>NW_024429184.1:113584034-114184034 GCF_017639785.1 Mesocricetus auratus | reverse complement strand
TTATTCCTCCAGATAGGCTTTGCTTTTAAAGTCTCCAGAAACTCTCAATGTAGTACAACTAGATAAAGACCAAACATACAATAAGCCTGTGATGAGCCAGGGAAATTATCTCATAGTTAAGTCCTGACTTTAGAATTTTACTATAGTTCTCACAAAAACTATTGCCAAAAATATATTTCAGGGATGTCAGCTATGTGCTAAACTGATCGATTGTAGCATTTATAGGTCAATCCTATGGCAATAGACTTCAATGTGGAGCTTGCATTTCTATAGGTCAACTGTATTGTACTGTACAATACTGAAAAGACTATAGTCTTATAGTTCAATGACATTACATCTTATCTACTGTGTTGGCTACAGCTCCACACATAACAGTAGTAGCTATGTATAAAGCATATGTTGGATGCATGTTAAGAATAATTATCTGCCATGATCAAGTCTGTTGGATTAAAGAAATGTAGAGATGGTTCAAAGAAATGTTGTGTTGGTTCCACACTCAGTAGCAGAGAAATGAAATGTACCATGTAAGTGGACTCAGCACAGAAAGTACATAATCACTTCAATAGACGAAAAATGGTTTTTGACAAATACAACTTCCCTTCATGATAAAAGCAATGAAGAAACTAGTATAGAAGGAATACATCTCAAATGACGAAGGCTATAAATCTATAGCCAGCATTACTCAATGCTAAAAATTGAAAGCATTTCCACTAGAACCATGAGCAAGTCAAGGAATCCTACTCTCCCTATTTTTATGGAATGTAGACCAGGTTAGTCTCAAACTCAAAGAGATAAACTTCCTTCGCTCCCAAGTTCTGAGATTAAAGGTGGGCACCCACTATGTCTAGTTCTCCACTCTTATTAAATATAGTGCTTGAAATGCTATTTAGAAGAATAAGATATGGGGAAGAGATTAAAGGGATGCATACTCAAAAGAAAGAAATCAAACATTTGAATTCTTGATTATATTCATGTGAGACCCTAAAGACTCTTCCAGATATCTGCTAGAGCTGATCAACACATTCAGTAATGTGAGAGTGCAAAACTAACATAAAAATAAGTAACCTTACTGTTATGCTAAGTAATTTGTATGCTTAGCATAAAATATGCTAAGAAAGAAATCAGAACAGTCTCATTAATTCATGATTAAAACTAAGGAAGCTAAAGTCTCTACAATTAAAACTAAAACACCAGAGAAAGACTGAAGAAGATATTTGGAAAATAGAAAAATTTTCCATATTCATAGACTGGGGAAAGGACTAATGTGAAAATGACTGCTTAGCAAATAAATTCATAATTTCAGTTCAGTCCTCATCTAAATCCCAACAGCATGCTTCACAGAAATAGGAAGACCAATATTAAAATTCCTGTGGAAGCAGAAAGAAATCCAAAGCAGCCCTATGGGGGAGAAAACTATAAGAGGTATCACCATACTTGATTTTAAGTTAAAGTGAAGAGTTATAGTAACAAAGGCAGTGCTGTGCTGGTAGTAGATTAATAGAACAGAATAGAGAGCCAGAAAGGAACCCACAGTCATAACTACCTGATTTTTGACCAAGGTCCCAAAAATACAGATTGGAGAAAAGACAGCTCTTTCAACAAATGGTGCTGGGAAACCGGATATTCACGTGAATAATGAACTAGATCATAATCTCTTACACTGAATGAAAAATCAATTTCATACAGTTGAAAGACCTTAATGCAAGACAATTTAAAAATTAATAGAGGAAAAACATGGGAAAGACTTCAAAATATGGTATAAGCAATCACTTTCTGAATATGACTCCAGTTGCTTTGGAAATACTACCAGCAATCGACAACTGTGATTTTGTGAGATGACAAGGCTTCTGTATAGCAAAGAAAACAATCAACTGTGGAGACAGCCTGTGTGTGAGAAAATCTTTGCTAGTTATACATCTGCCAGAGATTATATCTACAATACATACAGAAGCAAAAAAAAAAATCCCAGGCATCAAAAAAAAACCCTTCCGAATAAATGGTTCTCGAAAGATTAATTACTAGCAACCAATAAAATATGAAAAATTCCATATCACTAGCTATCAGAAAATACAAATAAACACTAGATTTAGATTCTACCTCACCCTTGTCAGAAGGGAAGTCCTAAAAATACAATTATGCCTTCTGCAGGGAAAAGGTACAGAGATCACCAAGCTAAATTAATTAAGTCTGTTGTGGAAAGATACATGTAGACTGACTTTATTGTGTGGGTTGAAAACTTTATAGCTACATAACATATAGAATAGAAGACATGAAAAGTAGAAATGAAACTGTCTGGAGGAACAAAGGAGTGATGGAGGGAGAAAAGAGGGGGACCAAGGGCATATGGAATGCAGTTAATACACTTGAAAGAAGTTTGAATTATACAGCCAGGTATAATATGAATATATATATTAAGGGGGATAAAACCAATTTATTATCTTGTGATCATTGAGTACTGATTTCTTTTTGACAAATAGCTTATCTACACAAACTTTAGAACAGTGTTAGCCTATCCATTGTGCTCTGCCATTGTGAATGGGTTTAAGACCCAGTTAGCTGGAGCCCCAAATTGCTAGTGAAACTACTGCTGTTACATGCACACTAAGACAATGAGCAAACCAAAGTTTCAAGAAAGCAAAACTGTAATTGAAGTTAGATAAAAATGCAATGTGAATGATAATTAAACTCCTTGTTTGCTTCTACTAGGAAAGTGCACTTTTTAATGCCAGCTATGGTTACAATCAAGTCTTGACTTAGCACCTGCGTTTACTGACCACCAGCCTGTCTTTGTGTACTGTTAAACGTCAGTACATGCTTGTTTGTGTATATGCAAATGAGTAAACATGCTGAAGTGAAGGTATATGTGCTTATCAGATTCTCAACATGTGGATAAAAAATAGAAAAAGCCCTATCAATCAATTAGATGTTTCTGAAACCAGATGCACACATAGAGACGAGGAACTAAACATTTGGAAACATCTGGTTAATTGACAGACATTTCTTTTAAGCATGGGGATGTTAATATTGCATTGATTCTATGAACACAGAAGAACTTTAAAAGTCCGGGCATGGTAAATCAGATTAAAGTTACTTAAAATGTTTATATATAATAAAATATGATATTATTGAATTAACTAGCCATAGGAACTCCACCCCTTTTCCAGGTTTCTCATCATGTAAAATGTAAGTTTTATTACGAGAATGTCATTCACTCAATGGTATGAATGACTATATAACTCCTATATTACCATCAATATCTAAAATATAAAATGTTCACGATTTTGCTTTTGACCACTCCTTTCACTCTAGCTCTTAGGAGGTACAGCTATTCCTTTACTCAACAAAGCTTCAAGAATCATCTCCAATGTTTTCTTTTTTTCTGTCTTTTTATCAGTCAGTAGGTAAGTACATCCTCTCACGTCAACTTTAGAGATATTTCCCTTGTCTAATTTTTCTCTCTTGGTGAAGTTCCATTTCACATCCTACAACTTCTTCAGAGAAAGTGTTTGAGTTCTTCTTAATTTTAACACTAACCTATGATTTCTTGGAAATAGATTGAAATCAAATAAGTGTTCAATATAAAAACTGAACGTTTCATTGCCACGACTATTTTCTTATGTTATTTCCTGATTATGGTCATACATATGCAATGTATTTTTACTTATTTTTATCCACTAATATTCTACACCCATTATCTATATCAATGGAACAATATTTGCTAGTATTTATAGAACAGCTATTATGAGCCAGGAGGATCTTAAGTGTTTTACACAAATTTTCTTGTGTGATTTCTGCATACATAAACTTTATCACTTTCATTCTGCTATGTACCTAATAAATGGTTGAATCAGAATTTTGATGTCACCTGTCTTAACACAGTATCTTCAAATTCTTCCATTCTATATTAGAAGTGTTTTTTGTTGTTTTCAAATTAAAACTATGATAATATAGGAGTTCTGCAAATTCCTTTTTAAACTTAAACTACCAGAGATTCTTATTCTTACATTGAAGTACCTTATGCTTATACAAGTTCATGTGCTTTTTAGCTGCAAAGATGAGGAATCACCTATTTAAGGTAACCCCTACTAGGAGGCATTTATGCAACCTTCTTATTTCCAAAGAAATATTTTATTAAATATTTATCTTTGGATGAAGTTCCTCAGAATCGAAATGTAGAGCCTCTTAACTTGTTTGTGACCTCTGGAATATGTCTTTTCTTCCTCCTTCCAGATTTACTGTAACAGAGTATGGGCTGATGCTGCCAGACCTCTACTCTGGACTCCCTTGACTTACTGAATAGAGCACAAATGCCACACCTTATCTGGAGTTCAAATTTTCATATCCTTTCAATCCAAGCATGTCTCACTGAGGTTTCTTTTAGTCATTCAGACCTGTTGTATTAATTGTCTCAATAGTGCCTTGGCCTGACACCTTCTCATATTTTCAAGGATGATAGTTTCCCATTTCAAAAATATAGCTCAATTATTCCTGCTTTCACAAACTCTTTTCAGCCAACAAGTCTATCTCCACAGTTTCAATTTCTCAAAGCACTTACTCCATATCACTGCACAGCTCTCAGGTTGCATTTTTCATTAGAGGTGATCTGTAATGCATGCTTGATTATCCTTTGAAAATTGTGAAAATAAAAATGAAGAACTGACTTGTGGGCAAGCTCCATGTCTAGTGCATTGTGTGTCCCCCCTGGCTTCAATTATTGACTTGCTAATTAAGTAGTAGTGTCATAAATGAATTTTCATTTAATGATGAGGATCACTTTACTGTTTCCTTCAGTTGCTTTTGATTATACTTAGGAGACTAATGACGTTAAACTACCCCACATGCCTTTAGCTAATTCTTTGTGAAATAAGCATCCATCCACCTGCTTTAAAGGTGGGTTTATGACTACTTTGTTGATGATCTATCCAGTGTGAAATAATTTAGCTGTCTCAATCATGCCTTCCATGTAGGACTATTTATCGAATAGCATTGGCTACTACGCCCTCTGCACTACAGCTATGACTACCCTATCCTCCAAGAAATTAGGCACTGACTACTACAGCCTCTGTGCTACAGCTATGACTATTGTCTCTTCCAGGAGATTAGGTTGAAGTGAACCTTTCTTGCATGGACAAGAAATGTAGATGCTGATGTATTTTCTGAAATTAAAAAGGAGATAAACCAATCAGATTCTTCTTTAGAATTTGGCGTTAGGAAACAGTGAGACAGAAATGATGTGGACGACAAAGAGATGCTAAGCAAGTAACCGGGACCAAAGTTTGTAAGAGCACATAGAATGAACAAAGTGGAGTCAAGATTTGGAGGCCAGTTCCCAAAGGTATCAGTTTAGGGTATTGCATGCTGTATTTCATTAAACTGGATAGAGTATGATTTTTGCTTCTAAATCTTGGAGACTTTTTTTTACAATTTTTTATTTGTTTGTTCATTTTGGCAAACTAGCAGGTCGAGTAGTTAGATGACATGTACTTAGGGACCATGCTTTGCTGGAAATATCTATCCTTAAATACCAGATTAAACTCAGTGCTGTGAGATGAGCCCAGTATAGAATCAGTGGGCCCTAAGATTGGCTGTGAAAATACCCATCATGCTCTCTTCTGGGTGTATGGAGGAGCAGCTATAAATGAATATGCGGGAAATAGATGCTCACACAATTTGGCATCAATGTGGACACCAGGGGAGAGTAAACAGTACTTTCATGGCAAGGGAAGCAGAATTCCCCTGAGAGGGAAGCCACGGAACCTAAAGAGATCCAAATGCAGCAGGAGTTACCCAAGCTTGCTTAGATAGGGAGCACCCACTCCACCAGTACAGTCCATACCTGCCCATGTAGAGGACCATTCTTCCTCTAGTAAAAAGAATAATTATCTTGCTCAGTGCCTGTGGAGCATGGCCAGACTATCAGCCGCAAGGAAAAGCCACTGTTTCTAGGGTGTGTGTGTGTGTGTGTGTGTGTGTGTGTGTGTGTGTGTGTGTCTGTGTCTGTGTCTGTGTCTGTGTGTTTTCTCCCCAAAGATTACCTTTTACTCATGAAAACTCTTTAGAAGGTAAGCAGACACCTGTAGAGAATGCTTTCCACTCTTTGTCCTCCAGGGAAACTGCTCTTGCCCTTTTTGTACCTTCTTACTGTAACCTAGACCTGAGAAGGAGGCTCAGAACAGAAAATGTGTGTTTAGACAACGTGCTGTAGTCCCCCAACTTGTTCGTGGATGTACATATGTGTGTGAACTTTCCATACACAGTGTGTTTTGTGGGCAGCCATAGTTACCTGTAAAGGTAACTCATAATAATTTCAATGTCTTCTGACATAGAAATATCTTCTTTTTAATTGTGTCCCCCCTTCTTACTCAAGCTGACCAATTTTGACCATGGAATAAAATTGTTTTTATTTATTTTGTGTAAAAAATTATAATTTTCAATTGTGAGGTAATGATCAATTTTAGGAGGCAAAATTCTGTTGACTCTTCTTTGTGTCAAAGGTGTACAAGGGCCATTCTGAAATGTACCCGGCTCTGTAGACTTTATTCCCAATACTTGGGAGGCAGAGGCAGAGGCAGGTGCATCTCTGGTTAGTCTGCAGAGTCAATTCCTAGAAAGGGAAGATTACACAGAGACACCTTGTCTTAAAAAACAAAGTAAAACAAAAAGTATAATCAGCAAATGTTAGTGAAGAATTAGCTTAGAAAAATCACTGCATCTTTAGATGTTTTACTGTATAGTGCCTGAACCAGACCACAGCAAAACTACCAGGAAAGGATGGTAGATCTGGGCTGCCTTTTGAAACATCTGTAGAAAGTAGACAAACTGCCCAGTGTTGTGTAGCCCAGAATACACAGACGAGCTTCCACAATGAAAAATCATTTCCCACACCTACTGGGCTTATGCCAAGTATAATATAAAAAATAAACTATGGAATGCATGGTTTTAGGTGACAAAATCTCAGCAATACATTGCAATACATTGCAGTGTTTTGTGGTCCGTGTTGAAACTATTTTTCCTCATTTGTCATAAAATTGGATTGCAATACACACATTTGTGCATGCTCGAACACACACACGCACACACACACACACATACACACATACACACACACTCCTATTTCTACCATGAACGCTAGCTGACTCATGCTATTTTGGGTTTTTATTTAGTACTAAATAAAGAAACCTACACTCTGAGGTTCTTTTGCAGTGACACATGTCATTAACCATAATGACCTCTCTTGTTGCAATGAATTTTTTTCCTCCATACCAGTGATTTCTGTTTCCCACGAATATATCTGTCTCTTCTTGTTTAAAAGATTCAGCCATCATGGCTCTTCACTGAGGGATCTCAGGACACCACCTTATCATTTGTATTCAGACAGGTCCCCTAGGTGATTCTGGGAAGGATATTTTCACTTGTGAAATCAGAATAAAAATGTCTTTTAAAATACAGATTTGACTGATAAATGGGGAAGGCATATTTTTTCAGAAACAAGTTAAACATTATATGTGAAATAGATAATAAAATGAGAAGTTATAGAAATAGTCAATGAGGGAAACTTCTGTTAGAAGGTAGCAATAGTAACATTTTTAGTGTGACAGTTCAGTGGTGTTTTATTTATGTTTAAGTGTTAATCTGTTTTTCAAGGGTGTGACAAAACATCTAACACAAACAATTTAAAGGAAGTAAGACTAATTTGACTTGTGTTTTCTTTTTTTAAATATTTTTAATTTAAATTAGAAACAAGCTTGCTTCCCATGTCAATCCCAGCTCCCCCTCCCTCCCCTCCTCCCTAGCCCTCTTTCAACCTTCCCCCAACTCCTCACCTAGTCCCCACTCCACTCTCCAAGAAGGGTGAGGCCCTTCATAGGGGATCTCCAAAGTCTGTCATATCATCCAGGGCAGGGCCTAGGCCCTACCCCATGAGTTCAGGCTGAGAGTCCAGGCTGAGAGAGCATCCCTCCATGTGCAATGGGCTCTCAAAGTCTATCTGGATGCCAGGGATAAATGATGATTTATTGTCCAAGGCTTCAAAGGATGCTGAGGCCTCCTCACTGACACACATTCAGGGGGTCTGGATCAGTCCCTTGCTGGCCTCTCAACTATCAGTCTGGGGTCCATGAGCTCCCTCTTGTTCAGGACAGCTGTTTCTGTGGGTTTCACTTGCCTAGTCTTAACCCATTTGCTCATCACTCCTCCCTCTCTGAAACTGGGTCCAAGAGTTCAGTTCAGTGTTTAGCTTTGGGTGTCTGCCTCTGCTTCCTTCAGCCACTGGATGAAGGCTCTAGGATGGCACACAAAGAAGGCATCAATCACATTTTCAGGGAATGGCATTTAAGGTAGCCTCTCCACTATTAGTTAGACTGCCAGTTGGTGTCATTCTTGTAGGCCTCTGCACTAGTGTCAGATCTCTCTTCAAACCTATAATGGTCCCTTCTATTATGGTATCTCTCATTCTGCTCTCCACTGTTCTACCCTAACTCAACCTTCTTGCTCCCCCATGTCTTCCTCTCCCCCTCCTCTTCACCCCTTCTCTTTCTCCCAGCTTCCTCTCCCCTCTCCCTGTGTCCCCCCCACCCCCCGGGCTCACAATCCCCTCAGAAGATTCTGTCTGGTTCTCCTTCTCTGCGGTACCATGCATATCTCTCTTAGAGTCCTCACTGTTTCCCAGACTCTCTGATTGTGGGATTATAGGCTGGTACTCCCCTGTTTCGTGTCTATAATCCATACATGAGAGAGTATATACCATGCTTGTCTTTTTGTGACTGGGTTACCCCACTCAGGATGGTTTCTTCTAGTGCCATCCATTTGCCTGCCAATTTCAAGATTCCATTGTTTTTTCTCCAGCTGAGTAGTACTCCATTGTGTAAATGTATCACACATTTACTCTATCCACTCTTCAGTTGAAGGGCATCTAGGTTGCTTCCATGTTCTGGCTATTACAAATAATGCTGCTATGAACATAGTGGAACAGATGTCCTTTTTGTATGAATGTGCATCTTTTGGATATATGCCCAAGAGTGGAATTGCTGTGCCTTGTGGTAGACTGATTCCCATTTTCCTGAGGAATCTCCGTAATGATTTCCAAAGTGGGTGTATGAGTTTGCAATCCCACTAGCAGTGGAGGAGTGTTCCCCTCTCTCCATATCCTCTCCAGCATAAATTATCATTGGTGTTTTTGATTTTAGCCATTCTAGCAGGAGTAAGTTGATATCTCATAATTGTTTTGATTTGCATTTCCCTAATAGCTAAGGATGTTGAGCACTTTCTCTAGTGTCTCTCAGCCATTTTAGACTTCTCTACTGAGAATTCTCTATTTAATTCTGTACCCTACTTTTTAATTGGGTCCTATGGTGTTCTGAAGACTTGCTTCTTGAGTTCTTTGTAAATTTTGGAGATCAATCCTCTGTCAGATGTAGGGTTAGTGAATATCTTTTCCCATTCTGTGGACTGCCTTTTTGTCTTGTTGACTGTGTCCTTTGCTTTACAGAAGCTTATCAGTTTAAGAAGGTCCAATTTGTTAATTGTTGATCTCAGTGTCTGTGCTACTAGAGTTATGTTCAGGAAGCTGTCTCTTGTACCAATTCGTTCAAGAGTACCTCCCACTTTCTCTTCTAAGAGGTCAGTGTGACTGGATTTATGTTGAAGTCTTTGATCCATTTAGACTTAAGTTTTGTGTATGATGATAGACATGGATCTATCTGCAGTGTTCTACATGCCAGCATCCAGTTATGCCAGCACCATTTGCTGAAGATGCTTTCTTTATTCCATCGTATACTTTTAGCTTCTTTGTCAAAAATCAGGTGTTCATAGGTGTGTGGATTAGTATCATGGCTTTCAATTTGATTCCATTGGTCTACCTGTCTATTTTTGTGCCAATACCAAGCTGTTTTCAGGACTATATCTCTATAATAGAGCTTGAAGTCAGGGATGGTGATGCCTCCAGACGTTGCTTTTTTGAGCAGGATTGTCTTATCTAACCTGGGTTTTTTGTTTGTCCATATAAAGTTGAGAATTGTTCTTTGAAGGTCTGTGAAGACTTGTGATGCAATTTTGATGGGGATTGCATTGAATCTGTAGATTGCTTTTTGAAACTTTTCCATTTTTACTATGTTGATCCTACCAGTCCAAGAGCACGGAAGATCTTTCCGTTTTCTGGTATCTTCTTTAATTTCTTTCTTTAAAGACTCAAAGTTCTTGCTATACAGGTTTTTCACTTGTTTGGTTAGCGTTATCTCCAGATATTTTATGTTGTTTGATTTGATTAAATGATATGGGCCAGGTAGACTAACAACAGTCAATCACTTTGGGGGAGGCTAAGAACTTGGTAGCTTCTTAGTCCATGCAACTGAGTGCTTCAGTTGTCTGATCTGCTGTGGAAGTATCTGAGAACTTCCAGCACATTAAATGGCTAAGAAGCTGTGTTCTGGCATCAACAAAGTATGATGACCTACTGAGGGTAGACACACTCACCATCAAGAACTGAAGGCAGGCATGCTATCAGTAATCAGTAATACTTTTCCATTTTGGACTTACACTATTTCATATTAGAAATATTCACCCAGTGGTTTCTATGCAAATCTTCTGAAATGTCCAAATTATCTCAAATTTGAAGTCTTTCTGCTGCAGGCACTTTGTTGCATAAGGGACACTCAGTAGAGTTTACTAATGCTTGATTTGAATTTAGGCACTAGAAACAGCTCATGATATGGGCTGTCAATTTGGCCATAAATTTGGGTATTCAGACTGTCTTATTAGGTAACCAGGTAGACATTATTATAAGTTTTTCACGAATTTATAAACTTCAAAAGCCTATACTGGGTTAGCCATCTCTGCTGGCTGGGATGATTTATACATCCTACCCATTGTTATTTGATCAACACAATCTGTCCTTTTCTACACTCTCTAATTAATAAATTCATAGGTATTAGACAAGGGAGTTTTTATGTCATTTGCATCCATAAGGGTGATAAAGACTTAGGTCAAATTCACCTTCACTATAATTTTCTGGAATACTTGTTCAAGGACATGAGAAGTTGCCAGGCAAAGCACTTAACCTTGCTGTGTCCCAGTCTCCTCAGCTATGAAATGGAAATACTCAAATCTGTCCAGACACTGTTGTGAGGTTTATGATATAACAGATGGACTCCCCAAGTAATGACAGATATTTCTAACTCTTCACAGAGAGCTGATACTGCTTTTTACTTTCTGGATATGGTCATTTCTTTCTCTTTCCCCATCTTTGTGTCTTGTCTTCCTATATCTTATATTCTTTTCTCTATCAAAAGCATCAATTTTAGGTGATGTCCACTTAATCTCTTTATCTTCCCACCTCCTGCACAGACATGTGCCAGGCTACATAAACAAAAAGCAACTTTATTCCTCCCCCTCTCTCCCTCCATCCTTCCCCCCATCCCTTCCCTCTCTCTAGTTTTTTCCTGCTCTTTGCACATTTATTACAGGATTCACAGTCAGACACAGGACAAGAAAGACAGTAATTAAAAGAACAGAGCCTAGTATTGCATAAATTGAATTTTTAAGTAAAAGAATTAGCTTAAAGTAGTTTTAGAGGTTTGGGGAAACGGATCAGTAATTAAAGAACTTAGCACACAAGCATGTGGACTGGTGTTAAGATCTCCAGAACCCAAGTACATGCTGGGTGGCCAAAGCAGCTGGCTCTAATTTCAGCCTCAAAAGATGGAGGCAATATCAGAGCAGACTAGCCATGTCTGTGAGCTCTGGGTTTGACTGAGAGAGTCTGCCTCACTGAATAAGGTGGAAAGGTAATTGAGGGTGATGCCTGACAACATTCTCTGACCTCCATATGCACACAGTCATTTGCATGGGTTTTATCCCCCAAGTGCCTACATTCAAACACCCAGAAATATACCACACATACACATGAAAATAAAAAGAACAGTTTAATGCTCATAGACAAGCTGCAAAGATAGTACTGAGTCCTCATATGCACCTCTGTCGATTTCCCCTAATGTTAGCATCTTACGTTAACTGTGAAAACATCTGTCATAAATAGTCAGTAGTGATACAATCACACTATTCATTTTTTAACATTTTTTATTTTAAATAGCTTGTTTTACATGTCAATCCCAGTTCCCTCTCCCTCCCCTCCTCCTGCAACCCTCATCCCCCCATCCTCCCACCCTATTGCCAATTCCTTCTGCATAGGGGATATCTACAGTCTATCATTTCACTCAGGGTAGGGTCCAGGCACTTCCCTAAGAGTCCAGGCAGAGAGAGCATCCTTCTTTGTGTTATGGACACACGATGTCTGTTAGTATTCGAGGGATAAACACTGATCCACTGCTCAGGACCCCATAGGTAGCCCAGGCCTCCTCATTGACTCTCACATTCAGGGGGTCTGGATCGGTCCCATGCTGGCCTCCCAGTATACTGTGTTTTCTACAAGACTATTATTAAGTCCAATATACCCTGGACAAGAGCAGAAAGACAGGTAAGACTCATGCCCTGGTGTATAAGAATACCTTATTTGAAGTATTCCATATATTTATTTGAAGCAGAATGGACACTATGTGTGCTTCTATACTTGATTCTATAGTCCTGTCTACATCCAGTATTTAATTTTGTGACTGAATAATTCTATCTTTGATCATGGCGAACTTTTTACAGCTGGTCTCTTGTTTTCCTTTGACAGCTACATACTTTGTTTATTGAGTGGTCTCTTACCTTTATACATTCTAATTGCTTCAGGATTATCTTTTATTTTTTTCTTTTCTTGTCTGGTTTCTTTTTGTATAAGCAGCCCAGGGTTCCTTTCCCTGGAGAAGAATATTAGAAGCCAAAATTTAGTTTCTCAGCATGGTTTTTGCTATTGAGTGTCACATTTTAGAAATCCCAGAGACTTCAATCTAGCATTATGTGGTGATCTCTGCATTGGAAGTATTGTATTTAATTCTTCTGTAGAACATTCCTGAGGGATCCACACCTATTCCTGCACTGACTTTATCCAGAAAGTTATTAAGTTGGCATTGGGAGCTATTAATTTTTTAAGATATGACATGATAGAAAAAGCCCAGGTTTGCCATTATTTCTTGCATAGCCATTCAGGTGATGAAATGGAATAACATTGAGACTAGAAATGGGAACAATGCTTGGGAAAGTATGAGCAGAAAGAATCATTCTGAAAATAAAAAGAAGTCAATGGCTGTAAGAAATATCCATTAGAAATCTTAAAGATGTAGGTGTTCATGCCACAGTCAATGATTTTGTACATTCAGTTCTACTGCTGCTATAGTGTATAAATCTGGAGAGCTGATTTCTGTTTGATACTTGATCTGTGGGAGATTCACAGAGTAGTCATTGTGGCCTGCAGTTCCCAGGATTAAGTCTCAAGGGAGCATACTATTTTTCCTTATGAGTCAAGTATGACATTTTGCTGTTATCCCCCTGCTTGTAGACATATACAGGCAGAAATTTGGACTAAGCATCAAGTAATAATTCTTAATTACTCTCACAGTACTCACTTTTAAATTTTAATATTTTATAAGAGGTGATAATATGAAAAAATTAAAGACTTTCATGTGTTTATGAGGGAAAATGTGTTTTTAAAGATGGGATTGAGATAGTCCAAAGCAGTGCACATGAAAATTCTGGTGAACATGGTGGGCTTTTCTGTTTCTGTGAGAAGTTCACATTTGATAGCCTAGGACTTGTTTTGCTACCCCAATGCAGTCTACAAAGCATCAGGAACGTAAGTACTCAGGAGCTGGTGAAGATTTGTAGAGTATAAGGTGCAATCTACTGAATAGGAAATTGCATTTTAAAAGAGTCCCTTAACCACCAACAAACATTTTAAAATGGTTTGCTATTGGAGTGACTCTACATAGCAATCATATGGAGAACTGTAAAATATACTAATGTTTGTGTCCACAATCAGAAATTATAATTTAATTCATACTAATGTGACCAGAGCAGTGTGAGCAGTGTGTGTGTGAGCGTGCCTGCATGTGCTCCAGCACACATGCATGTTTGTGCATGTACATATATGAACCTGTATACGGTCTGAAGTTAACTGTGAATGTCTTCTCTGATTACTCTCTATTTTAATTCCTGAGTACGGCTCTCTTACCAGACATAAAGCTTACAAATCCCAGTCTAGCCAGACAGCTTGCCCCAGGGATCCCTTGTCTTTGCCTCCCAAGTGCAGGAACTTCAGACAGTCACCACACCTGCCCAACCATTAAATGGGTTCTGGGGATCTGAAATCCAGTCTTCACTTGCAGGACAAGCGCTGAGAAATCTTCATGTCCCACATTTGAGTTTACTAAACTTGCCAATATGCAACAAACGTGAGAATTGCTGGTTCACAGCATTCATTCTTAACCCCTGCTGGACAATGAAATTACTTGAGAGGTTTACGTCTATTATCTATCAAAGCCAACAGCATCTACAAAAAACATTTAGAGGACAAGAGATGAGAATGAGGAAGGGTTAAATGTGATCAAAACATTTTATAGGCAAGCATTCAGATATTGCAATAAGACCCATTCTTTTGTACAGGTAACATACACTGCTAAAATGTTTACAAGAGTCTTGTTATGTAGGGGAGATATCTAGCAATCATTTTTTTTGTAATTCTTACATAATAGCAATTTCCTGGCAGCATTTGATAACTTTTCCCTACAGGCCCAGGAGGTCACACCTGGAAGCCATTGGTGGAGAGTGGAATAGACAGTCTTGAAGACATTAAGGGACCTGCCAGGATGAGCATGACTGGAGAGGAGTGTAGATTGCTGCTCTAACTAAAAGCTGCTGCCCACTTCCAATTTTCAAGATGAATCGCACAATAATGTGCTGTACTGAGAATTATCATTCTTCATAGAAGGCTTTTATTACTTGTTTGACTCCACCTTGTATCCTGAATTCTGTGACATTTGCAAATTACAAACACACCAAACTATCAATACATTTCAGGTTGTGTCTTGGAAGCCAGGTATTAATCATTGCATTGCATAACTCCATCATCTCCACACATAGACATTTTGAGAAGCCCGTAGGAGTATTCTTTCCCTACTTCAGAGTACTACCAATGCATTGCTGGGAGCTTGGATCCTCTGTTGCCTGGAGTCACTTGGAGACTAAACAGTCTTTGCTCGGATCTCTGCAATCAGCCTGTATTCTCTGTATAAACACCAGCTTCAGCTTTTATTTTTAGTCTTCTAATCCATTCTGATAAATGTTCTCCTCCTAAGGGCTTGTCAGGAGCAAGGGTGATTGATAAACTATACCAATGGAAGGAGAAAAATGTTCTTTCTAGTATCTGCCATTGTAACGGATTACATAAATACTGTTCTAAGGCTAATCAGTACTAAATGGATTTTGTATTTTAAGTGCTCTCTGCAGTCATCCAGGTATGAATCACCTTTCTTTGTCAAAATCATTATGAGAGCCGCCTTTACTTGGAAAGTCTGGCAAATAAATAGGGGAAACCAAATACTGGAGGATCTGTGTACATGCTTTATCAGGGCATTGTATTTTCGGCAAGCACATAAATCATCACTTCACGGAAAAAGACCTGCCATAGAAAAATAAAAGGTTCATCCTTGTTCATCAGCGCAGCTGCATGGGGATATGCTGCATTCTCAATGTCAGACAGAGGAGGCTCCATCTCTCCACTTCCTCCTCTAGGACTCAGGACAGAATTCTTTGGAACAGTGTTTTCTGGAGCATGTTCAAAAAGAGTAGTAGAGACAGAGAGAGGAGAGATGGGGAGGGCTGATGGAGAGAAGAACAGGGAGCATCTACTGTTAGTGAGTGAAGAACAAATCCAATGCTAACAGAGTGACATTGGACTCTGGGGTTCTGCCACCTGCAGAGATGTACGGACATGGTTATGTGTGTGCCCACAGGCACAAATGTGAATTCACTTTCTGATCTGTCATTGCCGGTGGGGTGGTACCCCACCTTTAGTGTGGAGCTCCAGATTACCTGCCGCTGTCCTGTGTATTCTCTCTTGCTAACAGAAGAAAATAAACTTGGAGAGATGAATGGAGAAACAGGCAACAGCAAGGAAAGGCCTGGAAATGGGGAGCTTAACAGTAGGGCCCTGTGATTCTGAGAATAATTGGAAACCCTTGGCTTTCTGGCCTTTGTGTGCTAAAGCCATGTGATACAGCAGGCATGGTTATATTTGACAAAACCCTACTTTGGGAATCATTTAATAAGGATGAAGTCCCCAGGTGTGTCTTTATTGCTCTCTGACCTGGGACAAGTTAATTACCTTCTGAGCCTACTTTCCTTGTCTGTAAAACATGACAGTGGGGTTTTAAATGTGTGGCTCATGGCTATTTTGTCAAGGAATAAGTTAAGCATGATCATCTGTTTATGCTTCACATATTTTTAAAGCTACCTGTAATGATGACAGGTCAAATTAGCTCTCTGCTTATAATAATGCTATAGATCCCCGCTTTTTTGAATCATTTATTTAAGTTAGAATGACTGTATAGAAGAAAAGACTCAACAGCTTTTGTAGCATGAGTTGATGTGTTTTCAAAGCACTTACGTCATGCCAGGCCTGGTTCTCTATAAGTTGCAGATATTAATTTATTTGATTTTTAAAGTTTGCAAAAAAGAAAGCACTGTTTTTATATTTGCTAAACATTAGCACTGAAACCTTAAGAGTTGAGAATCTTCTAAAGATCTGGGCAGTGGTAGTACAACCCTCTAGTCCTAGCACTTGTGAGTCCAAGGTCAGCCTGGTCTACAGAAAGAGTTTCAGGACATCCCAAGTTACATAGTGAAAACCTGTCTCAGAAAACCTCTAAAGAATTAAAACAGAAGGGAAAATAGAGACGATGCCTTCAATTTTATTTCAAATCATGACATTTGTTTCCTACCTAAAACATGGTCTATTAGTAAGACGTCTGCCAAAACTGATATCATAAGTAGCTACAGGGATGAATTTGTGACACAAGCATCAGTAGCTTCCTGCTGTTCTGCTTACACCCTGTTGCTCTCCTGGTTAGATTGCTTCCCCCTTTCTAGTCAATGATGACTAGATTTAGTCAATACAATTCAAGAGTACTCACATAAATTTAGGTTTCAGATGAATAACTCTTTTGATTTTTAAGTCTAAACATGTCCCGTGTAATATTTAAAATCTATATATGCTAAAAATAATTTGCTGAATATTTGAAATTCAAATTTAGCTGGGCTTCCTGTATTGCCTGGCAACTCTCTCAGTTGACTTCCAAATAAAGTCCAAGTTCTTTGGTCACTTTGGACTTTGTTATGGGCTTATTTCTCCAGCCTCTTTTCAGACCATTGCCCATTTAGACTTTGTGTTCTAACCTGGCCAGGCTGTTTCAGTGTCCCTGGATATACAGGATCTTTGACTTTCTGATCTTTTCATGTTCTGTTTTCTGTTCTTACTGTCTTTTACCTGTACTGTCAAACTAGATTAGTTGTCACTCCAACAAAGTATGAATGACAGACCACTCTGTCTTGCTCTTCTCTGCTTCTTATTACACTCATCTATTTGTTCGTCTCCTGGCATTGGGCTACACGGTAGAATTTAAGCCAGTCTTTGTTAAATTAACTAACATCAGCAGTGTAATTACAGAGAAAGTGAGGCTCTATCTCAGTGGAGTGTTGATTTAGAAAATAATGAACTAATAAAATACAGATAACATGGTAGTTGGTTCAAGATAGGATATGCCATATTTTTATCATGTCAGACCCATTTTGAAAATAAATATACTTGAGTTTATTAAAGAAAAAAGCTTTGACTTTTTTGTCAGATGGAATACAGATGATTGCACTCTTGTTTCTATGTGGTTTAACCAACAATAAGTCATTCTAATTCATTGTAACCTTGTAGCTTATTTATAAGTTTTTACATAATTCACACATCAGGATATATTTTATTCAGCTAATTTTCTGTCAAATTCTTCTTGCCAACCTCTCCAGAGTGTGAATATATGGGACAATAATAATCACCACTAAAGAACCATGCTGTACAGTGGCCATTGCTGAGCTATTCTAGGCGACTCTTTTTGGGACTTGGACTAGTTACCAGGCAATCATAAGTATGGCCATCTTTTGCAGTAACTTGATATTGCTCATATGTCTCTGGCATCTTCAGCTTATGTCCCAGCCAGTGAGCACAAACTTGCCAAATTGTTCTGTTTTATCAAGGCCAAGTTCCATTTAAATCAACAAGCAATCTTTGCTGTGAATACCCCAATAGCACCTTGTTAGCAAATGGTGCCAGTGTCTTTTGCAGGGTGACGTTACTCACAACAGAGTGTGGGATTTTCAAAGAAAGGTCTGAAAACTTTGGTTTTGGTCTAAAATTTTACTTACTTTTTATTATAATCCAGGTGATTCTCTATACTTCTGGAGAAATTATGCCTTAGTTTCTAAATCATTTTTAAAACCCAGGCCTAGCTAACTTCATTAGAACATGTTACTTCTCTCTCTCTCTCTCTCTCTCTCTCTCTCTCTTTCTCTGTGTGTGTGTGTGTGTGTGTGTGTGTGTGTGTGTGTATTTACTCTCTGTCTCACATGTGCATGAAACAGAGACATGGGTAGCAATGGAGAATTAAAATGAGTCCTTTAGTAACCATGGAGTAAGTAAAGTCTCAAAAGGGACCAGAAGATAGCTGGACATTAGGAAACCCAATCTACACTGACTTCACTTGACAATATGTATACATATTAGTTAATTTAGGTAAATAGATCTCTTTAGTTTTAATAGTTAGCTCAGGTAAGATCAAATGAATTAGGTGAGGAGCTTGAAGAGCCAATGTTACCTGGTTCCCTACATCTCCCTATAGTTCAACTTCTTAAAATTTATTGATTTATTTTTCATTTTACATACCAACCACAGTTCCCCCCTCCCCTCCTCCTCCTCCTGCATCTCTCCCCCAAACTCCCATCTACTCCTCAGTAAGGGTAAGACTGCCCATGGGGAGTCAGCAAATCTAACATATCGCATCGAGGCTGGACCAAGCCCCTCCCCTTTGTATCAAGGCTGAGCAACGTATCTTTCCATAGGTAATGGTCTCCAAAAAGCCAGTTCATGCACTTAGGATAAATCCTGGTCCCACTGCCAGAAGCCATATATACTGCCCAAGCCATACAACTGCCAACCACATTCAGAGGGCCTAGTTTGATCTTTTGCAGGTTTCCAAGCTGTCAGTCAAGAGTCTGAGCTCCCACTAGCTTGAGTCTGCTGTCTCTCTTGGGTTTTTCCCTCATGATCTTGATCCCTTTGTTCTTTATTATCGCCCCTCTCTCTCTTCAGCTGGACTCAAGGAGTTCAGCCCAGGGCTTAGCTATGGATCTCTGCATCTACTTCCATCAGTTAATGGATGAAGGGTCTATGATGACATTAGGGTAGTTATCAATCTGATTACAGAAGGCCAGTTCAGGCACCCTCTCCACTACTGCTAGGAGTCTTAGCTGGGGACAAGCTTGTGAATTACTTTCAGTTTCCCTAGCATCAGATTACTCACTAACCCCATACTGGCTCCCTCTACCAAGATTTCTTTCTCTGTCCCTCCCCAACTCAACTATACCTGCCCATCCATGTTTTCCTCATCCCTGCCATTCACACCTCAGTCTCCCAATTTACTTAGGAGATCTTATCTATTTCCCCATCCCAGGGGCATCTGAAAAGTTTCTGCACCTTGATAAGCCTCTCCACTATACAGCAATCCAAACCAGACCAAATCAAACTGAATTAGAAAAAGCTCAAGTTTAATGGATGCAGTGCTCCCAGATGAGTTTCCAGCTCCCCAGAGAGGATACAGAAAAGAGAGACTGGAAAACCACATGTCTGTTTTTCTAGGAGCCAGTTTAAATATCCTGAGGGAGTAGTCTTGAGCATTTCCTGGGGAGGGGTCATCATTTGGTGGACTTTCTGAGATATGGCAGGGTTTGGAGAGAGATGGGGGTGGGAGCTTTCAGTGTTCCAGATTCTTTGAGTATATGAATGCTAGGGGCTGGGGTGAAGCTTCCATCAAAAACAGCATCCATGCATCTCTGTTCTAGGCTCTTCCTTGTTCCATTGCTTCTCAGGGGTATGGATTACATCCTGGTTACCCCATTCTTTATGTCTAACATCCACTTATGAGTGCCATTCTTCAGGTGAGAGGCCTCAAGTTTGTTTACAGGTTCTGGTTGTTATGAATAATGCTCTTATGGACATAGTTGAGCAAATGTCCTTGTGGTGTGAATGTACATCCTTTGGATATATGCTCAATATGCCCAAGAGTGCTATTGCTGGATCTTGAGGAAGATTGATTCCTAATTTTCTGAGAACCTGCCATACTGATTTGCAAAGTGACTGTACACTTTGCATTCCCACCAACAACGGAGGAGTGTTCCCCTTATTCCACATCATCTCCAGTGAAACTGTCATCAGTGTTTTTTTTATCTTAACTATTCTAATAGGTATAAGATGGTATCACAAATTTGTTTTGATCTGCATTCCCCTGATGACTAAGGAGGTTGAGCAATTCCTTAAATGTCTTTCAGCCATTTGAGTTTCCTCTGTTGAGAATTCTTTGTTCAGATTCATGTCCCATTTTTAATTGGATTATTTGGCATTTTGATTCCTAGTTTCTTGAATTCATTATGTGTATTTTGGAGATAATCTCTTTATCAGATATGGGGTTGGTGAAGATCTTTTAACCAAAAGGCAGAGAGAGAATATCCAAACTAACAAATCAGAAATAAAAAGGGGGACATAACAACAGACACTGAGGAAACCAGAGAATTGTCAGGTCATATTAAAAAACCTGTACTCCACAAAATTGGAAAACGTAATAGAAATGGACAATTTTTGGATAAGTATGACTTACCAAAATTAAACCAAGACCAGACAAACAACTTAAATAGACCTATAACCCCTAAGGAAATAGAATCAGTCATTAAAAGTCTTCCAACCAACAAAAACCCAAGGCCAGATGGTTTCAGCAAAGAATCCTACCAGAATTTCAAGGAAGAACTAATACCAATACTCCTCAAATTGTTCCACACAACAGAAACAGAAGGAATATTGCCAAACTCCTTTATGAGGCTACAGTCACCCTGATACCCAAGCCACACAAATACACAGCAAAGAAAGAGAATTTCAGACCAGTATCCCTCATTAACATTCATGCAAACAACTCAACAAAATACCTGGCAAATCAAATACAAGAACACATAAAAAATATCCACCATGATCAAGTAGGCTTTACCCCAAAAAAGCAGGGATGATTCAACATATGAAAATCTGTCAACATAATCTACTATATAAACAAACTAAAAAAGAAACCACGTGATAATCTCTGTACATAGAAGAGTCTTATCTGGCAGTGCTGGTCTAGACATTGACTCCTCTATTCTTTTGCTCCTTAGCGGATTAGGACATTAACATTTGAAGATCTTCTTCACTTTAATGGGGGTAGAAGATGAATAGTCATACTGTAGGAATGAACTAAGCATAGGTGTTTTTTTAGTGACCTTAACCTCCATGGTGGGGTTATAGACAATGTGGAGAACAGAGGTAGCACACCACAGGTACTGATGTAAGCTCCCGTGTGCAGCTGTGGGACTGGTGTTGGCTCTGAAATGGAATGTAAAGGCTTAAGTGTAATGGAAAAGACTGACTGTAAACTTCCTGTAGAAAGCTGTAAGGGGCTGATGGATTCATAACCAGCTGATTTATTTGCACAGCCTTGTTTTGCATTAGAAATATCTGATATTATGTTGTTGATAAAATATTTACAGACCTTCAAATTTTCTTTTGGAAGGATGAGGTGGAAATTGAACGAACAACATAAGGTCTTCATTAGGCCTTTGTCCTGTTCCAGGCTTCTGTGAATATATTTGGGTTTGCTTTATAACTGCTTTGCATTTTTCTTCATAATAAATGGAAGCAACTCATTAATTAATAGTTCTCTATTCAGCGGAAAAGAGATACCAAAGGATTTTTGAGACATAGCATAGCTGGGATTGGATTTCACATCTGGTATAAACAGTACATTTGTCTCCTCCATAGTTATTTTTCTATTCATCCTAAACCTCGAACAGATAATGAAGCACTTCAAGAGCAGATGTGCCACGCATTCATCTAGCACCATAATGATGATGAGGTGAACGTGATCTGGAGTGTGTGTGGAAGATGAACTAAGCCCCATTGGTGTGAGTAACACAGACTGCAAATACTGTGCCCCACACTGTAAGCCAATCATACAGCATCGGACAATGCTGTCTCTGATGGTGTTTGGTGGTGTACTGAAACAGCTATGTTTTGGGTGCAGCTAGTGTGTCTACAGATATAAACATCTTGATTTGTTTACGGCATGAAGGATGAATTTCCTGCAGCTGGAAGCAGCACCTGACATTGCCGATGCCTTGAGATGTTTGGGGGTTTCTTTATCCAGAGAATTTAAGATGAAATGAAAAAAAATTTAGTGATTTAACATTTTTAGTTTTAAAGAATGGAGTCCAATTTCCCGCAAACTTGAAAATCATCTCATGGACAATCATTAACTTAGAACCTTTTGCAATACGATCTTTATCCTTAAGGTATAGCCACTCTTGATATAGGGATGTGAATACTCCTGTGGACTAAAGGCAGATAATTTTTCATGAACTCAACTAGAATTATGTCATGTGAATTTGGTGAGCTTGCCATTCCATACCATGTTTGGTGCATTGAAATAAAAACAACATGATAACTCTGAAAATGGGTTTTCCCCCCACACATTCCACATCAAATTATTTATCACCATGACTTTTCATGTCTGTTTTGAAAGCATTGATGAGAAAATCAGTTCCCCATATGGATCTACTGACTTGACATACTGCCTATGCTTTATAGCCTGCAGCACACTGGTGTCTCTTTGTTGCCACATAGAACTTTTAAGTGATTCCATCCTACTCCAGAAGTGGGAAACCAACATCTGGTGCAGAGAAAAATCCATCTTTTAACTTTTGGATGTGGCACTACTCAATAATTCAATTAATAAACCCCATGAAGAACAGGTAATAGTTATTTTTTAAAAATAAAAATGATTATAACCCATCTTGTCTATTGAAGCAGCAGTGGGAATGTTACAGCAATGGGCTCACGTTGCACTCCAAGTTTTGAATGGATTCAGTATGTTTAAGGTACCTCCACTGATAGGCCTGAAGAGTGTTTGAGATCTCTGTAAGACAAGCATGATTTTCATTTTTGAACTGTATAAAGTAGCTTATGTTCAAGTATCACTGCTAAAGGATAGTGAGCTCCTCCTATGTATTATGCAGTCAACTTGCTTCAGCTTATGGTTTCCCTATTTCCTTGAGTGAATATGCGGCACCCAGACATTTATTGTGGAGTAACAAGTTCAGTCTTCCAGAACTCCCTGATCTCTCTAAATGTGATGTTTTTCATGAAGGCCTTGGTTTGCACCCTCCCCGCTCCTGCCTTCCTTTGGTTTCCTCAAAACTCAATATGCAAAACTCCTCTCAGCATCTCTCCACAAGGCTTTACTCTGCCAGCCTTTTTTCTTGTGAAAATTATCTGTATCCCGATGTCACCTGGTGTTATAAAGACACTGGTCACTTTGAATTACAGTTCAGCATCTACTTGTTTGTCTCCTATGGTTTATGCTGGGATGTTTATTTGATGGACCCTGAGTCTTATTGGTCTTTGTAGCTGAAAACTCCAGAAGAATTTTTGCTTCTGGGGGAACAGAAGTGGGGCCTTAGGGTGTGCTCCCTGAAGGAAACCTGAGTAAAGATGGGTTGAAGTGGTGGAAACTTCGATCATCACCAAGAATTAAGTAAACCTCATTGGTAAGCTAAAGCCTTCTAGGATCCGCCTCTAACCATCTTTCTCTCATTCTGAGGCCTTTGACAATTATGTTCTAGCCTGATAAGATGAATGACTAGACATATTTACCCCCCCCACTCATTTTGCTAGAATCTAGCACTGTTTTAGGATACCCTAGTTAATTTCCCTTATCTTCTTTGCCTAAAGTTTTCATGACCCTGAAGCAGATGTGGTCTTTGTCACATTCTGTGGAAATTAGACAATTTGAGGTTTTCAAAGGCATGAAAAAAAATACTATCTTCTTACTAGAAATAGGCATGGCAGAAATTGACTAGGGCTGGTTTCTAAGAATATAAAAAAGGACACAGTCACTGTTCTCTTTGGTTTTAATAGATAAATTAATTAATTTTAATGGGGTAGTTTTCTTGATATGAGTAAGTTGGAATTGCTTGGTGGGTGGTGTAGATAAAATGTGTCCTTTTGTGAGGAGTGTGAGAGGACACAGATAGGATAGGACACTTCCCAAGTTGTGAATGAGCTCCATTTGTGTCTTCCCCTTTGTGACTTCAGGTCTTGTGATCCACAGGGATTTCTGTGAATCCAGTTATAAGTTCTAAAATTTGTTGGGCTTTTTTAAACTTTGATCTGCATTTATTTTATGCTTAATTTATTCCTGTCCCATAATGTTTTGCTTCTTCAGTTTCTACTGGGATATCTTTTTCTGCTAGTCAACTTCTTCTTCTGGCCCTGGAACAACTGGTTCCTTTTCTGTGAGGATCTTCTCCATGTGACAAGGGGACTGCTGTATAGGCTAATACAGCCATGAATGTAATACATCTTAGACTAATATTCCCCAATAGTCCTTATCAGTTATCTTGGTGTAGGTAGTGACTGACCTATTCCAAGGGTTACTAACACTCAGGTACCTATCTAACTAGCATACAGTCAACATTGGTATCATGCCAAAGCAGGATTCAAAATTTCCTTTGCTCACTTGGCAATCCTGTGTGCAAAACAGCAGCCTTAAAACAATGTGATGGATTTTTGGATGTTGCAAAGCACTTGCACAATCAATGTTTTTCAAAAATTACTAGTTTTACTTCTTCAGCTTCACTGGAGTATAGTAAAGTTGTATATATTTAAGGCAAACAATTGATGTATCAATGTACATAGTCACTGAAATAATTACCTTAATAATGGGAAGTATGTGTCTGTCACCTCAGACAGTCATTGTTCCTCCCTCTGCTTCTCCTCCATCCTTCCTTTTTATATCCTTCCTGGTGAAGCTAACACTTAAGATATTGCCTCTTCATAAATTTCAGGTATTGCAGTAGACAATACATCATTATCAATTATGGCCACCACGGTATATTTTGAGCCTCCAGAACTAATTTGTCTTATTCCTGAAAGCTTATACCTTTGACCGTCATTTCAGCTAGACCCTGTCCCTGGCAACTATTATTTTACTGTCTGCTTCTGTATTAGATATTGTCTTTTTTTTTACATTAGACATCTAAGTGAGATTTGTGTAGAATTTTACTTTCTGTATCAGACTATTTTTTCTCTTTAATTTAGCACAATTGTCATCCCTGTTTGTCCATGTTGTTGTAAATTACAGTATTTTATTCTCCAGGGGACTGAATGATGCCATACTATGTATTTCTGCATGTGCCTATCTTACCAGAGGACACTCTTCACAATCTCTGTCTGCTTATCTTTCTCAGAATTCTCCTCATCTCCTAGTCCCACCTATCTTCCTGCCTCTATTCACCAAAGAATGTTTTATTCATCAGCCTGTAAGAGAAACATATATACAGAAGGGCATTCCCACCAGACTCAGTGTCATGTCCAGACACTGTAGGCTAGGATAAAACCAGAAGGCTTTTCCTACCCTTTTCTTCAGCAGTTTTATGGCTTCAGTTCATCAGACTAGGGTTTTATGTTTATTTGTTTACTTTTTATATTTATTTGTTTGTGTTTTGTGTCTATATTTGTTGCTGTGTACATTTCACAGTGTTGATGTGGAAGTCAGGATAATGGTCAGGAATTGATTTCCTCTTTCACCATGTGGGTCCAGTGATGGGAATCAGGTCTCCAAACTTGGCAACAAGCATGTTTGCTCCCTGAGCTAGCCTAACAGTTCTTGGTGAGGTTTTTAATTCATCTTCTGTTGGTTTTGTTTGTAAAATAGATTCATGTTCTGTTCCATTTCTCTGGATATAGACTTCCAGTTACCCTAGCATTATTGATTGTTCTTTACTGTGATATGTTCTGGGTCTCCTTAGATGCACTTTTTTGTTTCTAGGACTTCTTTTCTGTCCTAAAGTTATTTGGTCGCTGCTTTTGTGCTTTATCATGCAGTTTTAATATAGATTTCTACTATTGTTCAAAATTAAGAAAAGTTTTTTAAGGAAATTTACAGGATTGTACCACTTAACAAAGTGGTAGAACACTGAGTTTTAATGAGGATATATATCCACAAGAACAACCTTTTTCTATAATAAATAACTCACAGACATGCTCACTGAGGTAGAAAAACAGGTCTGTCCAATGTGAGCATTTCTTAAATAGAATAATGTTTAATATTTTCTAGATTATCATCTGGGCAGGGCCTAGACCCTCCCCCATGTGTCCAGGCTGAGAAAGCATCCTTCCATGTGGAATGGGCTCCCAAAGTCCATTTGTGTGTCAGGGATGAATACTGATGTATGTACTTCCATAGATTGTCGAGACCTCCTCTCTGACACCCAGGTTCAGGGGCGTCTGGATCAGTCCCATGATGGCCTCTCAGTCATCAGAGGCCATGCATTCCCCCTTGTTTAGGTCAGCTGCCTCTGTGGTTTCACCAGCCAGGTCTTGATTCCTTTGCTCATCACTACTCTTTGAAACTAGATTCCAGGAGTTCAGTTCAGTTTTGAGCTGTGGGTGTCTGCCTCTGCTTACATCAGCCACTGGATGAGGGTTCTAGGATGGCATATAAGGTAGTCATCAATCTCATTATCAGATGAGGGCATTTAAGGTAGCCTTAATGACAGTTGGTGTCATTCTTGTAGATCTCTGAGAATCTCATTAGTGCCAGATCTCTACTCAAAACTATAATGGCCCCTCTATTATAGTATCTTTCATCTTGCTCTCCTCTATTCTTTTTTTAAATTTATTTTTCAGTTTAAATTTAGATTAGAAACAAGGTTGCTTCACAAGTCAGTTCCAGGTCTTTCTCCCTTTCCCTCCCCTCCTCCCATGCCCCCTACCCCCCATTATCCCCTCATTTTTTAAAATTTTAAATAGCTTGTTTTACATTTCAATCCCAGTTTCCTCTCCTTCCCCTCCTCCTGTATCCCCCCATATTCCCACCCTATTGCCAATTCCTTCTGCATAGGGGATATCTACAGTCTATCATTTTATTCAGGGTAGGGTCCAGGTACTTCCCTAAGAGTCCAGGCAGAGAGTGCAACCCTCTTTGTGTTATGGACACACGATGTCTGTTAGTATTCGAGGGATAAACACTGATCCACTGCTCAGGACCCCATAGGTAGCCCAGGACTCCTCATTGACTCTCACATTCAGGGGGTGTGGATCGGTCCCATGCTGGCCTCCCAGTTGTTGGTCTGGGGTCCAAGAGCTCTCTCCTGTTTGGATCAGCTGTCTCTGCTGGTTTTGCCATCCCATTCTTTGCCAATTTGCTCTTTGCTCCTCTCTCTCTCTCGCTGGGTTCCTTGGGTTCTGTTCAGTATTTAACTGTGGGTGTTTGCCTCTGCTTCCATCAGTCACTGGATGAAGGCTCCAGGATGGTTATAGACATCAAGTTCACTATCAGGAATAGGCATTCGAAGTGGTCTCTACACTATTGCTTAGCTTGCCAATTGGTGTAATCCGTTTAGATCACTAGAGGTCACAATGGTGCCTGATCTGTCTTCTAACCTATGATTCCCTCTTCCCCCATCCTACCTCCCCAGTGGACCTTCTTGTTCTTCCACGTTCTACTCTCTCTCCCACTTCTCCCCCTCTCTATTTCCCAGGTCCCCCTCCCCCCCACCCCTCATCGTGTTCCGCATCAGTTCAGAGGATCTTGCCTCATTTCTCTTTTCTTGGGTACCATGTATATCTTTTAGGTTCTTTCCTGTTTCCCAGACTCTCTGTCAGGGGAAGTGCAGACTGGCACTCTCCTGATCCATGTTTAAAATCCATATATGAGTGAGTACATACCCTGTTTGTCTTTTTGTGACTGGGACACCTCACTCAGGATGGTTTCTTCCAGTGCTATCCATTTACCTGTGAATTGTTTTTTTCTGCTGAGTAATACTCCATTGTGTAAATGTACCACATTTTCTCTATCCACTCCTCAGTTGAGGGGCATCTAGGTTGCTTCCAGGTTCTGGCTATTACAAATAATGCTGCTATGAACATAGTGGAGCAGATGCCCTTGTTGTATGAATTTGCCTCCTTTGGATATATGCCTAAGAGTGGAATTGCTGGGTCTTGTGGTAGATTGATTCCCATTTTCCTGAGGAATCTCCATACTGCTTTCCAAAGAGGCTGTACGAGTTGGCACTCCCACCAGCAGTGGAGGAGTGTTCCCCTCTTTCCACATCCTCTCCAGCATAAATTGTCTTCGGTCTTTTGGATTTTAGCCATTCTGACAGGAGTAAGATAGTATCTCAGAGTTGTTTTGATTTGCATTTCCGTGATAGCTAAGAATGTTGAGCACTTTCTTAAGTGTCTCTTGGCCATTTTAGCCTCCTCTATTGAGAATTCTCTGTTTACTTCTGTACCACACATTTGATTGGATCCTTTGGTGTTTTGGAGACTTGCTTCTTGAATTCTTTGTAAATTTTGGAGATTAGCCCTCTGTCAGATGTGGGGTCAGTGAATATCTTTTCCCATTCTGTGGACTGCCTTTCTGTCTTGTTGACTGTGTGCTTTGCCTTACAGAAGCTTTTTAGTTTCATGAGGTCCCATTTGTTAATTGTCGATCTCAGTGTCTGTGCCACTGGTGTTATGTTCAGGAAGTGGTCTCCTGTACCAACTCGTTGAAGAGTATCTCCCACTTTCTCTTCTAAAAGCTTCAGTGTGGCTGGATTTATGTTGAGATCTTTGATCCATTTGGACTTAAGTTTTGTACAAGGCGATAAACATGGTCTATCTGCAGTCTTCTGCATACCAGTACCCAGTTATGCCAGCACCATTTGTTGAAGATGCTTTCTTTTTTCCATTGTATAGTTTTAGCTACTTTGTCAAAAATCAAGTGTTCATAGGTGTGTGGGTTAAAATCAGGGTTTTAAATTCGGTTCCATTGGTCAATTTTTGTGCCAATACCAGGCTGTTTTCAGGACTATAGCTCTATAATAGAGCTTGAAATCAGGTATGGTGATGCCTCCTGAAGTTCCTTTATTGTATAGGGTTGTTTTGGCTATCCTGGGCCTTTTGTTTTTCGATATAAAGTTGATTAATATTCTTTCCAGGTCTGTGAAGAATTGTGATGAAATTTTGATAGGGATTGCATTGAATCTGTAGACTGCTTTTGGCAAGATTGCCATTTTTATTATGTTGATCCTACCAATCCAAGAGCATGGGAGATCTTTCCATTTTCTGGTATCCTCTTTGATTTCTTTATTTAAAGACTCAAAGTTCTTGATATACAGGTCTTTCACTTCCTTGGTTAACATTATCCCCAGATATTAGATGCTGTTTATGGCTATTGTAAAGGGTGAGGTTTCTCTGATTTCTTTCTCAGTCACTTCATCGTCTGTATATAATAGGGCCACTGATTTTTTTTGAGTTTACCTTGTATCCTGCCACTTTGCTGAAGGTGTTTGTCAGCTCTAGGAGTTCCCTTGCAGAGTTTTTCGGGTCACTTATGTAAACTATCATATCATCTGCAAATAGTGAAAGCTTGACTTCTTCTTTTCCTATTTGTATCCCCTTTATCTCCTTTTGTTATCTTATTGCTGTAGCAAGTACAATATTGAAGAGATATGGAGAGAGTGGACAGCTTTGTCTTGTTCCTGATTTTAGAGGAATTGCTTTGAGTTTCTCTCCATTTAGTTTGATGTTAGCTGTTGGTTTACTGTATATTGCTTTTATCATATTAAGGTATGTTCCTGTAATCTCTGGTCTCTCTAGGACCTTTATCATGAAGGGGTGCTGGATTTTGTCAAAGGCTTTTTCATCATCTAGTGAGATGATAATGTGTTTTATCTTTCGCAGTTTTTTTATATGGTGGATTACATTGATAGATTTTCTAATGTTGAACCATCCCTGCATTACTGGGATGAAGCCTACTTGGTCATGGTGGATGGTTTTTCTGATGTGTTCTTGAATCCGGTTTGCTAGTATTTTATTGAGTATTTTTACATCGATGGTCATGAGGGAAATTGGTCTATAGTTTTCTTCCTTAGTTGTGTCTTTGTGTGGCTTGGGTATCAAGGTAATTGTAGTCTCGTAAAAAGATTTTGGCAGTGAGCCTCCTGTTTCTATTGTGTGGAATACTTTGAGGAGTATTGGAGTTAACTCTTGTTTGAATTTCTGGTAGAATTCTGCACTGAAGCCATCTGGGCCTGGGCTTTTTTTGTTTGGGAGACTTTTGATGACTGCTTCTATTTCATTAAGGGTTATAGGTCTGTTTAGATTGTTTATCTGCTCTTGATTTAGTTTTGGCAAGTGATGTCTATCCAGGAAATTGTCCATTTCCTTTAAATTTTCAAATTTTGTGGAGTACAGATTTTCAAAGTATGCCCTGATGATTCTCCGGATTTCCTCAGAGTCCGTTGTTATGTCCCCTTTTTCATTTCTGATTTTGTTAATTAGCATGCTCTCTCTCTGTGTTTTGTTTAGTTTGGACAGAGGTTTGTCTATTTTGTTGATTTTCTCAAAGAACCAATTCTTTGTTTCATTGATTCTTCTCAATGTTCTCCTGGTTTCTACTTAATTGATTTTTCAGCCCTCAATTTGATTATTTCCTGGCGTCTGCTCCTCCTGAGTGAGTTTGCTTCTTTTTGTTCTAGAACGTTCAGCTGTGCTATTAATTCTCTAGTATGACTGTTCTCCAGTTTCTTCATGTGGGCACTTAGTGCTATGAACTATCCTCTTAGCCCTGCTTTCAAAGTGTCCCATAGGTTTGCATATGTTGTGTCTTCATTCTCATTGAATTCCAGGAAGACTTTAATTTCTTTTTTTATTTCTTCCTTTACCCAGGGATGGTGCAATTGAGCATTGTCCAATTTCCATGAGTTTGTGGGGTTTCTGCGAATTGTGTTATTGTTGAATTCTAATGTTAATGCATGGTGGTCTGAGAAGATACAGGGGATTATTCCAATTTTTTTGTATCTGTGGAGATTTGCTATGTTTCCTATTATGTGGTCAATTTTAGAGAAGGTTCCATGTGGCGCTGAGAAGAAGGTATATCTCTTTGTGTTTGGGTGGAATGTTATATAGATGTCTGTTAAACCCAGTTGGGTCATAACTTCTTTTAGTTCCTTTGTTTCTTTGTTAAGTTTCTGTCTGGAGGTCCTGTCTAGCGGTGAGAGAGGAGTGTTGAAGTCTCCCACTATTAGTGTGTGTGATTTTATGTGCAATTTGAGCTTTAGTAATGTTTCTTTCACAAATGTAGGTGCCTTTGTATTTGGGGCATAGATGTTTAAAATTGAGACTTCATCTTGATGGACTTTTCCTTTGATGAATATGAAATGTCCTTCTTCATCTCTTTTGATTGATTTTAATTTGAAGTCTAGTTTGTTAGATATTAGGATTGCTATACCCGCTTGTTTCATGGGTCCGTTTGATTGGAAAATCTTTTCTCAACCCTTTACCCTGAGATACCGTCTGACTTTGATGTTGAGATGTGTTTCTTGTATGCAGCAGAAGGAAGGGTTCTGTCTTCGTGTCCATTCTGCTAGTCTGTGTCTTTTTATAGGCAAGTTGAGGCCGTTGACATTGAGGGATATCAATGACCATTGATTGATGATTCTTGTTTGTGCTTGATTTATTGGTAGTGAAGTTATTTTGTGTAGTTTCTCCTCCCTTTTTCTTTTGGCGTTATGTAAAGTGGGATTATATATTGCCTGTGTCTTTGTGAGTGTAGTTATATTTCTTGGGTCTAAGTTTTCCTTCTAGCACTTTCTGTAGAGCTGGATTCATGGACACGTATTGTTTAAATCTGGCTTTGTCATGGAATATTTTGTTTTCTCTATCTATAGTAATTGAAAGCTTTGCTGGATATGGTAGTCTGGGCTGGCATCCTTGTTCCCTTAGCGTTTGTAGGACATCTGTCCAGGATCTTCTGGCTTTCATTGTTTCCATTGAGAAGTCAGGTGTAATTCGGATAGGTCTGCCTTTATATGTTACTTGGCCTTTTTCTTTAGCTGCTCTTAATATTTTCTCTTTATTCTGTAGGTTTGATGTTTTGATTATTACATGGCGAGGTGACTTCTTTTTCTGGTCCAGCCTATTTGGTGTTCTGTAAGATTCTTGTATTTTCATAGGCATATCCTTCTTTAGGTTAGGGAAGTTTTCTTCTATGATTTTGTTGAATATGTTTTCTGTACCTTTGAGCTGTATTTCTTCGCCTTCTTCTATACCTATTATTCTCAGGTTTGGCTTCTTCACAGTGTCCCATATTTCCTGGATATTTTGTGTTAGGGATTTATTGGTTTTGAGGTTTCCTTTGGTTGACAACTGTATATCCTCTAATTAGTCTTCAACACCTGAGATTCTCTCTTCTATCTCTTGTATTCTATTGGTGATACTTGCATTTGTAGTTCTTGATTGTTTACCCAGCTTTTCCATTTCCAGCATCCCCTCATTCTGTGTTTTCTTAATTGTTTCTATTTCAGCTTTCAATCCTTCAACTGTTTGAGTTGTTTCCTTCATTTGTTTGGTTGTTTTTTCTTAGTATTCTTTAGATTCTTTGAGAGATTTGTTTATTTCTTGATTTTTCCCCCATTTCATGGATTTTTTTGTTTGTTTTTCCTCTATTTCTTTAAGGGATTTCATCGTTTCTTCTTTGAGGGTCTCTATCATCTTCATAAAATGATTTTTAAGGTCTGCCTCCTCTGCTTCATCTATGTAGTGCTTTTCAGGTCTTGCTAGCGTTGGTTCCCTAGATTCTGGTGGAGTCATGTTGGTCTTTTGATTGCTGAGTGAGCTCTTATTCTGTCTTCTTGCCATTTCTTCTTCCAGTGGGTGCTGGTGGAGGTCTCCTTCCTTCCTGAAGCTGACTGGGATCGCTGGAGTTTCGGGCCTGGAAGGGCTGATGTCTTTCCTGTGTGGGCGGGTCCTCTGCATGCCAGGAACAGCCTAACTGGGATCGCCGGAGATTCAAGAAAAGTTTTTAAAGATCCAAATAGTGAAATATTGCTGAGTTTTTTGAGACAGTCTCATTCCTTCCATTATCTGCTGCACTGTTGTATTATTGCCATGCTTTAGTTCAACAGAAGGCTGTGATCCATGCATTCTGTAAATTCAAACTTTTTCATACTATGGGGAAAAAAGGAAAAAGAAGAAATACGTTGTAAGCTACTTAGATATTTTTTGGAGTTTAAGAACACCGATAAGGACACTAAATGAATACAAAAAATTCCCTGTAAAAAAATCTAAGGACTAGATAGTTTCATGGATAAATCCATTATAATTTCCAAGAAGAATTGATATCAATTTATTTTAATGTACAAATATGTACATATATTTGTACATATATGATCATGTGTATGCACATTGGACACCATTTTGTAACATGGGGTTTTCTGGCATGACAGGTCCTGCAACCCTTCTTACCCCCAAAGAAGGACACAGACAGGATCTGACCCACCCCTCCTGAAGTAACTCTGGTTTTTTTTCCTTTAAATTCTGGCAATAGACAAGGGAATTTACTTCCTCTAGGTAGCTCCTGCATCCCTACTAGTAGGATTAAAGAATAAAGCCTTGTGCTTGCAGTTTGGTGAAGCCTGTATCCTTAGTGATCTCCAGGGTTCTTTGAGACTTGGGCACAACACAGTGAACTTCAGGGTTTCCCATTTCTTCACTCCCACATTGAAAGAATAACAAGGTCTCAGCACCATGTCCACCTTTCTTTTTTTTAAAGATGGGTTCTAGGGCATCAAACGTGACCATTTCAACTTTCAAATCACTTTAAACTCACAAAATAGAAGAAATAATCCCCAACTAATTTTATGAGGAGAGCCTTTCTCTAAATCCAAAGCCAGATAAGGACAGTACATGAAAATTAAATCACAAAACAGCATTCTATGTCCATAATTGCAATGTTCTCTAATAAAATACTAGCAAATAAATCCAATGTCCCATTAAATAATGTGGATTCAAGCAAGTCCTGCAACACACAAAATTAGCAACAGGTAATAGAGGCCACACCATTATCTCATCAAATGAATCTGGACCAGTTCAATAACTACTCTTAATAAAATCTTGTAACAGTATGAGTAGAAGATGGTTGTCTCCATGTGATAAAGACCACAGCTGAGATCATAATCAGTGGAGACATGTCAAAACGTTTTCTCCTGGATCCTGTGTAAGACAAGGAGGACACTCTTGCTCCTCCTATTTAGTGCATACTGTTAAGTCTTAGACAGAGCAAGTAGGCAAGAAAAAGAAAAAAATCAACAACAACAAAATAAAAACCCACCAAAACTGGAAAAAGAAGAAAAGAAGAAACCTCAGCTTTGCTTGCTGACCATGTGTTCTTATATGTAGTTATCCTCCTAGCCAGGCAGTAGTGGCACACACTCTTTATTCCAGCACTTGGCAGACAGAAGCAGGCAGAACTCTGAGTTTGAGATCAGTTTGGTCTACAGAGAGAATTCCATGAGAGCCAGTACTACACAGAGAAATCCTGTCTCAAAAAACATAAAGAGGGAGAGAGACAGAGACACAGAGTGACAGAGACAGAGAGACAGAGAGAGAGGGAGGGAGAGACAGAGGGAGAGAGGGAGGGAAAAGGGAGGGAGAGAGGAGTTGGTAGGGAGAGGGAGGGAGAAGGAGGAAAACAATTCAATTTGCAAAAGCTACTGGACACAATACTTAAAAATTAATAAAAATGTAAAACTTGGCATAGAAATTACACAGTTAAGAAGAAAGAAAGCTTATGCTTGTAGATGAGAAGATAGTGTCATTTAAAATACTTGTGTTTCCCAAAGTGAGTCACATATTCAATGTAATTTTTGTTTTGAGACAGGGTCCAGTTTGTATACTGCAACATTGTGGAAATCAGGACAAACTTGAACTCACAGAAATCTACATGCTTCTACCTCCTGAGTACTGGCATTAAAGATATGTACCACAGTGCCCACTTTCAGTGCAATTGTTATCAATTCTTATAAAAATGCCAATTATATGCTTTACAAAAGTAGAAAAAATGTTAAAATCTGTATGGAGCCACAATGCTTGTAATGTTGCATAGACTTGGTTCACTCCTATTTTGTGGGAAAGGCTTTTCAGTGTGACAATTAATATTCCTGCTCTTTTAATTAAAATTTTAGCAATATAATTTTAGGTGACAATTTTGATATATATTTTATCAAATTTTGATCCTATTATTTCAAAATATGTTTTTTATTTTACTTGTAAGTGTATAATCATTTTAAAGAAGTACATCTTCTGTGGTTATTTTAGATCCTACATTATTGCTTTATGGTGAATATACTATGCATAAACTAAAATGGTGACCAGCACTTTCATAAATGAATTTTGATAATCCATTGCAATTATCACAACAACACTAATTGTATTATCTCCTAAAATCCCCCTGTGTACCTTGCAAGTCAATCTATTACCTCCACTATACCCCAGGGCATCTCATAACAAGTGATATTTTTGTTACAAGAGTGTGGCCTTTTCTGTTGCCTTTAAGCAGAATCATACATGTTTTAAAAGTGGGGTTACTTAACTCAGCACAATGCACGTCATGCCTCAGTATCAAATATCTTCTTGTTTCTTGGTAGCATCCACAGCAATCTGTTTATTCTTATTCCACCCCATGCCCATTTGGAGAGTTCTTGATCGCACGTTCTTTTCAGTAAACCATCCTTGAATAGCTGCATCTGGATTTGTTCAGTTGCATGTTGCCATTTATCTTAGGTAAATGACTTGTACTGTGATTTCTGGATCATAGTGATCATATATATTGCATATATATATGATTATATAGATTTGGTTTCCTAGACAGGGTTTCTCTGTGTAGCCTTGGCTATCTTGGAACTCATTCTGTAGACCAGACTGGCTTCAAACTCAGAGATCTGCCTGCCTCTGCCTCCTTAGTACAGGCTAATCATGCTTAGTTGAATTAAATGCTAAGTCCTAGTACTGATCACATATTGCAAACACAAGATTTAAGAGTCTGCCTGTTGAAAGACAGACATGTGTTAAGTTGCAAGTGTATGAGTGTCTCATCCTAATTGAAGACTCTGGTTACTTGTTCCTATGAGCTTTTGTATCTATTAAATATATTCATTCTATTAGATTTGAAAGCCTTTTCACATGGTTCTGTTTAAATAGGCCTAGATTAGTGCTAGGAAAACTGCAGAGTAGGTCTGGGTTAGGAGCCAACACAGCTCCATGATGTCTGGGTAAACAGAGCATTTCCATGCTACGAGGAACTCTCTGCTCAAAGCGGATCATCCTTGGAGTCAGGAGCCTCCTTATTCTGTGTCTCCACTTCTATCCCCTATCCAACAAAAGACGACTATGAGATATTTATTACTGTTTTACAAAATATAAATAACTGTGAGGTATTTATTACTGTCTTACAAAATATAAATATCTCAGAAATCACTACTTCATGAAAATACATTGTGAAAGTCATATGCACTAACTGTAAATTACATCCAAACAAGCAGAACACTATTGCCCACTGTGAATAAGGAATTCTTCTTAAGTTATGATTCTAATCAGATTTTTCTTTTGGTTTTCATTATGTATATATAATTTTCTTCAGAATTAAAAAAAATTCTATCACCTTGATTAAAATGTAAGTTCAAACATGGCAAAACTTTTAGGCTACATGGAACTATGTTAAATTAATTCTATAAATTCCAACACTGAATTGTTTTCTGAACTGTTTTATCTCTGTGGTCGATAACATTACCATTACCACCTCTGACATTTGTGATTTTTACAATTTGTGTCTCCCGACATTGTCTTTATTTCGTCTTCATAAGTCTAGGGAATTGTCAGTTGTGTTAATCTTTTTAAATCTACTTTTTAAATTGATTTTCTGTGGTCTCCTTATTTTCTAATTAATCTATTCCCCCTTTAAAACTTATGTCTTTCTTTATGCTTGCTGTGTGTTTCATCTGCCTTTTTCTAGTTTCTTGAACTTACTAAATTAGGATCTTCTTCTTCACTGTGGTCTTCCACTGAAGCATGTTTTCTCTGTGTACGGTGTTGATTGCATCCTTCCAGCTCTGGTATGCTATGTTTCCTTTGACATTCATCTCAAATTATTTTCTAATTTCCCATGTGGTTACTTTTTTGATCCACTGGCTATTTAGAAGTGAATGACTTCACTATTTTATAGTTGTGATGGCTCTAAATTTTCTTCTGTTACTGATGTCTAATTTCATTACATTGTGGTCAGGGACACACTCTATCTAATTTCAAATTTACTGAGACCTCTTTACTTATTCTGTGGCATACAATGTCATTTGTCCTGGAATGTGTTGCATGCATACCCAAGAATATTCGTTTTGCTCTTATTTAGCAGAGTGTTCCACAGTGGACTGGCTAGTAATGTTCAGTTCCTCATTGGTTTTTTAATTAGCAGTTCTCTTCGTTGAAGTGGAATATCTGTGTATAGATATTGTGTCTATTTCTCATAGAACTTCTTTTAAAGGGGACCTTTACCTATGGCAAGCACAGCAGCTAAGGATTTCAATGACATGTCACTTACACAGCATTTGCCGCTGAATTTTCTTCAACAGCAAACGTAAATGATAAATGTTCTTTAATTGACCAAGAATAATCAAAGAAAATAATACTTTAAAGAAATAAAACAATCTGATTTGAAGCTGGTAAAGTCAGTGCTTGAATTCAAGTGTGCTGGTTAAAACCCTTTGTGTTTTCCATGACAGCAGGGTTTGTCTTCTCCCCCACTTTATTCCCTAGGTGTCATATTATAGCTGCTTGTCACCAGCAGAGTTCTGTTCTTCGTCTCTCCCTTTGACCACCAAGCCCTGTTCATTCTCAGCCTACTGACTTTGGCAGAGCTTCTGCCTGGCAAACACCCAGCTGTCTATGTCAATAGCTCACCTCCTGGGCTCACATATTTTGGTATTAAATTCTTCCCAGTCTTCGGGACAAGAGCCAGCAGGCTCCAATGATAACAGCAGACTTTCCCACCTGTCTATTCAGACACTGCCAGCTGGGCAATGTCCCTCTCCGCAGACTGCCTAACATCATCTTTGCAAAACTACTGTCCCACCCTCCCTGACTCCAGCCCTTCTCTTGGCACACATAAGAAAGACATTTCAAGACAGAATTATAAAGAAAGATATTTTCCAAAATCATTGCGGAGTAAATAATTGATGAAATCTGAGTGTACCTACAGGAGAGGAAACAACTGTATGAAAAGTGAAAAGACACTTGGCAATTTATTTTTGATTTATATTCAGCCAACAAAAGTAATTCAGCTTGGTTTTGTTTGTTGTGTGAATTGGGCAGGTGTTTCTTCCAAGCAGGTGTACAATAGTTCCATGTATCCATTCATCAGGAGTCTATGTGATTGGGCCAGCAGAGAGAGGGAGAGAGAGAGAGAGAGAGAGAGAGAGAGAGAGAGAGAGAGAGAGAGAGAGAGGGAGGGAGGGAGGGAGAGAGAGAGAGAGAGAGAGAGAGAGAGAGAGTCTCTGTGTGTATTTGTGTGTATGGCTACCTATAATTGGAGTTGTTTTAGACTAAGTCTGAAGTTTGATTTGGAAATCTTGGGATTAGTGTCTATGGGTGTGGCAAGAAAAGGACGTAAGCATGTGCTTTAGATGAGGATATGCAATGGAACTTTGGAGTACCAAAATAAGTTAAGAGGAGATTGAAAAACATATAAACATTTCACCAGTACTCATACCCTTTACTTGTTATAAATATCTTTAAGAACAACATGACTGACAGGCAAATTAGATCTTAGCATTGTATAGACCAACATATATATGGCTGAATAAAATGAAATATGAACCCAATGTATTGATTAGTGAGCAAGAAAATACACTCATTGTCCTAGACTCAAGTGGTGATACATCGAAAAGTCACCATGAAAGACAGATGTATGTATTTGTGTGTACTGGTGTCTCTGTTGGCAAGACCTTTTGGAAGAGATTTTGGTATTATGCAAAAGACACCAAGAATACAATAATTTAGTCCTTTGATCTTTTCAGAATTGGCTCATTCTTCTAACTTTGTAGCTGATAGAAGAAGTAAAAGGTGATAATTTATTATACTTTTCATTGGTTAGACTATGGGAGAGAATTTCTAATTCAGTGTATGAGGAAGATGCTGTTCTTATTTGCTTCTGGGGATGAATAAACTCATGTTGCCTTTCGACTATGGATTATTTTTATGAGACAGGGTTTCTCTGTATTGTTTTGGAGTCTATCCTGGAACTCACTAGGTAGACCAGGCTGGCCTCGAACTCACAGAGATCAGCCTGCCTCTGCATCCCCAGTGCTGGGATTAAACTTGTCTGCCACCAACACCTGGCTGGGCTATGGATTTTTATGGTATCATTTTCTTTTTTTTCTTTTTTTTTGGTTTTTCGAGACAGGGTTTCTCTGTAGCTTTGGAGGCTGTCCTGGAACTCACTTTGTAGACCAGGCTGGGCCTCGAACTCACAGAGATCCACCTGCCTCTGCCTCCCGAGTGCTGGGATTAAAGGCGTGGGCCACCAACGCCCTGGTATCATTTTCATATATGGGCTTGGATAAAGAAAAGAGTGTCTCTCATTTTACACAGAAAATACAATGCAAGAAATATTTAATAGTGATAAATTGGAGGACATTTAAATAGTCCTTAACAGGGTAGTATATAAAAACAGAAGACATGCATGATGAGATTGCAGGTTGGTAAGAGGAATGTGATGGGGGAAGTCCTTCTGTGTATATGTTGTCCTATTAGTTGATGAATAAAGCACTGTTGGCCAATAGGGAAGCAAGATAGGTTGGCCTAGAAGTTGAGGAGAATTCTGGGAAATGTAGTCAAGAGTAGAGAGTCACCATGTGATCCCAGGAAGACAAAATGTGTGCTGTAATACTGCACATTACGGAGTTTTTATGAAATTTCACCTATGGATGATGTAAAACTGCAAAGTATATATGTACATATATATAATACTAATAATTATGGGTTAATAATCAAGTCAGAGGTAGCCCATTAAGAAAACATAGCAAACAGCCAACAGCTTCATAATCAATATAGTGTCTCATGTGTTATTTGGGGGCTGAGACAGCAGCAGGACCCAGGCAGCTGGAAGGAAGAATACACATTACAGGACTGAATGGATATAATCAAAGGGATAAGTTCCGCCCAAATCACAAAATGCATTAGGAGGCATAATATAGTTACACAAGTTTCAAAACATTACTCAATGTTGTTCAATTTTAAAGGATATATACACATTTTATAAGTGTGTATAACACAAAATGAGGAGTTTATAATAGATTCATGATCAAGTAGTTCTTGAAATTTGGGGTGATTCATTACTTTATCAATGTATTTTTTAAAGTGTTGGTGCTTGGGCTGGAGAAATGCCTGAGATGTTAAGAACATTTGCTGCTCTTATAAAACAATGTAGGGTTGATTCCCAGAACCCTCTGTAACCCTGTAACCCATCTGTAACTCTGGTTTCAGGATGTCTCATACCATCTTCTGGCATCCATGGGAACCAGGCAGGCACACAGCATACAACGAACATGTAGGCAAAACAACTATCACAGAAAGTATAAGTATGGCTTTTTTTTGTTTTTTGTTTTGTTTGTTTTTTTTAGTTTTTGGTTTTAGAGGTAGGATTTCTCTGTGGCTTTGAAGGCTGTCCTGGAACTAACTCTTGTAGACCAGGCTGGTCTCAAACTCACAGAGATCTGCCTGCCTCTGCCTCCCGAGTGCTGGGAATAAAGGCGTGTGCCACCAACTCCCGGCTGTAAAACTATGTTTTAAAAGTACTTAAGCACATACACCACACATTTATATCCATACATGCTCACACACGTGCACACCACACATACACACAGCCCTAATATTTTATAGTAACTGACATTTTGCCATATTTTGAACACCTTCCCCCACATTAAGATTATTTTCTTTAAGGCTAGGAAGTGGTGACACACTCTTTAATCTTCACACTTGGGAGGAAGAGGAAGGTAAATCAAGGCCAGCCTGGTCTAAAAAGTGAGTTCCAGGCTATTCAGAGAAACCCTGTCTTAGAGAAAAGAAACTTTAAGAAAATCCACAGAATCAGCTAACTTAGGATCATAGGGACTCACAGAAACTTAACCAACAACCAGAGAGTTTGCATGGAACCTAGGCTCTCTTCACATATGTTAGTTGTATATCTCGGTCTTCTCGTGGGACTCCTAACAGTGGGACTGGTTCTGACTCTGTTACCTGCTTTTGGAACCCCTTCCTCATACTGGGTTGCCTTGTCTAGCATTAATAGGAGAGGAGGTGCCTAGTCTTACTACAACTTGATATGTCATGGCTGGCTGTTACACATGGGAGGCCTGCCCTTTTATGAAGGGAGAGGAGAAGGGGTGGAGGAAGGAAGAGATTGTGGGGAGAGACTGGGAAAAGAGGAGTGAGCAAGGGTAAACTGTGATGGAGCTGTGAAATTAATTTATTAATTTAAAAGACTATTTTCGTCAGGTATTTCTAATTAATGTCTCAGTTTTCATATTTAAAACTATAGTTTATTTAAAATTTATGCTGCTATGGCACATAAGAGATGCTAGTTTTCTACACACTTTCCCAGGTATTTAATGCTACTATCAATATCCCATCTTTTTATCTTTCACATTTCAAATTTCTATATGGGTTTCACTCCTACTGCATGTGTCTTTCTGTCTACAAAATTTTAAAAGCAAAATAATCTGTAAAATGAGAAAAAAGTAATTAAGCTTGCAAAAATTAAAAAGGTAAGAAATATGCTGGAATAATGGCACATTTGTTCAGTTTTATCCACTTGTGAGGCTGAGGCAGACAGATCAGTCTGGACAGGAAAAGGGGAGAGAGAATAAGTGTGAAGATTTGTTTTCCAGAGTGATTTCCATCCAACCAAGATACTGTGAATTTGCTCTTCTGAGAACTTTAGCTTTGCTAGTGTGTGTGTGTATGTCTGTGTGTGTGTGTGTGTTGTGTGTTTATGTATGTCTGAAACCGAGGCATATGTATGTGTGTTACATGTAGAGTCCAGAGAAAGAGTCTGTTGTCCAGTTTCATCTCTCTCTGCTGTATTCCTTTGAGACAGGATCTCCCATTGAATCTGAAGCAAGGTTTCTGGTCAGCAAAGCCCAGCAATCCTCTGTCTCTAAATTTCCCACACCCCCCACATCCCTGGAGTCATAACCACATGAGTTGCAACACCTTGCTTTTTACATGAGAGATAGGATCTGAACTCAGGACCTTGTGCATGTGCAGCAAATTCTCTTGTGTACTGAGCCACCTCTACAGCCAATTTCTATATTGGGAAGAGAAAGCAATTTTAACATTCACTTTGAAATGGTAGGACAGCATTTCAACATGGATGTCTTGGCTTTGAGACCTAGACTCAGAAAGTGAGAGAATGAAGAAAGGACAATGACACTAAAGAAACTACAGCTACATGAATACACAATAAAACAAGCTAGGTCAGGTGGGCTGCACATACTTGATGTTAAGCTAAGGCTATAATATGGAGCCTGGGTGCATGTGTTAGGTACAGCACATGAGAAGGGATTAGCTAACTGTGTTAGAAGGGGAAGAAGTTAGTCCCTATAGGAGCTCTCTACAGGCAAGAAGTGTCAGTCTCAAAACATCTGGGAGAAAGAAGCTATAATTGCTGGTTTTATAAACAATAGTATTGAAATCAGAGGAAGACTTTGCCTTTCTGAACCTGAAGTGGGAAAGATCCTGTCAGTTTCCCATGGATCTGAGGCCTTGGCATGACTGTGCCCATGTCCACAACATACATTCACTCAGAATTTCATCAACTCACACATTCACTCAGAACTTCATTGACTCTTTACAGATTTGCTTGGTGTTCCCTCTGCTCCCATGGGAAAGAATGAGTTTTGTGTGAAGGAATTTGTAGATCTTGTGGGGTAATGCTTGTCCTTTCTTTAAAAGAGTCTCCTTCATAAAAGTATTTGATTTCAATGGAACATGTCAGGATGCTAATCAAATCTATGTGTGGAGAACTGAGGGATAGATGAAGGGAATGCTGCAAATAACTGGCTTTCTGCAGGGACTCTGCATCTTAGAATGCTATTTTGAGGCAATACAAGTGCAGTATAGTGGCCCCACAAAGCTGGAAGGAGAAGACACATTTTGGAGATTAGAGAGACTGAGCAACAGGAATTTGCAGAGACAATTACAGAGGAGGGCACTTCAGTGCATAAGAAGTTCCAGACTCTATGTTGTGTGTCCCTTATGTTGTTTGGAACTACGAAGTAGTACTCATTTAGAGTTTCAGGTGAAACTCAAGGGGGCCAAGTGAGCTCCAAACTTTCCAGAGAAATTCCCAGGTCACAGAGACATTTATATCTCAATGAGACTGGATAGTGACTTTGTTCAACAAACTTGCCACTCAACAGAGGAAGAACTGAACCCGAGTGAAAGTGAATCTCAAACTTTTAGAAACAAAGAAATGCAGCATCTGCAAGGAAATAAGGAAAGCTGTGTGGTAGGTTAAAGGCTGTGATGTGAGGTCAGGAAGATGAAACAGTGGACTACCAATTATGTGGTGGCAACATGTACAAAAGCTATTGTTGTTTGTGTTGGACTCTGTGTTTCTTAGCTGGTGAGAAGTTTCAACAAGATTCCAGGATTAGGGGTTCCTTTCCTTCTCCCATCCCATAATTTTTCCTGCCTTTCTATCACTGTCAATGTTTGGAATGTGCAGCAGTACCCCATCTGTTAATCTGACACCACAATTTATGTTGTTTCTTTCATAGTCTGTACAAAGAGATCTCAGGTATCCTCAACATTGACCACGCCCATTTGGGTGTGGTCACAGGTACTTTAGGGTAGGAGGCATAAAGGGAAAGAGAAAGGGGCTCTCGCTCTCTTTGGGGCTGCAATAAAGGTCAGGGTCAAACAGAGTACTGACATCAGTTCTCAGCTTCTCATATGACTTCTCGCTCTCTAATAAAGTATCATATGACCCCCCTCCCCCGTATCCCTGGGGTGGCTTGTTTACCATCTTCAATACTGTAATTGCTTTTATATTATTGATTTTATTGATCTTTACAGAAAACAACTTTTAATTTAATTGGTTTTCTGCATTTCTATTTTCTTTTCATAGACTTTACCATTTATTATTTCTTTCCTTTAGTTTTCTATACTTTACTGCTCTCTTTCTAGGATCTTGGTTATCTAGTGTACTAATGTTGTAGGTTTTTTTTCCAGTTACTTTGGTATGTTATGAAGGTAACTAGCCCACTCTACAGGAGAAAACAATTGCCTAGCACTGTAAATCTGGGCAAGAGCCCAAGATTGGGAGGTATCATGTTCCAGTAGTTAATCTACCATGTTATTTTGCTAAATTGACACAATATCAAACTATCCTTTAATTTTATATCTTTATTCTCACTAATTAGTGCAGCTTTTAGACCACATCAGAGAAGTTTCTTTGTGCAATAGACAGTAATTAACACAGAAACTCATAGCTGGTCAAATTGCAGAGAATAAATATCTGTGTAGTACTCAGACATAAATGGGACATCTACATCATACACACTCCTCTAAAACTCTGGTGTGAGGGAGAAAGAGAGAGCCAGAAAGACTATTTGAGCCAAAAATTGGCATTGCCAAACCCTGTGAGCATGAGAGCAGCACAAACTGGATTTGTTAGATTATTAAAAAACAAAACAAAAACAAATGGACTTAAAGTTGGGAAAGTGTGGGAGATAGGTTGATGACGGAGGTCAGTGCAATATGGAAATTAATATATTTATTTACCAGAGAAAAAACTTACACACAAGCTGGGTGATCAGAAGCTTGGCAGGCTTCCAAGAGAATGAAGTTTTCCTTTTCCTTCCTTAAAGATCTCACCTGTGCCCATCCCTCTATTCCTGCCCTTTTGGGCGTGGACAGTATTGAGGGCTCACCCCTACAATGGGTGGTGGAAGGGATCTTTGGGGACTTAGGTAAAGGGATGAGGAGTGAATATGAACAAAATACATTGTATATGTGTGTCAATTCTCAAAGAATTAATGAAAATGCCATCACCACCATGGGATACTCTCTCAGCCTAGACGCAGAGGGGAGGCCTCAGTTCTGTCCCAAATGATGTGACAGACTTAGATGATCCCCCATCTCTGAGTAGTGGATGGGGATGGGATGGGGAAAATTGTGGGGGGCAAGGGAGGATGGAAGGAGAGGAAACTGGCATTGCTATATAAAATAAGATTGTTTTTAATTTAAGTTAAAATTAATGAAAAGAAAAAAATTAATGAAATGCTGTACTTAAATTAAAATTCCAAATAATAGTTTTAACCCTACCTTATCTATATGTTTAAACCTATATAATGTGAAGCAGTGAGCTTCAACTCTTCTTTAAGAAGGCCACACAAATGCTCTGAGGTGTTTCTTTCTAAGTACCTCTCTTTTATTCTTTGCCGTTAAGCCTATATTAAAGTGCCTGATTTAAACCCCAAGTCTGTTTCCTGATGGCTATTTCTGACATTCTTTTCTACCATCATCCTTCGTTTACCCAAGTTGAGGTCATTAAAACATTAAGATGCCTTTCAAGCTCCTAGGATGACAGTGGTGGAACTGTGCCTCTGACCCCTTTCCTGCTGACAACATGATAGGTACAATAAAGAAGCATTATGGGTAACTTAGTGCCATACACTACAGAATACTGGTAAAATTGCAAATTACTTAAGAGATTTACTCAAACTCATCTCAACATAAACACAAAAGGCTATCTTATCTATTAGGGTCACTAAATTCATACTTAGAATTACTACATATAAAAATTGAAAGTTAAAATACATGAAATTATATTTTCATATACTAACAGCAATCATCAGAATAAATACATACATACATATATACATGTATATAAATATATAGTTAGTACAAAAGGAAACACTTATCAAATATGGGCAAATTGTACTGAAAGTTTTAAAACCTGACTATGAGAAATTTAAAAAGGACCAGATGTTTTAAGAGGGGTAACACATTCATGACCTTGAAATTTAATACTAAGAAACCATTCCTAGTTGGGCATGTTGGCACACACCTTTAATACAAGCTCTCAGGAGGCAGAGGCAGGTGAATCTGTAAGTTTGAGGCCGACCTGGTCTACATAGAGAGTTCCTGACCAGTCAAGGATGCATAGTGAGATTCTGTCTCAGAAAACATCATTTATTCCCAAATTGGAATTGAACAAATGTCTAATTATAAAATGGAATCTTTGCTGAAAACTGTGATGCAATTCTAAAGAATCAAAAAGATTTTGAAGGTGAAGGAACAAATTAAACAACATCTATTGCATGATTTCAGAGCTAACTATAAAGCTGTAGTAATCAATCAAGCAGGTATGTGAATGGAATAGATATCTAAAAGCTATCTATGCTCACATACCTAAACAATTGATTTTCAATTAATGTGGTCAGGACTTTCAATATACAAACATAGAGTTTTTCTAACAATTTTTTTACCAAATATGTTAAGAAGCACTGAGTATTGCATTTATAACATACGAACTCTGACAAGTATTGTTAAATAACCCACTTTTTAAAGTAGACAAAATGATTGACAGAAAAGCCAGTAGAGAAAATACACCAAAGAGGTGTTTGGGAACATGATTGGCATTGTTGATTATGATCCGTAGGAAAGCAAGACTCTCAGAGTCAAATTCTCGAAACTCTCCTGTAGGTTGCTTCAGCTTTAGCTAAGTAGAAGAAGCAATAGAAGCTGGCCAGACAGAGGCCAGAGGGTTAATATGAAGGCACAGGTACAATAGGGTCTGAGAAGCTCTGCACTGTCTCCTGGGAACCTGCTTCCTTCATGGGAGCTTACAGGTGCTTCTGGAATGCTCTACATGTTATAGCAGGACAGAAGTAGCTAGCTAAAGGCACCAACATTTATCACATGCCATCCACAGAATAACTCCTTGTGGGATAAGCTTTGTGGTTGAGAATTCCTGGAGAAGACACATGCCCTCTGTCTAGCCAGTGCAGTGCAACCCCAGGGAGAGCACAAGTCTCAGCCATGGGACCACCTGAAACTTTCTCAGGGCAGTAGGGAAGACCTACAGTTTTCCAACTTGTGGCTGAGAAGCTCTGAGGGAGGTAGGGAACACCTAGTCCAGCCACACCCACCAAACCTTTGATCTTCCAGGCAGCAGCATTGACTCTTGTGCTTTTGTGGGACCCCCTCTGTCATAGTGGCTAATGAATCTTGTCGACATTCCTGATGACAGTAAATTTCAATGATCCTTATGTTGCTTGTCAGGCTCTGGTTGTTTCCTTTGGTTAGTGCAACATGATGGGATGTTATAATTAGTCATTAGTGAACAGAAACGGAAACCAGTTTAGGATGTTCATGTGCCCAATAGACCAGTCAGCCTCCAAAACAACAGCAAAAGCAAGGACCGCTGAGGATGAGGGGCATGAGAGCCGATACACGGCTCACGGGAATACAGAGTTACAAAGCCTGTTTGAAAAGCTGTTTTACAGTGACTTAGTAATAGAAAATCAATTTATAATAAGACCTAGCAATTCCATTCATACGCATATTTATCTAAGGCAAATTAAGAATTATTTTTACACCAATATTTGGGCCTGACATTCAAAGCCACTCAGTTTCTTTCTAAAACTGAAAACACATGTTCATCAAGGGAATAGCAAACGCATTTTAGTATATTTGGTCAGTGAAATACAGTCAGCAATAAAAGGAAGGAGGTATTGATCAGTATCACAGATGGAACACAAGGCATACTGTGTCAAAGGAGGAAAATAAAATGAACTTGATATGTGATTTTGTTCACATTAAATTTACCAAAGATAATACACAGTCAAAAAAGAAATTATAATTTTGGACTCCAGTGGTGCAGGACAACTTTCAAAAGTCAGTTCTGGGGACAATGGAAATGTTTGATAACTTGCCTGAGATACTAGTTCTGGCAACATGAAAGCCCATTAATCTGTATTCTCAAAAGAGTATGTAAACTACATCTCATAATTCTAATTAATATAAACAAAACCAAAACTTTCATCTCTGATTGGAAAATGTAAAATGAATTGCTTTAACTTAATTGAAACAATGTTGAGATGGATCCTAGAGAAGCTTTAAAACTTTGCAAGTTTCCTGAAGAAAACAGAAATAAACATGTCTAACACTGGACAAGGTTTTATTTTTCTACAAGAGGAAACAAAATACATTTAATAAACACTTTTTATGTTACATTGGAAAGGAGCCAATTATTTTTCTAAATCAGGGAAGGCTTTTTAGAAAAATGGGCTCTTGATAGAATTGCATAGCTTCTGATGCAGCATGACACATGTGCACTGTGGGGAATTATCATCATCAAGGCAAGCACTCAAAGGTAAAGGGTAAGGAAGGATGACTTTCGGTGTCTAAATAGTATCCTAACAGGTGTCACAAACCTCCCGTGTCTATACTAAGAGGGAGATGACTTCAAAGGTTTGGAGTAGCATAGGTGATAGAGGATAGGAAAGGTGTGGATAAGATAATCTGGCAAGCAGTTTATCATCTCTACGTGGTATCCATGCTCATTTCAATCCAGCATATTCTCTTATGGGAGTGTGATGCCATCATTGTCAAATTAGATTTTTCGAGAAAACATGAACACCCAAAGTTTTATGCAGGATCTCAGAATTTTAAACTTTGTAATGGGGTTTGAGCTAACGCCATGTAGGTCAAAACACAAAACAGCAAAATCACACATACACATATCTCCAGACAGGCTGTATGCATTCCAGTTTACAGGTTGCATCCTGAGTGCCTATCATCTGGCCTTTAGCATCCTTGAGGGAGAATGGTGAAAGACTGTTCAGAAGTTTCTGACTGGGACAATTGATCGCAGTAGCTGGATTCAGAAATCAGAAATTATGAGCATAAGCAGGTGCATGTGTCTGTTTAACTCACTTTCAGTTTGGAGTGCCTACATAATGGAATTTCCCAGAAGATGTTGGAGTTCCTCAAACCATTATTAAAAGACAGGATGAAAGCTGGAAAAATTGGATGTTGTAACTGATTGAAGGATTTTGGTCTGTAATATCTCTTCAGAAACTATCCAACTCAATTTCCTGATGCTACTATTTAAGTTGGTTATCTCAGTACCTACTTATTGGTATACTTAAGGTAAGATCCTTGGCTTGTTATTGTCTTTATAACCTACCTCCTATTTCTTTTTTGTAATGCCATTTTTTCTTATGCAACACAATCTCAAAATTGACAAACCCATTGTTTGTGTCCTAAGGTCTTATTGACATACTCCATGAAAAATATCAATGTATATATTCAGATTGGAACATTTTAAAGCACTTTTACTTCAGACGTCCTGGCTTTAACTGGTAGAATAAGAAAACATGAAAACAACAATGAAAGAGAGCTACTCAGAGAATTCTTGGTGTGCTTTTCAGTGATGAGAGGACGTTGTTATAATTTGAAGCTGGAGAAGTTGAATATATGCATTCAAGAGATTCACTTGCTAAGAATTTTTTAAAAATTGAAGAATGAAAGCCATGGATTCTATTTTGAGACTTTCATTGTCTCCAAGGTGAGAGAAAATTTATGGCTTCATAATTGTTCATTTTAATGGTGATAGCAAAAATAAAAATAAAAAATAGTGAAAATTAACCATAAGACTTACTGACTTTTAGAGCCTATGAGTTTGCTTTTATTTTCCTGCGAGTGTGTGTTTGTTAGTCATGAATGTTTGTTACAAACTGGATTTGATTTGAAAGCAATTTAAAAACATTCACTACCTCTCATGTGCAGTGCTGCCTTGTGTCTGTCCAGATAAGAAATAATCCGGTTCAACTGGCCCTGCTCACAAACAGGTGAAAATGTAAATCACCAAACTAAAGAAGAAAGATACAAGAGGGATCTCGAAGTTCCTTGTACATTTCTAGTTCCAACAAGGTGCTAGGATGACAGGCAGTGTGAAAGTTCGATAATGAAGGTAGCCAGAAGTCCACTAATCTTCACATGGAGATCATCCATTCGCAGTTGCTCTTAGAAGATTAATGAGGAGATGGATACGCATAGAAAACCTCTAAATGACTATATTTTTACATTTGGAAACTGCGGACAACACCAGCCCACACCATCTGTTGGCTTGGCAGCTGTGACAATTGACAGCATCGCTCAAAGGAGGAGCCAGCATTCGCTTTCGGGATGATGAACGCACAATTAAACACGGCTGGGAGAGCTTTCCGACACGGGTTTCTGTGGAAAGTCTAGAATCAACTTCCTTGCTTTTCATGCTGTGCAAAGCTCAGTACTTTGAAAGTCCCCAGCACAGTCATCTCCATCCCCTTCACCTCTCATAGAACTCCTTCCTCTTAGCAAGGTGTGGCTGTTTCTGCCTTGAAATCCGAGATTCTGTGATTACCTGAAGGAGACTCATGCATGACTGAACCCATTCACATTCCACTATGGGAAGGGGACATTCCCCAGATTGATGCAGCTCTTCTTTCCCCTCCTTCGCCTCCATTGGGATACAAATGGGCTTAGCAACCACTCGGGGAGGGTATTCTTCTTTGGTATGGTAGGGGCTTGCAACCCTCACCTGTGCTTCTGCAGGTGGCTGGTTTAAACGTGCTGGCTCATCAATCTGGCTCCAGGATTAATTATTTGGTCTGTTTGGGTAAATAGACATCATCTGCTGTGTCTTTCCTGAAAAACTCACATAAACGACTCTGAATAAACCCTTTCTTGGTGCTCATTCCTTTCTCAAGACCCCGAGATTGTTCTGTATAGTATTTGTGTGAAGCTAACAAGCCTGTGCAATGGTTTTATTTTTATTTTTTATGTTAGTCTTGGAATGTGATGACTGCACTGTTGCATCCATTTTCAGATGGTAAGTGGGAGAGCTAAGGTGGAAAGTAGATGTTCCTTCAGACTCCCCTGGTGCTTTTGCACATTTCTTCCTTCAGCAGCTATTGTTAATTTTATTATTAAACCAAAGGTTTAGTAACAAATGAAACTTGGAGAACTAGAAGTAGTGAATGAAAGACTCTCAGCCTGCAGACGCCTTTGTTATGAACACCCGTCTGTCTTTTGTTCTGTGCAGTCATTATAGATCTCAGACAAAATAGACATGACCCATATGTGCTGTTTTGCATAATGCTTTCATTCAGTAAAGTTCTGTTATACACTGCTCTAATGTGCTAACTTATCTTCCACGTCATGATTTAGCTATTTTTAAAGCTTCTGGTACATAGAACTCAGGGTGTAGTCTCAAAAACAGAGTTTGGGTCTTACTTATTCCTGATTTTCATTCTGTCTCTCCCCCACCTTCCCACATAGACATCCACCTCAGAAAGTTCTTACATAAGACTCTGGAGAGACAAATATTCATATGAAATAATTGTTATAAAGGATTATATAATTCTTAAGTAACTTTAATCATAATATGCTAAGTCCAGTCTTGCTTTAATATTTTTATGCTTGTTCTCTATATATCTATCATCTGTCTATCAATCTAAGTATGTATTTATCACCTACATATCAATAGTCTATCATCTATCTACCTTCTATCTACCTATCATCTGTCTATCAACTATTCATCATCTATCTATCACTTATTTATTTGCAGTCTATATTTTATCTATCTACAGTTTATCAGCTATATCAATGTATACACAAGTTGTTTAATCTCTTACATATAATTAATATATAATATAATTTAAAAATAAATAATATAATTATACTGTTCCTATTTATTTACCATCTATAGTCAACTGCTTTGTGGTATCCATGAAAGTCAGACATTTTTTAGGATATTTATTTATTTGTTTGTTTATTTATTTAAATTAGTAACATGCATGCTTCAAATGTCAATCCCAGCTCCCCTGTTTCTCCCTCCCAGCCCCACCTCTACCTTCCCACCCCCAGCCCAATCCCCACATCATTTCCCAGGGAGGGTGACGCCCTCCTTGGGGGGATCTCCAGAGTCTGTCATTTCATCCAGGGCAGGACCTAGGCCCTTCTCCATGTGTCCAGGTTGAGAGAGCATCCCTTCATGTGGAATGGACTCCTAAAGTTCATTTGTATGCCATGATGAACACCAATCTACTATCCAAGGCCCGAGAGATTTCTGAGGCCTCCTCACTGACACTACATTCATGGAGTTTGGATTAGACACCCCCTGTTGGCCTCTTAGCCATCAGTCTGAGGTTCAAGAGCTCCCCCCTGTCTGGTCAGCTGTCTTTGTGGGTTTCACCAGCATGGTCTTGACCCCTTTGCTCATCACTCCTCCGTCTCTGTCACTGGGTTCCTGAAGATCAGTTCAGTGTTTATCTGTGAGTATCTGTCTCTGCTTCCATCAGTCACTGGATGAAGGTTCTAGGATGTCATATAAGGACATTATCAACCTTATCATCAGGTAGGGGCTATTAATGTAGTCTCTCTGCCATTACTTAGTTTCCAGTTGGTGTTATCCTTGTAGATCTCTGGAAATCTCTCGGGTGTCAGAGGCAAGATCTCCTGAGCAGATTGGGAGCATGGGGGGAGAGGAGAGGGACCCAGAAAAAGAGAGGGGGATAAGATGAGGGTAGAAGAAGACATGGGGGAGCAGGAAGGCTGAGTCAGGGTAAGAATAGAGAAGAACAGGATGAGAGATACCATAATAGTTGAAGTCATTATAGCTTTGAGGAGAAAGTCAGACATTTAAGGTTGGTGAATACTGCATAGTACTGTCTGGGTAATCAATACATACCATCCTGTGTGGAGCAGCTCTGACTAGGCTTTTCATGGATCTAGTAAGAGTTCGGAGAGTATGATGGTTCATTCATAAGAAATATGAAAGCTGAATTTCTGTAAATAATGCTACATTGTTGTGGTAGTTTGAATAGGAAGGTCCCCATAAGCTCACACATTTGAATACTTGGTCACCAAGGAGTAGGACTATCAGTAGGTGTGGCCTTATTGGAGGAAGTGTGTCCTTAGGGGTTGGCTTTGAGGTTTTAGAATCTCAAGCTAGGTCCAGTGTCTCTCTCTTCCTGCTGTCTACAGATCCAGATGTAGAACTCTCAACTACCACTAAAGGCCCAAGTCTGTCCTCATGCTGCCATGCTTCCTGCTATAATGACAATGGACTAAACCTTTGAACTATAAGCTAGTCCCAGTTAAATATTTTCCTTTATAAGAGTTCTGTGGTCATGGTGTCTCTTCACAGCAATGGAAACACTAACTAAAACCATTGTTTTTTAACACCTTTGCAATTTAAATCATTAATAACAAATTCATGTATGTTTTCCATTTCCCACCCACACTATATCTGGGTATATATCATTTGAAATCTGATGACTGTGGCATGCGGTTTTCACTCTAATGTGTATTTTTCAGTGTTTGCGTAATTGAGAACAACCTTTATCCTTTGGTCACTCATTAGTGGTTACCTTTCTACAGATTCCTTTGTTCTGGTGCATTTACCCTGGAACTTTTGTCCTTATTTATATTCAATAATTTATATAGGCATAATGGAAAATGTTCCATTTTATGAAAATATTAAAATTTATTTCATCTACCTCTTACAGTTTTGCATTTGCTTTTATTTTTGAAACAAAAGTATAGTTACAACAATTTCCTCTTTTCTTCCTGTCAACTCCTTTCATTTGCACGTCCCTTCGTTGTCTCCCAAATTATGGTCCCTGGCCTCTTTTTATTTAATTTGAGTATATATATATATATATATATATATATGTATATATACATACATATATATATATATGTGTGTGTGTGTGTGTGTGTGTATATATATATAGAGAGAGAGAGAGAGAGAAAGAGACAGAGAGAGAGAAGCATATATTTATAGTATGAAATATAACCTTCCCCGAGGAAGGCTATTTTCTCCCACCACCATCCTTTCTTGGTAGCCTATAGTTCTTACTGTTGGATATTTTAGCTAGATCATTGATATTTACATAATGATACAGAAATTATTCCAATATACTTGTATTTACACCCTAGACATGCAGTACTAATTAGCCTGTAAATAAATAATTGCATAAACAAAAAGACAACATAAAATTGGGAGGGGTACATCTTAGGGGAAAGATACAGGGGTAATTGGAGGAGAATAAAGGGGGTACTTATAACCATGTTTAGTTGTATGCATGCACAAAATTCTGAAGACTGATGTTATGAAATTACTGTAAATGTAATTAAAATTTTATAAGGAGTGAGAAAATTAAAATAAAATTATTCAAACGGCTTTCTTAGTTTAACATGCTCTGGAAAACTTTAAATAATGTTATGATGATTTTCTTCAAGATACATAATAAAATCTCTGAAACTTGGGACCTGTTGCTTTGGAGGAAATTGGCATCCTGCCTTCTTCCAACCACCCTTTGCCTTCTCCTTCTCCACTCTCTCCCTTCATTTGTCCCTTCATTCCACCCATTCCTACCACTGTCTCATCCCCCTTCACATACCCCAAATGGTGTTAAATTTAGAAGAAGAAAGGCGGTTTCTGTTATCCACAGCTCCCATTTGATTCTTTCTGGCTCCATAGTGTCTTGTGTTCTTGTATGCAGCATAATTTCAGAGTGCTTGTGAGTCCTTTCCCTTGACAACTTGCTTGTGGAGCATGATACGATCTGGGACAAGCTTCTCCTTAATTGACTATACTATTAATCAGTTATTGCTTTGACTCTGAATTCGTGTTCTGTGCTTGTGGAAAGGATGACTCCTAACTTTTCTTTTGGGTTTTGTTCTGCTTAGTATGGTCTCAGCCTCACTACATGGGGAAGAGTTTAGTATTGCTGCAAATTGATATGCCCTATTTTGTTAAGATCCATGGAAGACTCGCCATTTCCTAATGAGAAAGAGTGGATTGGAAGTTATGAGCACAGAATGGGTAAGGAGGGGGCTTTACGGTTCTCCTGTTTCAGCCTCCTGCATGGTAACATTACAGAAATTAATTATTATACCCAGTTTCCATTGTTCAAACAAGTATTGTTTGATATGTTTGATATTGTCAGTGACAAATTTGGTTGTCAATTTATAAATTGATAAATCAGTCATTTTGTTAGAACTTCTCAAATGCTTTTTACTTTATTTCCACATTATTTTGCTTCCTTTAAAAAATATTATCTTACCCTCTAATTCAGTGTTTTTTTTTTTACACAATGTCACAATTTCTTCTGAATTTACCTTCACTTGATGTTGGATGTTTGTTGTTATCATTTCCCGTGTGTTTGCTTGGATTTCACATCCTTTTACCATCTTGTTGAGACTTCTCTTAGCTCATATTCCAGAGACTCAATTCCATCATTAGTTTTTAGCATTCAGGGTGGAGTTTCTCATATTTCTATAGCACATGTTCCTGATTAGATATTCTTTCTCTCCCCCCCCCCCCCCTCTCTCTCTCTCTCTCTCTCTCTCTCTCTCTCTCCCAGCCTCATTTGCACATTTGTACAGATATGGAGATGGTGGGCTTTTTAAAAATAACTCATTTCAAATTATTTCTTCTAGGACCAATTAATAAGTTTCTGTTGGGAAAGGAGTCCCCAGGCATGTTACTATAGATTCTTTGACCTGGAACTTGCTGTAGATTTTATTTCTTCAGTGTTAAAAAGGATAATGTGGAAAATGGTTATGCGTGCTATATCAAGTGCTTCCAGAAACACTGCCTGACTTCTGAACTTGAAGTCTGTGCATCTGAGGTTTTATGCTGTTTCCTCTTTTGCATAGATCAGAGCTGCTTCTGGAGACACTTGATGTGAGCACATGAACCCATTGGAGTAACATTGGTCCATGATTTGTGTTTTGAAGGAACATAGACCTCTCTCACCCTGGGATTCAGGCTTTGGATGGCACTCACTCCTAACTTTCATGGCTCCTGATTTTACTTCATGGCTTTTGTTACCTTCTGACAGGTCTTAAGACTTGAGGCTATAGATTTCTCTTTATTTAGCCAAAAATAGAATGCATTATCTTTTGTTGTTGTTGCTTTTAGATGGCTTCTTTGAAATGTTCACTTAATGACTTCATTTTCAAATGGAAAGCTGATTAAGAAGTATAATCTATTTTTTATTCCATTATTAAAATTTCAATTTGTTAAATACTACTTGTACATTTTTCATTTTCTGTAACTCAGTGCTTTATGAAGAATGCATATTAAAAAGTATTAATATTATTCAGAATGTGCTAGGATTATCACAGTTTTTCAAAATCCTTTTGATCCATTGATACAATAAAATGAATTAGTATACACTTAAAATAAATCCCCCTTGCAGTTTTGAAATAAATTGTTTTGAGACCCACGGTACTAGCACTGGACCTGCTGCCTGTGCTTGGGATCTACTGCTGCATCTTCCATCCCAGTGGCGGGAACCAACGCACCATAGTCTCCTGCTCCACCCATGGGACTAGGTAAACCAGGTCCCATTTCCAGACTGCCTGTCTGGACCTGGGCTCTGACACTGAGGCTTCCATCCTGGCTGTGGCTGAGGAGCCATAGTTTCCCGCTCCATCCAAGGAACTAGGAATAGACCGGCTGCCTGTGCTTGGGGTCTACCGCTGCATCTTTCATCCCAAAGGCAGGAACAAATGCACCAGTCTCCTGCTCCCCCCACGGATCCAGGTAAACCAGAGCCCATTTCTGGGCGGCCAACGAGTGCTTGGGGACTGCCACAGTGGCTTCCATCCCAGAGGCAGGAGGCAACGCACCCCCCAGTAGCCTAATATCCGGCTCTACCCATGGGAGTAGGCCGGGGGCCTGTGCGTGGAGTCTACTACTGTGGCTTCCATCCCAGTGTTGGAAACCAAGGAACGCTAGTCCCCTGCTCCACCCATGAGACCAGATAAACCAATCCCATTTCTGGACCAACTGCCTGAACCTAGGCTCTGTCAATGAGGCTTCCATCCCTGCAGCTAAGGTGGGAGTCAAGGTACCAGAGTTTCTGGCTCCACCCACGGAACTAGGACTAGACTGGCTGTAGGTGCTTGGGGTCTGCCACTGCAGCTTCCATCCCAGCGGCAGGAGCAAACCCACCCCAGTACCCTAGTCTCCTGATCCACCCACGTGACTAAGATTACCAGGGCCTGTCTCCAGGCCACACTCCTGTGCCTGGGGTATACCACTGGGGCTCCCATCCATCCCAGTGGGATCCAAAGCACCCCAGCATCCTAGTCCATTTTTCCACCCACGAACCAGGAAGTGGAGAGCTACCAAAACAGTGAACTTGCCTACACCCACCAGAAGGGAACCCTGGTCCCACAACCATCAGGAGAGGAAGAGGAACTCTCTGGAACCCACTGAAAGAATGGATGGGAAGGAGATAATGTAAAAACACAAGAAACACTAGAAAAACCAATATGACACCGCCAGAGTCCAGAGACCCTATGCCAACAAGACTGTAACACCCCAACTTCATGGAAATGATAGAAGCCCTCAAAGAAGATATGAGAAAATCCCTTAAAGAGAGGGAAGAAAACAACAATCCAAAAAATTCAAGAAATGGAGCAAAAGACAAGGCAAACCTTACAAGAAACAATTCAAACAGTGCAAGGGTTAAAAGCTGAAATAGAGAAAATTAAAAAAAAACAGTCGGAAGGAATGCTAGAAATAGAAAAACTGGGAAAACGGTCAGTAACTACAGATGCAAGCATAAACAACAGAATACAAGAGATGGATGAGAGAATCTCAAGTGTTGAAGATATACTAGGAGAATTAGATTCATTGGCCAAAGAAAACTTTAAGTCCAACAAATCCCTAACACAAAATATCTAGGAAATATGGGACACTGTGAAAAGACCAAACCTAAGAATAATAGGTATAGAAGAGGGTGAAGAAACCCACCTCAAAGGGCCAGAAAACATATTCAACAAAATAATAGAAGAAATCTTTCCCAACCTAAAGAAAGACATGCCAAAGAAGGTTCAAGAAGCTTACAGAAAACCTAATAGAGCAGACCCCCCAAAGAATCTCATTGACACATAATAATCAAGACCCCAAACATACAGAATAAATATAGAATATTAAATTGAGGGCTGAAATCAATAAAGTAGAAACTAGGAAAACCATACAAAGAATCAATGTAACAAAGAGTTGGTTCTTTGAGAAAATCAACAAGATAGACAAACCTTTATCCAAACTTACCAAACCGCAGAGTATGAACATGATAATTAACAAAATCAGAAATGAAAAGGGAGACATAACAATGGACACTGAGGAAATCCAGAGAATCATCAGGTCATATTTTGAAAAGCTGTACTCCACAAAATTTGAAAATTCAAGAAAATGGACAATTTCTGGATAAATACCACCTGCCAAAATTAAATCAAGAACAGATAAGCAATCTAAATAGTCCTATAACACCTAAGGAAATAGAAGCAGTCATCAAAAGTCTCCCAACCAAAAAAAGTCCAGGCTCAGATGGCTTCAGTGCAGAATTTTACCAGAAATTCAAAGAACAGGTTATACCAATTCTCTTCAAAGTATTCCAAGAAATAGAAGCAGAAACTCTTTTTATGAGGCTTCAATAGCATTGATACCCAAGCCACACAAAGACACAACTAAGAAAGAGAACTTCAGACCAATATCTCTCATGAACATTGATGCAAAAGTACTCAATAAGATACTGGCAAATCGAATCCAAGAACACATCAGAAAACTCATCCACCATGATGAAGTAGGCCTCATTCCAGGGATTCAGGATGGTTCAACATATGAAAATCCATCAATGAAATTCACCATATAAACAAACTGGGAAACAAAAATCACATGATCATCTCACTAGATGCTGAAAAAGCCTTTGATAAAATCCAACACCCCTTCATGATAAAGGTCTTGGAGTGATCCGGGATAACAGGAACATACCTAAACATCATAAAAGCTATATACAGAAAACCAACATCCAACATCAAATTGAGTGGAGAGAAACTCAAGGCAATTCCTCTAACATCAGGAACAAGGCATGGCTGCCCCCTCTCCCCATACCCATTCAATATTGTACTGGAAGTTCTAGCTAGAGCAATGAGACATCAAAAGGAGATCAAGGGGATACAAATTAGAAAGGAAGAAGTAAACCTTTCACTATTTGCAGATGAGATGATAGTGTACATAAGTGATCCAAAAAACTCTACCAGAGAACTCCTACAGCTGATAAACACCTTCAGGAAAGTGGCAGGATACAAGATCAACTCAAGAAAATCAGTAGCCCTACTATATATAGACGATAAAAGGGCTGAGAAAGAAATCAGAGAAACATCACCCTTTACAATTGCCACAAACAAGTGAAAGACCTGTATCGAAAGAATTTTGAGTCTTTAAAGAAAGAAATTGAAGAAGACACCAGGAAATGGAAAGATCTCCCATGCTCTTAGATAGGTAGGATCAATGTAGTAAAAATGGCAATCCTGTTAAAAGCAATCTACAGATTCAATGCAATCCCCATCAAAATCCCAGCACAATTCTTCACAGACCTTGAAAGAACAATTCTCAACTTTATACGGAAAAACAAAAAAAACCAGAATAGCCAAGACAACCCTGCTCAACAAAGCAACGTCAGGAGGCTCCACCATCCCTGACTTCAAGCTCTATTATAGATCTATATTCCTGAAAACAGCTTGATATTGGCACAATAATTGACAGGTAGACCAATGGAATTATATTGAAAGCCCTGAGATTAATCCACAAACCTATGAACACCTGGTTTTTGACAAAGAAATTAAAATAATACAATGGAAAAAATATAGCATCTCCAACAAATGGTGTTGGCATAACTGGATATTGGCATGTAGAAGACTACAGATAGATACATGTCTATAGCTATGCACAAAACTTAAGTATAAATGGATCAAAGACCTCAACATATATCCAGCCACACTGAACCTGTTAGAAGAGAAAGTGTGAGGTACCCTTGAACCAATTGGTACAGGAGGCCGCTTCCGGAACATAGCACCAGTAGCACAAACACTGATATTGACAATTAATAAATGGGACCTCCTGAAATTGAGAAGGTTCTGTAAGGCAAAGGACACAGTCAGCAAGACAAAAAGACAACCCAGATTGGGAAAAGATATTCACTAACCCCACATCTGACAAATGGCTGATCTCCAAAATTTACAAAGAACTCAGTAAGCAAGTCTCCAAAACACCAAAGGATCCAATTTAAAAGTGGGGGACTGAACTAAATAGAGAATTTTCAATAGAGGAGTATAAAATGGCAGAGAGACACTTGAGAAAGTGTTCAACATCTTTGGCCATTAGGGAAATGCAAATCAAAGCAAATCTGAGATACCATCTTGCTCCTGTCAGAATGGCTAAAATCAAAAACAGCAGTGATAGTTTGTGTTGGACAGTAGGTGGAGAAAGGGGAGCACTCCTCCACTGCTGGTGGGAATTCCAACTCATACAGGCACTATGGAAATCAGTATGGAGATTCCTCAGGAAAATGGGACAAAGTCTACCACAAGACCCAGAAATTCCACGCTTAGGCATATACCCAAAAGACGCCCATTCACACAACAAGGATGTCTGTTCCACTATGTTCATAGCAGCATTATATGTAATAGGTAGATCCTGAAAGCAACCAGATACCCCACAACTGAAGAGTGGATAGAGAAAATGTGGTACATTTACACAATGAAGTACTACTCAGTGGGAAAAAAACAATGGAATCTTGAAAGTTGCAGGCAAATGGATGGCACTAGAGGAAACCATCCTGAGTGAGGTAACCCAGACACAAAATGACAAACATTGTATGTACTCACTCATATATGGATTTTAGATGTGGATCAGGGGAGTCTCAGCCTACAATCCCAGTGCCGGTGAGTCTGGAAAGCAGGGAGGTTCTCAAGAGAGATGTATGATACCCTAGTGAAGTGGAATGAGGCAAGATCTTCTGAGCAGATTGGGAACATCATGGGAGTGGAGAGAGAATCAGGAACAAGAGAAGGGGATAAGAGGAGGGGAGAAGAATGTATGGGGGAGCAGGATGGTTGAGTCAAGGTAAGAACAGAGGAGAGCAGGATGAGAGATACCATAATAGATTGAGTCATTATAGGCTTGAGGAGAGAGTTGACACTAGTGAGATCTCTAGAGATCTACAAGGATAACATCAATTGGCAAACTAAGCAATAGTGGAGAGACTACATTAAATGCCCCTTCTTGATGGTAAGGTTGATGACTACCCTATATGCCATCCTAGAACCTTCATCCAGTGACTGATGGAAGCAGAGACAGATACCCACAGCTAAACACTGAACTGAACTCCTGGAACCTAGTGACAGACTTGAAGGATTGATGAGCAAAGGGGTCAAGACCATGATGGTGAAACCCACAAAAACACCTGATCGGATAAGGGTGAGCTCTTGACTGATGGCTGACTGATGCCTGAGAGGCCAACAGGGGACTGATCAAGACTCCATGAATGTAGTCTCAGAAAAGAGGCCACAGAAGTCACTGGAGCCTTGGGTAGTAAATCAGTGTTTACCATGGTTTATGAATGATCTTTGGGAGCACTTTCCAAATAGAGGGATGCTCTCTCAGCCTGGACACATGGAGAAGGGCCCAGGTCCTGCCGTGGATGAAATGACAGACTTTAGATATCCTCCCAAGGAGGGCCTCACCTCCCTGGGGAATGATGTGGGGACTGGGGGTGGGGGGGTTGGGGCCTGGTGGAGGGAAAAGGGAGGAGGGGTTGGAGAAGGAGCTGGGATTGACATGTGAAACATTCATGTTTCTAATTTAAATAAAAACATTACAAAAAAGAAATAAATTGTTTTGAAAGGCTAATGATAAAATGAAAAAGTTACAGTTATTGAGTCCTTAATACTCTAGTTTGTTGGTATGCATTCAAAAATATTACTAAATTTTTATATATGCAATATTTTGAAATTTTCACTACAATTCCATGAGGTTCGATGGTATTAACACATCATGGATGAGGAGATGAAGACAAACCAAGCATAAGCCATTCACAAACTTCACAAAGAATTGGATATGGGAACTGAAATATCAAACTGGCTAATTGTCCTTTAACTCCCTTCTTATTATTTTAATGTATTAGTTTATTTAATACCATATTTAATTTTAGTAGCACTCTTCAACATTTCCCAGGTTATTTGCAATGCTGTTATTTATTTAAATTTGGTTTTCTCTCCTTTAATAGGCCCTTGTTAATTTTATTTTTCTAGAACTTGTTCCCTTTCTTTGAAATACATTGTACTATATAGCATTTTCTCTGTATATTACATAGCTGCTTTTATCTCAGATCCAATAACAAGATAATGATGCTAACACCAAATGTGCCCTGTCATATTCACCCTGATCCTTCTTAGAGCTGTTTTATTTTATCAGGCCATTGTGCCTCCCTGAAAAACACAGAATCAAATATCAATGTTTTGCTTTTGTTTGAATATATTTTTGTGAGTAATTTTTGATTACTAACTTTCTTTAAGAACTTCTCAAATGTAGTATAATGTTTTTTATGATGAGGTTAACAGCCTAATGTATTGCAATTCCTGTTTCTTTTACAATATTTCTGTAATTCAAAGGTGTGCATTTCTCTTTTGGCTTTTGCTGTTTTCTACACTATAGTAATTTCAATGCCCTTATATTCTAAGTAGCTTGTAATTATACTTTTGATTTTTTTCTTTTAAAAATTTCTTGTGAAGAGTTTTGAAATAACCTTTTATTGAAACAACCTTTTATGTTGGCTTTATTGGATATCAAAGGAAGTGGAATGTAATTTCTACTTTGGAGCATTGACATGGGTTTATAGTCACAGAATATAACCAATTTAGGTAAATGTTCTGTAATCTTTAAAAATGAGATAGATTTTTAATATGTGAAAATTTGTTCTATGTGTAGTCGTGTATTGTGTGTGAATCCTCTATGTATTGTCTACATGTGCTACTCTCCTTGAAATTCTGTCAAAAGCCCAAATATCCCATTAAATTTTCATATTTCTTGTACATGTTTTAATCTCTTGCGAATTCTGATATATTTGTTATTATATTTTAATAATAGTTTATTTTTATTGGAATGGTCCTGAGTTCCCATTTAAATGGTCTTATTTTACATTTAATCTTAGTAGTATAAATGTCATCATTTTGTTTTGATTTGATTTGATTAAAAATATGTCTGATACAGTTTTACTACTCAACTTCATTCCTTGATATGTTATGTTATACTCTCTTTCACATACATACATACACACACACACACACACACACACACACATACATGCACACTATGCACCCAGACACACTTTGTCACATGTATTATAGTGACTGGTAGCTATGCATTTGCAATATGGCCTCATCAAATGCCCTATATGAACTTTGCTTCTTTCTTTCTTTCTTTCTTTCTTTCTTTCTTTCTTTCTTTCTTTCTTTCCTTTTGTAAGAAGCTTGTCAATGTTTTACCACCACATTTTTTTTTACCTTCTGGACTTCTGACAATAAATTGAACAAATTAATATATCTATTCCTCAGTGTCTATCACATTATTTTCTTTTTTATTTAAATTAGAAAAAAGATTATGTTACATGTCAATCCCAGTTCTCTCTTCCTCCCCTCTCCCCCCCCCGACTAACTCCTTATCCCAAGCCCTTCTGCTCCCCAGGGAGGGTGAGGCCTTCCATGGGGGATCTTCATAGTCTGTCATATCCTATGGAGCAATGCCTACACCCTCTCCCATGTGTCTAGGCTAAGATAATATCCCTGTAGGTGGAACAGGCACCAAAAATCCATTCATTTGCTAGGAATAAATGCTGATCTACTGCTGAGGACTCCTCACTGACACCCACATTCAGGGAGTCTGGATCAGTCCTATACTGGTTTCTAAGTTATCAGTCTGAGGTCTATGAGTTCCCCCTTGTTCAGGTCAGCTGTTTCTGTGGGTTTCACCAGTGTGGTCTTGACCCCTTGGCTTATCACTATGCCCTCTCTGCAACTGGATTCCAGGGTTCAATGTTTAGCTGTGGGTGTCTGCCTCTGCTTCCATCAGCTGCTGGATGAAGGCTCTTGGATGGCATATGAGGTAATCATCAATCTCATTATTGGCGAAGAGCATTTAAGGTAGCCTCTTCACTATTGCTTAGACTGTAAGTTGGTGTCATCCTTGTAGATCTCTGGACATTTCCCTAGTGTCAGATTTCTCTTTCAACTTATAATGGTTCCCTCTATTATGGTATCTCTTATCTTTCTCTCCTCTATTCTTCCCCTGACTCAAACTTCCTGCTTCCTCATGTCCTCCTCTCCCTTCCTTTTTTCCCCTTCTCTTTCTCATAGGTCCCTCTCCTCTCCACTGATGCTCCCAATTTGCTAGGGAGATCTTGTCCTTTTCCCCTTCTCCAGGGGACCATTTACGTCTCTCTTAGGGTACTCCTTGTTTCCTAGCTTCTCTGGTGGTGTGGATTGTCAGCTGCTACTCCTTTGCTCTATGTATAAAATCCATATATGAGTGAGTACATACCATGTTTGTGTTTTTGTGACTGAGTTACCTCGCTCAGGATGGTTTCTTCTAGTGCTATTAATTTGCCTGCAAATTTCAAGATCCCATAGATTTTTTTTATCCTGAATAGCACTCCATTGTGTAAATGTACCACATTTTCTCTATCCATTCTTCAGCAGAGGGGCATATAGGTTGCTTCCAGATCCCTGCTATTACAAATGAACATAGCTTAACAGATGTTCTTGTTGTATGAATGTGCATCTTTTGGGTATATAACTAAGACTGGAATCACTGAATCTTGAGTAGACTGATTCTCATTTTCCTGTGGAATCGCCATACTGATTTCCAATGTGACTGTATGATTTGACACTCCCACCAGCAGAGGAGTATTCCCCTTTCTCCACATCATTTCCAGCAAAAACACCATGTAGTGGTGTTTTTGATTTTAGCCATTTTGACAGGTGTGAGATGGTATCTAAGAGTTGTTTTATTTGCATTTCCCTGATGGCTAAGGATAATGAGCACTTTCTTAAGTGCCTATCAGCCATTTTAGACTCCTCTATTGAGAATTCTCTATTTAGTTCTGTACCCCACTTCTTAATTGGATTATTTGTTTTGGAGACTTGCATTTTGAGTTCTTTGTAAATTTTGGAGAACAGCCCTCTGTCAGATGTGGGGTTGGTGAATACCTTTTCCCATTCTATGGGCTGCCATTTTGTCTTGTTTAAACAGCAGAACAAAATACCTCATTTCAGATGAGAGTCACCAGGTACATACCAGGTATACATTTTTGAAGCTGGGTCCCCTCAGAATTATCAGATACCTTGGAGAGAGCAGAAGCCTTTCATAGAAAGTTAGATACACTCTGGTTTACAGAAACTGGATGTCACCAGAGACTTTGTGCCTTGACAGTTTACAGTTGCTCACTCCTATCAGAGGGACCTGTTTCTGAGCCAGAAGATGTTGACCAGAGTCTATCTAATGACAGTATTTCCCAGGGAAGCAGGGAGTTTCTGATAGAGTCACACAAGAAAAGACTGCAGAGGTACCATAATTAAGCCAACCAGGACTCCTAAGCCTAGTTCCACCAGGACCAGGCCCCTTCAGGAACAAACACAGCTAGAGTAGTTTTCTGAATGGGTGAGTAATCCTCCCAGGAGGGAAGCAATCCCCTTTATAGACTGAAAACAACAAATTTTCAGCAGCAAAGCCTTTTGGAAATGAGAAAGGAGAACCGTAGCCATGGTACTCCCACTCCAGGGAGTTCTATAGGCACACCCTTCAGACTAACCCTCTTGGGAATGGATAAGTCCTTAGGGCTTCTGGTCCCCAGAGAGGAAGGTAGCTCCCAAGCTTCCTGTCAATGAGATATTTGTTAGCAAGATCAACTAATTGGAAAAAATAAGAGATGTGGATGGAAACATGGGGGTGTACTCACGAAGTTAGAGATCATGGTAGCATCTGTATATTCTAAATGTCGTTGCGTTAACATTTAAACATGCTTGAGTGTAGTGTACATGGCCAGGATACTACCTGTCTAATTTAACTAAGAAAATATCTCTTATTTATTATTTTTCTTTTCTTTTTTAAATCTATTCATTTTGTGTGGGTGTGTGCATATGTGTATGTGTATGCATGTGTGAGTGTGTGCATTGTTATATGAGTGCTTGTGTCATTCAGAGAGACTCTGTACTCCTTCCCCTATGTGGGTTACAGAGATTGAATTCAAGTCATTGGGTTTAGTGGCAATTGAGCCATTGAGCCCCTTTTAGGGGGGAAACTTGCCTACATACCTTTTTTCTAATTCTTTTTGTTTATACAATTTTAGTTTTTGAGAGTATAATATAATTACACAATTTCCCTTTCTTCCCTGTAAACCTTCCCTTGTATCCATCCTCATTACATTCTCTTAAATTTATGTCCCTTAGTGTCCTCAGATAAAGGCCCAGACACTTTGGTGCCAAGTCATTTCCAAGTCATTTTTTCTATCTTTGCTTCAGTTTGTCAGCATAATGAAGAGTTGCTGATTTAAACCCATTTAACAGTCAGACTAGAGCTAGACATGTTAAATCTTGCCTGTACCCTGAACTTGAAAGCACGAGGTAGGAGAGCCTTGGGTTTGCAATCAACCTGAATTATATAATAGGATTGTGTCACAAAGAGTGCAAAACAAACAAAATCCACCCCAACCAGACTCAGAATAATATGATTGAATCATAATTATAGAAGGCCCTCCATGTCTCATGGCATTTACTCTCTGGATATGAAGACTAATACCCCAGGGATGTTTGGGATTTGGTCAATAAAACATGTCATATATTGCATACTAGTGAGTGAGCTATGAATTAACTGGTACAGTGTTTTCTTTTGACCAGAAAGCAACTTCTCTTCAGGAAATTCTGAGTGGTGAAATCTGTTTCTAGTTTGCAGAGTTCAGTAGGAGATGCATTTTTTTCTGGTTTCTTTCCTATCAAACATAGGTCATTGTGTCATGTACTCTGCTGATGAGTTTGCAACATGATAGTAGCAACCACAGCTCGGCTAAGTGTTTATTCTCCTTGTATCTGAAGGTACTGGCCAAATTTCATGATGGATAATTTTCTTTCTACCCCAAATTCTGCCAAAGATTGGGGAAACACAAAGGAAAGTCAGGAATTATTAATATTCATTCAATCTGCCTCTGGGCCAGCCCACATTTTTCTTAGGGATGTTCTTTATATACCATGTTATGCATTAAGGACATCTGATTCTCAGGTTCTATGAATCACTGAGACTTTAGTGGATTTGTAAACGATGAGCACATAAAAGCTGACAAAGGACCCATTACCAACACTTATGAATAATTGCAATTGTGATGTGTTCTCTCAGCCAGAACTGCTATTTGAACTATTTATTCATTGAAAAATTATTAAATGAAGTCCATATGCAAAGAACTCTTTTAGCAAGATGTTGACAATAGCAAATTAAACAAAGCAGATCAGGCCCTGCTTCTTACAGAAACTACAAACTAATGGGCAAAAGCTTTAAATCATTTATCTGTTGCATGGAATTGGAATTTACTGCTTCCAACTATGTTTAATGGAACAAATACACGTGTGCGTGCGCGCACTCACACACACACACACACACACACAAGAAGGGGGTGGGTATATAGCATGAGACTCAAGTAACTTTTTTGTTTTGTTTCTTTTTTGTTTTTCCAAGACAATGTTTCTCTCTGTAGCCCTGGCTGTCCTGGAATTCATTTTATCGATCAAGTTGGTCTGGAACTCACAAAGGTCCACCTGCCTCTGACTCCAAGTGCTGGGATTAAAGGCATGGGCCATCATTGCCTCGCTAGAGTTAAGTTTTTTTTAAAGAGGTATTGCTAAAACAAATACAAAACAAGAAGTAATGTATGACAGAGACTGTGTGTGAGCTGAATTTCCAAAAACAATCGCTGTATGTCCCTTTGCAGAAAATGACTGCCAATTCCCTATGATTAAGGGTGATACCATTGTGCTTGTGTTGATTACTGTCCTGAATTCCTCACAGCACACTTACTTATTTAAAGCATCCCCTAACTGACTTGAATTCTCTATCCACACAGTAGCCCTCAAAGTTACTACCAATATAAGAGACTAAGTACATCCTTGTATTCACAGGAGTTTAAAGGCCATCCACTTCTGTTAGCATCCTAATCCCATTTTTACAGCTATTTATCATGTTCTATCCAACTTCCATTGCCAGTATCTGCATTTCTTTTGCCTGAGGGTTTTTTCCTAAAATAATAAAAGGTGGCCCTATTTCTATTCATAGAAGTTGAGAAATGACAAGGACTTAAAAACAAAACAAAATACAGCAGGGGAGCATCCTCCAGAGTCAGTGTGTGAGCACCTGAGCTCCTTTACCCACTGTGTAAGGTAACTACAAGTTGTCATTACTAAAATCTTCCTGTTTGTCTATGAGGCTGAGCTCTGTTTGCAGATGACTTAATGATGTACTGGTTTTTGTTTTGTTTTGTTTTTTTGGCTGTCTTCATTTTTCATTGTCAGGGTTCTCTTCTCTAGTGTAGCAGTTTCCTCCATGCTGGAGGGAAACTTCTTAAGTGGTAGAATGTAGAAGAAAAGAAAGTGAAATGACTGGATATTTTAGGGCAGGATGTTTATAGGGAAGTGAAAGGACAGGATGTTCTAGGGACAGATGTGATATTCACCCTGAAGGTAGGATGTGATATTCCATCAAGGCAGGAAGAAAACAATCCAGAATGGCTTCAGGAAATGTCTGAAAGGAACCAGATTCTCAAGCGTATATTAACAGTCAAGACTGCTGAGAACCTCTCTTAGGTGAGCCAAGCTCTAGGAAGACTCTCAAAGAAGCCCAGCTACCTGGAGGAGTCTGAGACCAGACCAGCAGCCAGAATAAGTGAGAACAGTCCTAGAGAAAAGGCTGGTAGAGCTACCTGAAAGAGACATAGACCAATGAGTCACTTGGAAAGGACATTCTCCAACTGTCGAATTGTCTCCTAGGCTGTGCAGTGTGCTCCAGGTTTTCAGATTTTTGTGAGCTGTCAACCATCCTGGGGTGGACCTTAGTGATGCAGCTGTCTTTGAGTCATTTCTGCTGGTGTGAGTAACCTCTCAACCATATTTCTATAGGTGATCCAAATAAAACTCATTAGCTCAACATGTTGGACTTTGGTGGGCATCTGTACTTTGGTCTGTTGCTTCTTCCCCACTAGACTGAGGAAACATTTTTTTCATGTCTCCAGGAAAAAAAATCTGTCACAGAAAAATTTAAGTGTTTCCTAAAGAAACCTCCTGAATCCAGAGGAAACTCAAACCAATACTGATTTCAGACCTGCTCCTTCCAAGATCCTCAGACTTAAAGCATCACCAGCTTCAATCACTGGGCCTCGAAATTGCTCCCTGCAGTTATTCTTTTTAGCAGAGCCCAATTTCGTGTGGTCTAATGTGTCTATTCTTGACTCTGACATTGCGGATGGGTTAAGCAATTAATTTCGTGATTGGATAGTGGTGCTTTTCAGCCGCCTTCTCCAGACGCCTATTAGCAAGGAGACTTCCTAGGTGCCCTCACAATGGAAAATTCACAACCAATAAACACTTGAATCTTAAGATTTACATTGGCCAGGCAGGTTGCAATACCATGTGCTAATAATAACTCCATTTTTCCTCACACCCTGGCAGAAAATTCAGGCAGCTGTGTCCAATTATGCTGAGCACAGCAAACTCAAACTTATTAAAGGTAAGAAACAGGCTGCTTCAGGATGTAGAAAACTCAAGATAAGGTGAAGATAATTTCTCAAGTGTACAGTTAACTTGCTGTTTTTATTTTATTTTGCTTCACAAGTCAACATTAGGTTTCTGTTTTCAAATATAGGGCAGGAAACAAAGTTCTCTTTAATACACAAAAGTCGAGTCCAAGTTATGAGGTCTGCTCTGAGCCCAACTCAAACCTCCACTGAATGGCCAAACTCTTCCATTTACAGTTCAGAAAAACACATTGTGTAGCGTTTCCCAGTCAGTGGAGAATTTTGGTTATAGGTAATGTACGTTTATATATGCAGAAATTTTGATGAGATAGTAAGTAGCTCTTTTTCTCTCAAGTTGTTCACTCCTGCAAGCTTCTATCAGAGGGAACAAGGGGTATTGTTAAAACTTGTCCAAGTTCTGTTTGTTTTTAAATTTTTTTAAACAGATTAAGTTCGTGGTTTTATTGTTCAGACTGAGAATGTACAATATACTGGCTACATTTATATTAGTTTCCATGGTTTCCAATACTTCAGAAATTGTCCAAGAAAGGAGTGGAATTTTTCTCACCATGCAAAGATGTTTTTCTCTAACTTGTTTGTGCCCACGTAATGTACCAATTTGAATCATCTGCTTTTCTCCTCCCCATCTGTGCTGTTTGCAAGGGGTGGAGAGAAAAAGTAAAGAATTTAAAAGGCAGGTGGAAGAGAGACATGCTTTTCATTCTAGCAGTCATCAGCTCAAAATTATGCTCTTTTGCTTGGTGTCCATGGAAGGCTTTACTTACTCAGTATAGTCAACATCTGTAGTTTGCTTAATTCCCCTCAAATCACTCCCATTTGAACAGCAGCTTTCATGGTGAAGGCTAGGCAGAGACCAGTGATCTCCAGAGGCAAAGCTGTCCAATGATACTGTGCAAACAGCTTTATTTTTGCTTGCCTGCTTGTTGCTCCTGTGTTTAGCTACTTTTCCTTTCTGACCAGTTGGAAGGATTTGATAGGCTTTTGGTTTTGGTGTTTTCAGGCATGACTACCTCTGGTTCCGGTCCAACTACTACCTGTAATATTATCTCAGGTCTCCAAAAAAGCATAAGCACATCTTCCTCAAGGAATGGTGGCGCATACCCTTCATTTCACACTGCCTTTTCATTTCAGTTGCCCTTATTGTATCCTTCCTCTCTCTATGAGTTAACTCTTGCAATGTGATGAATTTTAACCTCACAGAGAGCTTCTGAACAGGTGATATTGTTACACTTGTTTTACACATAGAATGACAGCAAAAGAACACTGTGTGTGCCTAAAACTTTCAGACATCTGTATGGAATTAGACATTCATTAACTCAGGAAATTCACTGATAACCAACTATGACTTGGGTGTTATATCAGTGCTGGAAACACATTACTGAGCAACATCAATGTGGCTTCTATCTTCATGGAACACTTGTTCAGTTTGTCTTCATATGAGATCATACTGTCTCTAAAGGCAAATTTTATGAAAAAAAAAAGATACTGGGGCATTTTATTCTTTGTAAGCTGTTCTTTGACATCAACAGTCTGTCTGGTCTCTTGTCAGGCAAGGGAGCTCCAGTGGAAAAGCTTGCTGTGCTTGCTCAGCCTTTTCGCTCCTCTACTTCCCCACCACTCACAGGCCCATCTTGTGTCCCTGCTGTATCTCATGACCCTCTGAATAACCAAGGTCACTGCTGTCACCACGGTCAAGTCAAGCATTTACTATGTAAATCTAGGATTGAAAAAAACAATTGTAAAAGTTGCTGTTTGAAAAAAAGATTAAGTGATTATATGTATGTCTGTGCATATGTGTGTATGTGTGTGCATGTGTGCATATGTATGTGTGTGTGTACGCATGTGTGAGCACATGTCTGTGTGTTTGTAAATGAGTGTGTATGTATGTGTATGTGTGTGTATGTGTGTGAGCACATGTCTGTGTGTTTTTTAAATGAGCATGTGTGTATGTGTATGTGTGTATATGTGTATATGTGTGTGAGCACATGCTTGTATGTTTGTAAATGAGCGTGTGTGTATGTGCATGTGTATGTATGTACATGTGTGTATGTGTTTGTGTGTGGGTACATGTGTGTTTAGCACATGCCTTTGTATGTGGAGATCTGAAGATCAATTCTTTGGATGCTGTTCTTTGCCTTCCATCCTGTCTGAGATAGGATCCCTTTGTTGTTCTCTGCTAGACACCCAAGATAGCTGGCCTGTGAGCTTCAAGGACTCTCTGCTTTCCCCCTTTCATTCCATGGTGGTAAGAAGAGTAAAATTGCAGCAGCCTCACCTGTCTGTCTGTGTTGGGCATCAGGTCCTAGGGATCTGAACTCAGGTCCTTACACTTGTGTGGCTAATGCTTTACCCCCTGAGCCACCTCAATACACTCTAACTGATTTTACATCATCAGAAGTGTGTTTGATGGTTGAGAGAAAGGAAGAGGACAAGAGAGAATTGTGTTGGGGACAGTTAAGTATATATATATAGAAAGAAGCACTATTAAGAATCATGTTATCCTAGGCAGGATGACACCAAAGGCTACCATTTAGCTGTGACCTCCTGTCTTAGTTTCAGGTGTTAGAAAATATGCACTTGGCCTTGGGTGTGGTGAGCAGATGCAGAAACTGGATTTGGAAGTTGAAGTCTCCTGAGCCTAGTGGTAGTGAGGATGTTAGTGGTAAAGGTGAAGCAGTAATGGTCCTCCCAGGAGAGTGCAGTGATTGTGATAAGCTGAGATTTTTGCCTCTGATTACCCAGGGCAGGACCAGGATGGGAGGACTGTCCCTGCATGCAATTCTATAGGAATTCAAAGATGCCTGAGAGGACTAATTATAATGATAATGTACAGATCATTACTGACATTTAAGAGATAAGATGGCAAGCTTAGAGAATTGATAACCAATTTAATGTTATGCATGAGAGTCAAAGATCCTCTTGGTGACATTTAAAATAAACGATTTTACATACAGCTGGAGGGCAGAGTAACTAGGGACAGGAAGAGGGTATGTTTTAGAGGAAAACTCAGCTCAACCTGACAATGCACAATGGCAAAGGAGGGCCCAGTGGAGATGATGTGACCTTGCTCTGGATTGATGCTTGGGTAGATGAGTTTAAATAAGTTCAGTCTTTAGAACCCACTGTCTATACGAGCAACATAAGCATCCCACTTTCCCAGGAAACCAGCAGCTTACCTAACCCTTGGCTTGAAGCTGTAGAGAAAACTATAGAGGTCGGTCTTCCTCAAGATCTGTTTTGTCTCCTTTCCTGGCTACCAAATCAATAACAAGAGACAAATAGCAATGGGCTCTGTGATTGCTACGTTAGAGCCTCAAATGCTAAGTAAGCCATAGGCACTAGATATCATGGACTGATGTCTGGCATGGAAGGACTTAGATGAATTCTAAAGGTCTAGTATCAAGGTAGACAGAATGACAGACAGGATGGTAGAAAGCTTGCTGATTTGTGTACCCCACCCCCTGTAAGATTTTGCATCTTGATTAGGAGTCTAGGAGATCATCCTGATCTACTTCTAGGGCAAGCCTTCAAAACTTGAATTTAGTAGTAGTTCATATTAAATGTCACAGATGTTCTAGAATTACCATGCAGGGCACATGAAAGCCTTGAATACAGGGTTCTGAAAAGTGACATCCTTGCTACTAACGTGAGTCTACTATCTAATACTGGAAAGCCTACCAGAGGACTATATCCTTAGAGTGGGCTGAGCGTACGCTCACTAGCAAGCATTGGGCAGGACAATATGGGCCTAGAGTGATAGTTTGAGAAATCCAGATGTTGTGTTCTTGGGCTGAGCCGACAGTAGAAGATACTGGTATACAATGGTAAGCTCTCTAATGGAAGCAAAGATAAGGTGTGAGATTCTCAGAGACCACAGGCAACACTCCATCACCAGAAACAGGGTGAGTATAACCATGCTATTTGGCAGTGGCTGGAGTAAAAACAGAACGGACTGAAACTGAACAGGAGAGTCTCTATTTATATCTACAAGAGTCTTCCTGAAAATGGTTCTATATCCCAAAACACATATCAGGCTCATAGCCAGAGAATATTAAGTAATGCAAGATTCCCTCTCTTTCAGACTCTAGTCTTGGAGCTTCTGTGGAAGCCATAGCTATTTCAGAAGGATAGCTGGGGGAGTTTACTCTGCCTCTAGGATGTTGCCAGGCAGAGATGGCAGGAATTTGTATATACCCACGGTTACAGAGCCAGCCCAAAGTGGTGGCACCAAAAATGCAGCCTGTAAAACTGATATAGGAGCAACAAATGATGTCCTCTGGTTAATGGCTAGTATTTGCTCATCCTATGGGCATAGCACACATGGTGCTGCGACCTGGGAACCAGACAACAAGAGGGGGTCTAATTTGATCGAAAAATGAGCCACCATGATAAAAATCATGCACGATCATATCATCTTGAGCTTATAAAGTAGTTATTTGGTCCCATTGACTCATTGGGCCATTGCCTTCTCTTCGAGGAGCAGGAGGATCAAGGCAAATAGCTTCTGAATTCAGTATTTCAGTCCCTCTTGATACTTCAGGAAGTACAACTGGTTATTAAATCTTCTTAGTTGTTTCTTGTAGATTAATCGAAAGTAGCCACAGGGACACAGAAATGTTGAAAGAGGACCCTCTGAAGGTAAAGAATAAATTGCTGATTCTACCATGTTCTCTCTCCACAGGTTCTCATGATAGAGTTTGGCAATCATGAGTGAAGGGCACACTAAGTTCACTTGCTGTCAAAGGCAATTAAAAACAGGGGCTGCAAAGATAGCTCCGTAATTAAGAGCACTGGCTGCTCTCCCAAAAGTACAATTCCCAGCACTCACATAATAGCTTACAAAGATTCTTACTCCACTTCTACAGGATCTATTCCCCTCTTCTGGCCTCTTTGGGCACTGCATGCAAACAGAGAACAGGAATACATGCAGAAAAATCACCCATACATGCAAACTAATAATAATAATAGCAATAGTAATAATAGTAATAACCAGGCATAAAGGTAGAATATAGAGTCACAGAATCCCAGACTCTACTCGTATAGAGTACCGTAAAGTTTGGTAGAAAAAGCTCTAAGCCTTAAATCCAGTCACTAAGTGGACAGAACTTATGTCTCTGCTTTTCAGTATTACATGGATAGAGTGACTGTCCTATTTATTGATTATTATAGAAACCAAATGATTATCTACAAAAAAGATAGCATAGTGATGTAACCCATATAGACAAGAATATCTATATTCAAACCTCCCATCTTTCTTGTACCTTTCCCTGTCTCTGTTAGGTTATCTTACATAGTATCCTTAACTATCCAAGTCTATTTAGCCATCAGTGAAATGAGAATGAACATATTGACATCATTATGAGAATTAATGAGAATTATGAGAATTAGACAAGATAATATTTCTGAGGAAATATCAAACCATTGTTATTTCTCAATAAATAATAGCAAGCATTACTACAGCCCTAACCAGAGCCATAATCTCCTACTAGCCAATAAACTAACTGAATGTTGGGGTTTTAATATGTATAAATTTATCCAGTGAATGTGGGAATTATATTGTATGTGCATTATACCTTAAAGCTATCCCAGCAAAGATCTTGTCACGTTGTGCAAATTTCATATATATGTTGTGAATCTCACTATCATAGTAGTTCACCACCCATTCTTAATCCCACCATTCACTTATTCAGGGAAAAGTATTAATTATGATATGTATGGTGCGATCACGTTAGCAACTGTTCTTTCATCTGTGGTATTGCTCAGTACTTGGGTCATTGTGATTATGGTATATTCAGGTGAAATAAATGCACTATACAAATGTATTACGTACAGGAGTGTGTGATAAAAAACACAATTGTCTAGTACTCTGCTAACCTGGAAACTGACCCAAAGCCCTTGTACTTGGAGATTGGTTATTAGGCACATGTTTCTTTTTTTATAAGTTAATTTTATAAACTTTATTATAAAAACTTGTAAACAAATAAAAACAACACACACCAAAATTAACCAGACTTAAATTCTATACATTTTAATGAACTTCTCTACAGTTAAAATACTCATTTGGAATGAAAGCTGCAGCAAATCACATTAAATTTTACACATTCAGTATCAAATATATTTTATGTACTTATCCACTACCCAAAAGAAAAAAATCAATGACAGAATTACAAATATCAAAAAGGCAATTCAGCCCCCATCACTAGCCTTTTTTCCTTCTTTTGACTTCATGCTGTACTGCACATGTACATCTACTTTTTAGGTGTACATATATTATAATATATACATATATATTTGAATTAATTTCAGCATATGGGAGCAAACACATGTTCTCAGGTTTCAATTCTACATTTATTTTCATGTATACAATAATGCTTTCTAAGGATTTCTGAGCTATCTTTTTTTCTTGTGAGTTTTTTTTCTTCTAAGTTCTTGGACAGATTCTTCCTAGAAAAAGGAGAAAGGAAACACATGCTAATTTTGTTTGCTTGGGAAAGGTGCTGGAACCTGTCTCTTGAGGCACACCTGTTCTTTTCTAACTCTGGCTCTGAGCCACACCTTCCATAGACAGCTTTACTCCTCAGGAAACAGTCATGGGCATATTTTTGTCGTTGTTGTTTTGGGTTTATTGTTTGTTAGTTTCACTAGCACCTGGACAGGTCATTTAGTTTCTGATGTTGGCTTCAGGAGACTCATCTCTCCCTTTCACTGAAAAGGCCTTTAACAAGGGGCAGGCTCAATGCACCAGATTCCCAGGACAATGAGTTCTATACAGGCCTGGAGGCAGACAAAGACTAAGACCCCCCCTGCAACAAAAGAAAAACAAGCCATTCATTTTTCTCTATTTGCAACTGTGTCCCTCTGTGCTTGCAAAAGCTGTGGCAATATTTGTGTTGGATGGATTAGAGCGGAGAAGTGCTTTTTCCTGGAACAGGTTTTAAAGACACAAACCCTAGCACTACATTTCATCTCATTTCCCTTTTCCTCCAACTTCTGTTGTTGCATAATCTTTTTGTACATTATGATTACCTGTCACTCAGATTGGTTTAATAAAAAGCTGAACAGCAGATTGTTAGGCAGGATTCAGGAGGCAGAGAGACTGATGGGAAGAAGAAGGGTGGAGTCAAGAGGCACCCTCAGCCAGACACAGAGGCAGCAGGAAACCAATGTGGGCAGAGTGAAGGAAATAAAGCCATGAGGCAGAAAGTAAACGAATAGATGTGGATTAACTTAAGTTATAAGCGAAAACTAGAAACAAGCCTAAGCTATTGGCTGAGCTTCCATAATTAATAAGAAGTTTCCTTTTTTTTTACCATGTGGTTATTTGAGAGCTGATAGGAGGACAGAAAAATCTACCTATGTGCTTTATGTTTTTTGCTGGGGACTAAAAGCAACACTACTCTGTGCAATGGAGGACTGTAAAATTTAAGAATGCCTTAACCTGAGTTTCCCAGAAAACAAAGTGTGGAAAAGGTGCTTGAGGTGCCATTTACACATGGATGTGATTCTAAATAAAGTTCAAGGGGGTAGGGAATGTGAACCAAGGAATCAAGAGGATCATGTGCATAAGCCACTTTTCTCATTGCTGTGGCAAAATACTGGATAGAAGCCACACTTAAGTTCTAGAAGGTCCAGTACACATGACATGGGAGGCATGGGAGCAACTCCACTACAGTAGGAACTTGTACTGATCTTTTCTGTGCTGGTAGGACTCAGAAGCAAAGACCAGGATATAGGCAACCGTTATCTTCATGGGAACAACCTTAGTAGGCTACATCTGCCAGGGAAGCCCCACTTCGCAATGATTCCCTGCTTCCCAATATGGTACCATCAGCTGCAGCCAACCAGTAGGGGACATTCTAGATCTAAACAGTGATGGCTGTAAGCACTAAGGGTAATGCAGTTTGCAACCAATAGGTTATACAGATCCCAGGTAGAGGGTTATTGTTAGATAAGTTTATAGACTTCTGCCCAGGGGTGTCCACGCAAAAGAAAAAGGATGCTGTTTATCTGCTAGTGCCCGGACTCTATCTCTCAGGTAACTATTGGTCCCAGTATCATCGTGGGAAGGCATTACTTTTCTCATAGATTTCACCAGCTCTTAACATTATAAAATACCAAGGAGAGACCCAAGAATGCATGTGAGCAGTGTACAGAGCACAGAACATTCTGAAGTTTGAAGTTTTTGAGCTTGTAGAAGTTAGGGCTGGTTGGTCTGGTAACTAGAGCTGAAAGAGGTAGCAAAGAGTGGAGGGACAAGAAAACTCTAAAGTGGTCAATAAGTGGTGTGTGGTGAACATGCTCATTTTCAGGAGGTGTTTTAAAAAAGGGATATTATCTTTTTTGTTTATTTTGAGTTTTCTCTTTTATTCTGCTCTCATACACTACATCCATCTGACTGCAGTTTTCCCTCCTCACTCCTCCCAGTTATCCCCTGCCCATCACTATCTCCCACATCCACTCTTCCTCTTCTCTCCCTTAAAAAGATGAAATAATAATGATAATAATTATTATTATTATAATAAACAAGAGGCAGTCCTCCCAGGGACAGAGACAACGGCAGAAGGAACATGAAGTTGAGTGGGTAGGACATGGGAGGAATTCAGAGAAGGGAATGACTGTGATGGAAATACCTTACACAAAAATAATTAGGTGCTGTAATCAGCACATGGTTTCCACTGCTGTGCAATTGGGGACACAGTGTTCTCACCTGTAAAATAATGCCAAGGGGGGAAATCACTATGAAAGAAATTTGGAAAAATTAAATATAAATGAATTCCTGTTAGAATTTTTTTTTGGTTTTACGAGACAGGGTTTCTCTGTATTGTTTGGAGGCTGTCGGTCCAGCCCAGCCTCAAACTCACAGCGATCTGCCTGCCTCTGCCTCCCGAGTGCTGCGATTAAAGGAGTGCGCCACCACCGCCCAGCCCTGTTAGACTTTTAACACAGTGCTTTCCTCACAATAAGAACACAACAATTGAGGTAATATCACTACACTACTTTCTTCATTTATGGCATTGTGATTATTTCTGCCTGAAACAAATTTTGTTTATAGCGTCTTTGAATAAAGTTTCTTCCAAGGCCTCCCAAGATGATGCACCTTCACTGGTTCTTTTTGTGTTCTAGATGATAAGACACTGAGACAGAGAAGAATTAAGAAAGGAGAAGGAAGAAGATAAGTGCACATGCCAGCAAAACTTCAGCCACAGGGTACTAAGCAAGGAGTAGATATTTCCCAAGCTTTAAGTTTTCCTCATATGAACCATCTACAAACTGTAACTGCTCCTAACACAAACTTTCATGTGCCTATCGGTTATAGCAAGAATTGTGACCTTGGGGTAGAATTCTTCTTTTTACAATCTCCATAAGACAAAATTATAGACACTTTTCTGCCACACTCACATTCTTGGTAGTAGCCTTTGCATTTTATGTGGGTGTCATCAGAGAGCACAGGAGAAACCTCTGAAATGCTGCAAGTGATGAGCTTAATGAGCATGGGAATGTGTAGAGAGAAGTAAGGGGTTCCCCAACTTTGAGGCACATCCTCGGGAATTGTTGTTCTTTTTTTTTTTTTTTTTTTTTGGTTTTTACGAGACAGGGTTTCTCTGTATTGTTTTGGAGGCTATCGGTCCAGCCCAGCCTCAAACTCACAGAGATCCGCCTGCCTCTGCCTCCCGAGTGCTGGGATTATAGGCATGCGCCACCACCGCCCGGCCCGGGAATTGTTGTTTAGTGCCCTTTGTGGACTCAGTTCTCTATTGTCTTCTGGGGAGCTTCCGTGCCTGTTTTGTGAATTGTGAGTACCAGGTCTGCCTGCCCAGTTAGCAGACATACCTTATTCCCTCCGGAGGAAAACATATGTTTACTGAGACCACAGTCACCGAATTTTAACACTGGCCTTAGCAAACCCTATTTATGAGGCAAATCTGGTGCTGTGCAAAATTCAAATTGGCCTGGAACACCTTCCTAAACCAAGCTGAAATCTTCTTTTTGATTATCCAGGGCAGTGGATTATTCACGCTACTGCTCTCCTATTAACACAGCCTTGTTCCTAGTTCACCACCCAGTCTGTTTCAATAAGTGAATGAGCACTGTTGCGAGTCGGTAACGAACAGGTAAGAACATATTACCCTGAAAGTCTTGAGGAACTGTGGTAAGACCCCTGGCCAGAGGTTCTCAAAGCATCATCCTTGACTATTTGCATCAGCACCACCATCACTAGATGGAAACTTGTTAGAAATGCAGAAGAGAGAACTCAACCTTAAAGCACCTTGGGATAGTTCAATGTGCAAGAGTTTGCAACACTTGCAATGATCTGCCTTGGTGTCCTAGTTACATCTCTATTGCCGGGACAAAACACCATGACCTAAAATCATCTGGGGGTTTTATTTGGTTTACATACCTGAATCACAATCCCTTAAGGGAAACTGAGTCAGGAACACAAACCAAGCAAGAACACGGAGGCATGAGCTGTTGCAGAGGCCATTGAAGAGTGCTGCTTATTGGCTCTGTCTTTGTGACTTGCAAGGTCTGCTTTCTTACAACACTTTAGGACCACCAGCCCGGGGATGGCACCAGTCCCTCATCAATCACTAATTTAGAAAATGCCATGGAAACTTGCTAACATACCAGTCTTTTCCCCCAACATAATGTTTATATTAATTATTTGGGAATTTTGTACAATGTACCATAATCATACACAGTTGTTTCCCAGGTTCACTTACCCACCCTTGTGCACCTCTTCTGAAAAAATCACCAAGTCTCATTTGTGTTCACCATATACTCACTGGAGCATGGTAAAACTCCCAGAAGCCAGTTCCTTAAATATTTTGTTCTTCCCCACCCCTCCCTCTGCCAGATGGAGGCATTTTCTTTTCTTCTAGTTTCTATTTTTATTAAAAATTGATTCTTCTCTCATACAATGCATGCTGACAATAGTTTCCTCTCCCTCTTTTTCTCCCAGCTCCCTGACACCTCCTAACTCCTCTAGATCCACTCCCTTCCCATTTCTTCTTCAGAAAAGAGCAAGCCTCCAAAAGATGACAGCCAACCAGGCAAAACAAAATACAGTAAGACAAGGCAAAAAATACTTGTATTCAGGCTGGGCAAGGGAATCCAACAGGAAGAAAAGTCTCAAGAGCATGAAAAGAGTCATATAAACACCTGTCCCAGGGTTAGGAGTCCCATAACAGACCAAGCTAATAGCCATAACTTGTATTCAAAGACCCATACCAGACCTATACTTGGCATTTCAGTATCTGTGGGCCCATCCGAGACCTGCTTAGTTGATTCAGTGGGCCATGGTCTCTGGAGTTCTCCATCCTGTCTTACTCCTACAATTTTCCCTCTCCCTTCTCCCCAGGGTTCCCCAATCTCCAATGGTAAGACCCAATTGGAGACCTCAAATTTAGACTTTCTCTCTCTGCATTATGTGTAGCTTTGGGTCTCTGCACTTACTCCCATCTTTTGTGGGAGGAAGCCTATAGTTTCTTACTTGAGATTCCTTCCTCTCAGATAACTCTGCTTGTATCAAGTTGACATAAACTATCTGGCACGTTTGGGAAGTTTTGTATGCATTCATTAGCAATATTTGAGAGATGGAATCACATGTAAGATATTTAAGAGAGGCTCTTACTGCAAAAGAGACATTTGATAAGGTCACTTGCATTCCCTTTGATGCTAGCATTCTGTTCTTCCATTAGCAGGAGAGTGGTTCAAAGGCTGCATCCTTTTTTTTGGGGGGGGGGGATGCAGACGCTTAGTACTCATTACTTGCAGGCCATTGTGGACCTTTGCCTAAGTTTTACTGTAGTATGCAAACCACCTAATTATTTTAGAAATGTTTGCCTCAAATGGTCTTATCTATAGCCAGAATTTCTGAGGTCTCTAAAGACTAAAAGCATAATGAAAACCAAATGAGCTTGTGTTTGGGTTGAGATAAAAATATTTTGGCATTGTGATTAAGCTGATCCATTAAGTATGTTGTTATTTCCATCACAGGGAGGTAATTATTGTTGACACTTCATCAAATGTTAACAGGCTGTGACTGGCATGGAGGGAAAAGCACCTTTATGCAGTGCTTTTGGTAGTAGTAAGCGCCTCCACATGCCAGGACACTTGTTCTTCCAGTGATGAAGGAGAAACTTGAAGTAGTAAAATTGATGCTGCAAAGGATTTACTAATGAACTTGTTTAGGAAATACTAAGCTACACAAAGCAAGATTTAGCTAGAGGAGCACCACCTCCAATATGACTCAAAGATAAAGAGTGCCTAGTAACATAGGGGCTCTGGTTCTTGCTTTTTAAGTTCACGGTCTTCCCTCTGCATCGATAGCTCTTACATATTGTTGTGTTGTTGTTTTGCTAAGGAATTCCATTTATTGAGTATTGGAAAGTTCTTTCTTTCATAGGATTTAAGGTTATAGATGATCTTGTTTGTTTTTTTACACTTACTCTTAGAGATGGGGGCACCACCCATCTCTCAAATCCTCACAATGGCTTATACTTATTTAAAAATGCACAGCCTTCTTCTCTTCCCAGATTTCTCCTTCTGTTTATTCTCTTTGCCTGTCAGCCCTGCCTATCCTTTCTACTGCTTCACCATTGACAATTCAGCCATTTATTACACCAATCAGATGTTTTAGACAGGCAAAGTAACACAGCTCTACAGAGTTAAACAAATGAAACATAAAAGAATGTAACACATCTTTACATTACTAAAGAAAAGCTCCACAGCATTAAGAATTGTAACACATCTTAAATAATATTCTGCAACTTATATACGGACATAAACTACAGCATTTATACTGCTACATTAAAACCAATGTTTGGGGAGCAACAGATCTGGGAGGATGAGAGGGAGATGTCTCCATCAGTAAAGTGCCTACTGCACAAGCTTGAAAATCTGAGTTCCGATTCACAGCATCATCTTCAACAAATGGTACAGGAATAACTGGATGCTGGCATGTAGAAGACTGCAGATACATCCATATCTATCGCCATGCTGAAAACTTAAGTCAAATGGATCATAGACCCCAACATAAATCAGCCACACTGAACCTCTTAGAAGATAAAGTGTCAGGTACCCTTGAACGAATTGGTACAGGAAACAACTTCCTGAACATAACACCAGTGGCACAGACACTGCGATTGACAATTAATAAATGGGACCTCCTGAAATTGAGAATCTTCTACAAGGCAAAGGACACAGCCAGCAAGACAAAAAGAGAGTCCACAGAATGGGAAAAGATATTCAACAACCCCACATCTGACAGAGGGCTGATTTTCAAAATATACAATTAACTCAAGAAGCTAGCAACCAAAAGTGGACTACAAAACTAAATAGATAATTCTCAATATAGGAATCTACCCATGGCTGAAAGACACTTAAGAAAGTGCTAAACATCCTTAGCCATCAGGGAAATTAAACTCAAAACAACTCTCAGAAAACAAGTTACACTGGCCAGAATGGCTAAAACCTAAAACACCAATGACAGTCTATGCTGGAGAGCATGTGGAGAAAGGGGAACACTCGTCCATTGTTGGTGGGAGTGCAAACTTGTATAACCACTCTGGAAATCAGTATAGTGGTTTCTCAGGAAAATGGGAATCAGTCTATCTCAAGATCCAGCAATTCCTCTCTTGAGCATATACCCATAGAATGCACATTTATACAAGGACATGTGTTCAGCTATATTCATAGCACCATTGTTTGTAATAGCTAAAATCTGGAAGGAACCTAGATGCCCTTCAACTGAAGAGTGGTTAGAGAAACTGTGGTACATTTACACAATGGAGTACTACTGAGTGGAAAAATAAAACAACGGAGTCTTGAAATTCACAGGCAAATGAATGATACTAGAAGAAACCATCTTGAATGAGCTAACCTAGTCACAAAAAGATAAACGTGGTACATACAATCCACAACACCAGAGAAGCTAGGAAACAAAGAGGACAGCAAGAGAAGAATGCATGTTCCCCAGAAGAAGTGAAGGGGAACAAGAACCCCTGAGAAAACTGGGAGTACTGGAGGAGAGAGGAGGGATGTGGGAAGAGGAGAGGGGGAGAAGGTGGGGGGAGGAGAACAGGAAGACTGGGACAGGGGAGGAATAAAGGAGAGCAAGAAAGGAGATTCCTTGATAGAGGGAGCCGGTATAGGTTTGGAGAGATGTCTGGCAGGGGAAATGTTTGGGGATCCACAGAGATGACACCAACTAAGAATCTAGGCAGTGGTGGAGAGACTGCCTTTCATAACCTTCCCCTATAATGAGATTGATGACTATCTTGGTTGCCATTCCTAGAGCCTTCATCCAGTAGTTGATCCAAGCAGAAACAGGCACCCACAGCTAAACACTGAGACATACTCTTGGAAACCAGTTGTGGAGAGGGAGAAGGGATGAAGAAAGAGCCAAGAAGGTGCTGGAGAAACCTGCAGAAACAGATGATCTGACCTAGTGAGAGTACAGAGTCCCTAGTCGTAAAGCTGGGGAAGCAACATTGAACCTAACCAAGGTTTCTGATTGTGGATGCCAGCTTGGAGGCCTGAGTTGTGGAGCCAATGTTTATCCCTAGAGCACAAATGGACTTTGGGAGCCCATTCCCTATGGAGGGATACTATTGCAGCCCATATAATTGTTGTTTAAGCTTGAGAATCTTGAGTTCTAATCCCCAGAACCCATGTAAATGCCAAATGCAATAATGTAAGCATTTGTAATTCCAATACCTCCTACCAATTTTTGGGAGAAGAGAAAGAAATCTTACTCTATGTCATAGGCCAGCTAGCCTGATGTACACAGTGACAGGAAAGAGATAATCTGTTTCTAAGTCATCCAGGATTGAAAGCTGGAGTTTCTTTATTTCTTTTGAATAAACCCTGTTGCAGTAAGTTGATTCTATTGAAATCTATAAAGAAAATTTTACTTCTCAGATATATATAGTAGGAAAAGTTTTGCACATTGAAATAGCCATTATAACTGGGTGGTGGTGGCACACACTTTTAATCTCAGCACTCAGAAGGCAGAGGCAGGCAGATCTCTGTGAGTTCGAGACCAGCCTGGTCTACAAGAGCTAGTTCCGGACAGCCTCCATAGCCACAGAGAAACCCTGTCTCGAAAAATCAAAAAAAAAAAAAAAAGAATTACCCATTATAGGTAATTGTTGGTATACTTTTAAAATCATACCCAAACTCAACCAGTGATAGTTTCTGGAAGATAAGTTGTAATATTGAATCAGCCATTTACATGTAAGTGGTTATTTTATCAATGGCATGATAGTATGACATTGTACAATGGTCACATGGAAAAACATTGCACAAGTTACACAGATCTCCTAATGCATTTATATTTTTATATAAATCCAAATGTCACATTAATTAATGATACTAGTCATGTATCAGTCATTACTGATAGGAGAAAGGATAGGCAGGATAGTCATTACTGAGATGATGCCTAGTTTACTGGCTGAAGTCACAGTTTGTGACACAGGAGAATCATGTGTTTTAGGTAATCCTCAGTCATATGACAAGATCGTGTCTCAAAAAAAACCCAATCAAGAACAACAACAAAAACATACTGAAGTCCTTACTTAAGTACTTATGAATACTAGTTTATTTAGAAATAAAATTTTTCCAGATGTAGTGAATGTAAGATGCCCTCCACCTGAAAGTAAAACCAGCAATAATGAAATAAAAATCTCAGATCAGGCTGGGCGGTGGTGACGCATGCCTTTAATCCCAGCACTCAGGAGGCAGAGGCAGGTGGATCTCTGTGAGTTCCAGGCCGGGCTGGACCGATAGCCTCTAAAAAAATACAAAGAAACCCTGTCTCGAAAAAACCAAAAAAAAAAAAATCTCAGATCATGACGAATGCGTATAACTTGAGTGACTGTGTCCTTCATAGGAATCAAACGCTTGAAACATAGAGACACAAAAGAAATGCTTAGGAAAGGAGCACACATGAGACAGAGACAGAGTGATTTTACACTGCTTCTAGCCATGGGCTGAGACTGCTTGGGGGAAATGGAAGGAGCTACAATGCAACAGATTCTCACTTAGAGCCCAGAGGGAGCCACTACTACCGACAGCACTATTCTGCACTTTCGGTCTTCAGACGCATGAAAGAATCAATGTCTGTTGTTTTAGGCTGCTTCACTGTTTATGCCACTTGTTACCACAGTCCTACATAATTAATGTATACAACTGAGCACTTTATGGTGATATCTTTGTAGGACCCAAGAAGAATTTCACATAGACCCAGGAGAAAAAGACTTTTCATTGTGTGTTAGACCCTGAAAGTTCTTTGTGAATCAACTAGAAATTTAAGCCTAGATTTTAGGAAGCGAGTGCCCCTCAGAGGAGTAGGAGTCTGGAGAACCAGCTTGATGGAAGCCTGGTGTTGTCTTTTCCTGGCCCAAGTGTAATTTAAAGGAGGAACATTTCGTAAGAACATAGAAGAGCTTCAGGTGCTTACAAGTGGCAGGAGCCAACACTGTGGCACATTCAATGAACCTGTCTATGAGTCCAGGGTTCTCTGATCATGTCACCAGAGCCATTATCCACATCATGAATTGTTTCTTTTTAAATGTGACTGTCTGAGGTGGTAAGGATGTGAATGTTTTTCATAGGTCAGTACAAAGGACATCTGCATGCAGACATACTGTCTGAAGTGCTGTGGCCATCACACGTTCTGTCTAGTACCCTCTAGATTGGGGGCAGAGCAATGCTGACCCATTACACTTACCTTTCAGGCACTTGAGAGCTTGATCCAGGCAAGGTTTTCACACGGGAGTGGAGCAGTTATTGTCCCTAGCCATGCTTTCCTGAAGTAGACTTTGATTCCTTTGTCCCCACTGTTGCAGGGGAGCACCACACAGTGATGGGAGGGAATCCTCCAGTGGCTGGATCTTCCCTAGCTTTAGGTTATTTATAGGTGCTTCAGGGCCTAGATGCTGCATGTGAATGAACTCTAATGGAGCAGGCTGAAATCATACCTACGCTTGTGTCTGAGCCTGCCTCTAGCTATGTGAATTATTTAGAAGCCCTTAGAGCAGCCCTTGGTGACAAGCATGAGATGCAGAGCTGGGAGGAGACACAGTCCCCCTGCCTATAATCATGCAGTAAAATTGAGAATCTCCAAGCTTTTCCAGCTTTTTTATTATAGTGAAATTCATAAAAATTGAAACTACAGTTCAGTAGTGTTAAATACATTCATAGTGGGAACTAGTCGCAACCACCCATGTCTAAAAAAAAATGCATCTTTAAAAACTGGATATCTACCAATGAAGCAATAGATCATCCTTCCTCCTAGCCTCTGGTAACCACTGTTCTGCTTGTGTCTGTTATTTTGGACTATGCTAAATAGTGTTTATGAGGACTCACAGCATTTACTTATTTTTCTGACTTGTTTATTTCAACCAAGTAAAACCTTAAGCCATATTGTATAGAGACTCTTTGTATGCCAGATACTAACTACATAAAGCTATAATAAGCTTTAATACTTTAACTTCCAGCAACAACAAGATTAGGCAATCATCACCACTCTCATTATACAGAGACTCTGAAGTCTGCATAAACTGAGCAAATTTTCAGAGTCACATTCGAATACAAGATTGAGTTGGCATGCATCCACATGTTTGATTGATGGCAGCCCTATATCCCAAGAAAATAGGCCCTGGACAGAGTTTGAAGCAGTCATGTGATGTAGGTATGATGCTTGAGTTAGAATAAGCAACCTGGGTGACAGGATATCAATATTAACATTTGACATGGAAATATTACTAGCAAGGCAGGAAGGTCCATAAGTTCAATGCAAGTTTTCATTTTCTCATTAACATATCCCTAGAGATCAATACCATGCCTGGAACACATGGATATCAGCAAATATCATTATAATTAATACATAGACAACACAAATTAGTACCTGAAAATATTGTTCATTGCAGGGTTTATTTCACTATATTTTTTCACAGAACAAATAATTGCCAGTAAATGGAAAAGATATTACTTCAAATTTTCGGCAATAAAACTAAATATTCTTTAGTTTTCTCTCTTTACTCCATCTTCCTGCAACTGCCCTATTGCTTTCACAGATGAGTTGAGATACTGAACCAGTTGCTGCTGTCTGCCAAAAACAGGCCAAAAATTATATGAAAATCTCTCTGCTGTCTACTTTTCAGATAAACAAGCTGGGAAAATACTGAGATCTCTGTGTCCTGGATGGGATACCTGCTCCTGTTTAAATGTCCCTCTGTGAACTGGGAGTCACCACCAGCACATACCATGCCTAGAAGTGAAGATCCTGGAACCAGCAGTGCAAGTCAGTCCAGCAACTCATCTGTCCATCTCAGCTTAACCTCAGTGATGCAGATACCTTGCTCCAACTTGTCACAGTCACATGATTCACACACATTCAGAAAGGAACACCTGTTTGGCATTTGGAGAAAGAAATAAAAGATAAGCATGTAAACATACCTGTAGCTACATACATAGACTGACTTAAAATTTCAGAACTCTGCGATGCCTTTGAACTATAATCTCAGTTATAAATGATCCTCTGTCATGGTTTTTGTTGTTTGTTTGTGTGTATTTTTCCCGTGTCTGCCACATTACAGATAGGCAGCTTGGCAATTCTTTAACCCACTCAACAATCATGTGTAAAGGAGAAAAAATGTGTAAACCGCGGAGGAAGCCAGATCTCGGTCAAAGATGTTTGGGTCATGTCACCACTACCTACATTTCTGTGTTTAGTGATCCCCGTGGAACCAATTTTTCATTTTTCTGGAATTAAAAATCACATCTTTGGAAAGGTGGACCACCAGTCAACTATGAATTTTGAGCTCCACTGTTTGGGATAAACATCCAAAGATTCCAGCTAGCTTCTTCCATTGCGTACCTGGCCATACGCTTTTCATAACTACTATTGCAAGATGTCATAAAGTTCCTGTTCCTCATAGTAGTAACATCTATTGGGCTCAGTGTCTCTAATTCAGAGCTCTTTAATCTTATACTGAAACCCGATTGCTCCTCATCTACGATATCTGTTCAGTCACCCACTATGATACACTCAGCTTCATGGTTTCTCTGATTCTTTTCATGCTGTTTGTAGCACAACTTCACCTTCTACAAACACATTCTTACAGAATACATGTATCCCTAGGAATAGTTCCCAAGATTGACAGCATCTTCTTAGAGTTATCAAGATGCCACCATCATTCAGAACCTTTGAGAAAGTGCACCTGACAAACAGAGGTAGTGCTGCTTAAAACTTTACAGCAAGTCAACTCCACATTGTCCTGGAGCTGGGTGTGCCCTGCTTTATTCTTTTGTCATAATATAAGAAAATGAAGAAGTCATCAGCTCAGTTCCAGCCCTAAAGGACAGGTAGTACATTGCCTAGATAGATCTGTATGTAATGGTGTAAGAGAATAAGTTAAGTATCTTAGATTCTGATTGGTTAGCTGTGGGAACACCAGACCTTGTTCATTGACCCACTTCCCCATCAGCGTGGGAGTAGGCAGCTATAAGACAATGTTTACTAAAAACATGTTTACTAAATGTTTTGAGAAGCTTTTTCTTTGAGAGAATGCCTTCCCGCCCGCCTGGTTCTAGATCGGCATCAGTCCCAAATAAACACACAGGAGGCTATATTAATTATGAAGCTGTTGGCCTTGCTTGTCTCTTACTGGCTAGCTCTGCTTTAAGTAATTACCCCATAATTGTTAATCTAAGTACGTTTCTTACCGGAGAGGTTTCCGGGCTTCCTACCCCAATGGCGTTACATCTCGACTCTCTCGTGTTTCTCCTTCCCAGAATCCTCCTGGACTCCTAGCCCCACCTATCTAGATTCCTATAGGCTCAACAGTACTTTATTGACAAATAACAGGCAAATAACAGGACTTCCCCAACAACTAAAAACAATACAATGCCTGGGGCAATAAGTTACTGAAAAGGGCGTGCCCATGGGAACCGCCCTGTCCTCGACCTTTTCCAAAGACTAGCCGCATCCTCAGACCCACCCATCCCCACCTCTGGTGTCAGGGTATATAATAACCAGCCAGAGTAGGAATAAAGGAGAGCCTTCTTGAGGAGCCTTCGGGTCTATGTGTTGTCAATCCCCGACATCCTCTGCACGTTCTCGGACGCAGGCTGCGCAGCAGACACGGCAGTTAGCTTTAGTCCTAGTTAAAAGACTGTACATACATAACCCAAGACACCTTACTTAACTGATTTGGACCTTACTTCTTTAATTTAAAAAGAATAATAGCTGCTTTATGCACTTAATTTACTATACAACTTTAACCTCAGTTGCCTAGCACACATTAATGTTTAATCACTCAATCAATTTACTGATATTTTTACTGGAGATAATCTTCTCAGAAATCCCTGACTCCCTGACTCAGAGGATTCATAGTAATGAACAAAACAGAGAAATCTCTTTCATAGTCTCTAAGTTCTAGCAGGAGGAGACAGAGTTGGGTAGTGAGCTGACATGAAGTAGCGGGGACAAACTGGTTTCTTTCAGGCAATTCTATATTCTATTTGTCTCACCAAAGGTGCTCAGACCAAACAAATGGCTAAAGGTCCTGCGGGAAATGATGGGTACATATGATTACTATGTGATGAGGAAAAGGAAGCTTTTCACGAAGCGCTCTGGCAATAAATGTCTGTGCTAACCTGAAGCATGACGCTGTCACAGGAAGAGCTCAGAGTGGCTGGTTAAGTACATCTGTGCATCTCTTGTAGCCACCACTGCAACAGATACAGCTACATGCCAGCACCTAAAGAGGAAGGAAGGGAAGACACGTGGAGGACTGGAGCATCAGCCTTCTTCCAGGGGATGAGGGCAGGGAAGATGCTCCCTTCTTCACCTCAAGGGAATAGAGGCGTTTTAAGGCAACCCCAGTGGGATACTGGATACTTTCTCCTTAGCCGAGGAATATGGTGCACTTGAGTTTCACTCCTCCTTGCAAAGCTAAAATCTGAGAGAAGAGTGTCTAGAAGATTTGATGATGGACTACTGGAACATTAAGTAGCCCAGCCTTGAGTTTATAGAGGCATGTAGTATGTGAGCCAAGTGTGTATGAAAGTACAAGGAAGGAGAGGGTAAGTGGGCTCCTGTCCTGAGAGCACTGCAGGGAAGATCTCAGCTGAAATAATGTTTGCATTGATTTATTCCTTTGTCTAAGGAAAGAGAAAGAGGTAGTCACTCTCCTTGGTGACCAAGAAGGACTGGTATGTTAGACATTTAACATTCTCATTTATACTTATGAAAGTTAGTAAGGAAGTTTGAGAGCATAATAATAGCTTTGGGCAGAATTAACTAGAGCAACTGAGTAAAAATTGAGTAGGGTAAGAACAACTCCCAGGAAGTAGGTTGATAGTGGATGGCCGAAGATGGCCTCTCAGAGCACACAATGGTACTTTGAGGACAAGACGAAGCTGCTGCAGCCAATCGCCTGTGTCTGAGAGTTTTACAGACAAAGAAGTTAGCAAGTTTTAGGACCACAGGTGAGAATGAACATGACTTATTTCATATCTACAGCCAAAGCCAGTGTTCAGAAACAGACTAAGAAGCAATGAATAATGGCTATCATCAGAGAGGACTGGAGACTCTGACCAGTCATGTTTTTGCAGGGCATGGTAAGGGGCCTGGTTTTGAGTTGAAGATGGGTCTGTGAAAGAATTTTAAACAGAAAGCGCCTAAATTGATTTAGATTTTGTAAGCTATGCTAGCAGTCACAAGCCCTTGCTAATGCCATACAGGCCCAGACAAAGGCACTTATAGAGGCCCGACAGTGCAAACCACTAAGTCTACCCTGGACAGGTCCTGTTTTCAGTGTGGCCAACCCGGACACTTCAAGAGGGATTGTTCACAAACCAAAAATCCCCCAAACAAAAGGCCTACATCTTGCCCTAGATGCTATAAGGGCTGCGGCTGACAACCCGACTACTGCTCTAAATTTGATAGTCTGGGGAAGCCTTTAAGCCAGAGCAGGGGCGCTCCCTCGCCCCGTTAAAGCAACAGGGGAAGGCAGATGGCCAGGGCAGAAGAACTTCTGCCTTATGAGCGGTCCCAACAGTCGAAAGACTACAGCCTAAGTTGACCTTGTTTATAGAGGATAAGAGATTCCACTGCCTCTTAGACTCGGGGACAGCCAGAATCGTCCTCCGTAAGGAAGAGGTGCCTACTGACTGGGAACTTGGTGTGAGACCCACAGTCCTAGGGATTAGCGGCAGCACCCCCTCACAGGAGGCAGTCGCCCTAAAACATGGGTTAGCCCAGATGGGGAGCAAGGATGCCTCAGACCCCTTATGGTCAAAGGGATGCTTCACAGCCTACTGGGACAGGATGTGCTAGGCCAGACAGATGTGGCCCTCACTACAGATCACTGAACCTTCTATGAGGACATATTAGAAAAGGAGAGGCATAATCGGCTCACAGATGACCTTGAGGAGAACGAGCCCAAGCAACCCATTAAGACTTAAAAGGCCACTGCGCCCCTACAATCTCCCCATCGGATGGAAACCGGGTGGGCCTCTGTGGGTGGAGCAGTGGCCATTAACTCTAGACAACTTCCAGGTTCTTAGGGAAGTGGTGGCAGATCAATTGCTTGGGGGGACACATATTCGTTATCAAAAACGCCTCAAGTACCTGAAGACTGCTTCAAGATCCCCGAAAGATTAATGAGAGAATGGTGTTGGTAGGGACCCCACCTGAGGGGGCTTCCATGGATTTCTGTCATCCCCTTCAACTTCTCATTATGTGTTATTGATATTAAGGATTGCTTCTTCTCTCTCTACCCAGATGATTGCGAGAAGTTTTCCTTCTCTGTCCCTTCTCTTAACTGTGCCCAACCTGATGAGAGGTAGGGATAGTCTGTACTTCCCCAAGGAATGACTAATAGTCCTGTCTTCTGCCAAATGTATTTGGTGCCTGTCAGGCAGGGAGACACAGCCCTTCTATACATGTACATGGATGATTTAATTTTGGGACATAAGTACCTTAAAGGGTTAGAGAGGTTACTAAACTGTGTCATCGACATCTTACAGGCCAAAGGGTGTACGGTGGCACCAACCAAAGTACAGAGGGTGCCCCCTTTTAAAAATCCTGGGGACCCATCTGACGCTGGCCAGTGTCCAGTCTCATAAACCACAATCGCATGTTCCCACTGGGTAACTGATCAACCAGATCCAAAAGATAATGGGAGAGATTAACTGGTCACTCCCATGACTGGGCATCCCAAAGGAGGATCTGACCCCCCTGTACTCACTGCTCTGACAGGGGAGCCCATTCCAAACCCTAGAATTAGGACCAGAACACATCCTAATCATAAAGCTGATTCAGGCCTTGATTGATATGAGAACAATATTATGACTTTGAAGGGAGAGAGCAAGCAACCTTTTGGTTTTCATTTGCGATGTCTCTGGCACACAGACAGGGCCCGTCCGTGATAGTTAAATGCATGTCAGAGTGAAGCACAGAGGCTGGCTTCCTGAATGTATGCTCTAGCAGTGCTTATCAGCATGTTTTTCCTTGCCATGGCACTCAAGCCATGAACTCATTATCCTCATTGTTTTGCCGGTATGGTGGTTAGGGAATCACTGTAGAGACTCTCCATGGGAAATAATGCAAGACATTCCCTCTCCCTGTCTATGCACATGTAGATGCTCTTTTTCTGTTTCAGAAATTAGATTCATCAGTCTAGACGTACTGTAATTAAACATGTATGGAGAATACTCCTAGTGGTTGTTAAAAGGTTAGTCTTGTGAATGAGTTTCAGTTGGGCCAGATGGTCATTCACATAAAAACATAAATGGAATTAAGGTGAAGATGAAAAAAAAATAAGCAGATAATGGTAAAAAAAAATTGAAGATTAGAGTGAGAAATGCCAAACGTGGTAAATCCAGAAGGTGATTATTTTATGCTAGGCTGAGAGTGAGGCTGAGACACATACATGTTTCCTGTGGATACAAGGTGCTTCTGGACCTTTGTACTGAATTCTTCCCAGAAGTCATTGCTCATGCCCTTCTGTCTAGCATTGACATTTGTGTTTTAGACTTCAGCCTTGTTTGGTTTCTCTACCAACCTTGTAGATAGCTGAGCCACCCAGTTCACTCTCAATCATCCCATTACATCTTTCTGGGAGGGGCTAGAGGGAAGAAAGGAACAAGTGATGTGTCGCGTCTGCTGCGCGGCCTGTGTCCGAGAACGTGCGGAGGGTGTCGGGGATTGACAACACAGAGACTCGTTCAACGATGTAAAGAAAACTTTAAGCAGGCTCCAAAAAGGTTCAAGAAAACTTCCTAAGAAAGGCTCCCACCAGAGAAGCTTCTGCTCTCTCCTCTACCCTGGCTGGTTCTCTCTCTGACCCCAGAAACTGATCTGGGCGTGGCAGAAGGGGCGGTTAGTCTTTGGACAAGGTCGAGGTCAGGGTGGTTTCTGTGGGCAGGCCTTTTCCAGGAACTTAATGCCCCCAGGCATTGTATTGTTTTTAGTAAACATGTCTTTAGATTGTCTTACAGCTGCCAACTCCCAGGCAGAAGGGGAAGTGGGTCTCTGCTCAAGGTCTGGTGTTCCCACAATTCACCCCTTTTTATTTTTAAATGAGGCACTCCTGGCTTAGGTCAAGTAGGGTCACCCTCCCTTTCCCGTCATTGGGGGACCTTGAACCCCTGTCTTAGGCGGGAGGGGTCTTCCCCACAGGTGGCCCGTCATCAGAGCACCCCAACTTTAAATCATCTGTAACCAACCTTCATGGCTATCGGGATTGCCATGGGCTAGGCTAAGCAATACTTGGTTACGGATCTCTTGCCTCTGGGACAAGGCACGTTTGAGCCCGGCATAAAGCCAGAATGCCTACCGCCACTGCCACCATTTCCAGGACCCCCATTGACATAGCGCCTCTCCATCACCGTACCCATCACCAGATCTGGGCCATAACATTCTACCAGCCTTCGTCTGTTACAAGGGTAACCCACACGTGATTTACATTCTGTTACAAGGGTAACCCGCATGTGATTTACATTTACAATTTTATAAAGTTTACAATTGTTCCAAGATCTGCTCAGGAAAGCATTTAGAAAGTGCACTTGCACAGATACATTAGGTACAATCATTGATGTTACACATGTAGCATTATGAAAAATATGAACAATAGGCTTGTTGCACTATCCACAGAGCACCAATTTGTTCCTGTGGTGATGCAGTTTGTTGATTTAACGTCAGCTGATTATGGGACTTGAGTCAAAGTCTCCTTCTTGTCGCATTAGGACAAGTTGCACCTCTCTAGAAAAATACACTGGCCTAGTCGTGATTCCAGAAACAGGAACCATCAAGTCTGATATTTCAAGTGACCATGTCCTGTTCAATTACTTAAAAGAGGCTTTTGCCCCTCATCACAGTCCATACGAATGTCCAAAGGTTTTAAATGGGTCCTTTTTTCTCTATTGGCTTCATGATGAAAACTCATGGGTCCGGAAGGTTGATGCAGCAGGTCTGTTGAGAAACTGGAAATCTCGAACCGACTGTTTTCTTTCTTTCTTGGGCTCTAGATTCGATGACAGCAAGGTTCAGGAACACTGATTTAGGAGATCTCACTCAAACTGGCTTAGGTAGGCTCCCATGGACTCAGGTCCAGTTTTTCTCTGCTCCATGTCGAAGCTTTTATTCTTTTCCTACAAGAAAACACAAACATGCCCTCGACCCCAAATTAGGGTCTTCTCCACTGTTTAGTGCATGGATGTCTCCATTTGACCTGAGCAATGGTTGCTCAAGTTCCATCATGCCAGAATCTGTCTGAAGCTCACTGGCATTCACATTATAAAATTTTTAAATGAGGAGTGTATTATTTGATGAGTCATGTGGGGACTGGGGACATTATTCCCCCTTTTTATTTTTTAAAAAATTTTCTTTTTGAACTGTTGAAGTTGAACCATAACAGTAGAAGGATTTGTCTACCCTCCTTGGTTAACTATCTAGGTAAATTGGGATTACTACTTAGATTATTTGTAGATGCCCATTAAAAAGGACATATCCATTAAATATTTCCCAAAAACTTCTGAAAATCACTCAAAGATTGTAAACTATACTGTGTCCAAATAACTTTTGAAAATTATTTGAAGTCTGTGAGCAGTCTTTCCCAATCTAACCTATAGAGCTCTCACTAGCTGACAAGGCCTTATTTGTATCTTAAATTTTTCTGTTAAAACATTAACAGACTGGCTGGATGTTCCTTTTGTCTATATTTCAAGCAATCTAGGTAGCTTCTTAACTATTTTTGAAGGGATTTAAGTATCCTTTTAATCATATAAGCAGTTCACACTCACGCATTCACAATCACATTTCATACATACCGGTGTGGCCACACCATACATTCAGAACATACATGCATCTTTCAGTCATCCTTTTTCCCTAGGTCATGATTAGTCTGTTGCAATGAAGCTACCTTAATTGAAATCTATGTAAAAGAACAACTCCAGCCAATCCTTGAACTAAAAGGTTAAAAAGTCCTGTATGTTCTTTATCATTCCTCCATTTGAGCTACAGTCATGGGGTACAGCTGTACCTACTCCTTGTAACTGTAGATGCAAGGTAGAGAGGCCAAGCTTTTGGCCAAAAGTTTTTAGAGATGACTCACAAAATAGAACTTAAATGTAAACAAAATTTTCCATTCTATATACCTTTGTCTTTTTCTTTTTCTTTACTTAATACCAGTACCTTTTTACTGTTACAAATTTTTTGTTTCACCCATTTTTTTTTTAAATCAGGGTTTCTCTGTATTGTTTGAGGCTGTCAGTCCAGCCTGGCCTCGAACTCACAGAGATACGCCTGCCTCTGCCTCCCCAAGTGCTGGGATTAAAGGCGTGTGCCACCACCGCCCAGCTTGTTACCAATTTTTTTTTCTGTATTATTTGGAGGCTGTCTTGGAACTTGCTCTATAAACCAGGCTGGCCTTGAACTCAAGAGATCTGCCAGCCTGTGTCTCCTGAGTACTGGGATTAAAGGCGTGTGCTGCCAACGCCCGGCTATTCACCCATTTTCAATCCAACTTTCAACCCAGGATGTTCCCTCATAAAGGCGTGTTGGGATTAAAGGCGTATGCCGCTGGTATTAAAGGCGTATGCCGCTGGCAATCTCTTGGATTCCCCTACTTTCTGACCCTGGTATCAGGCTTAGGAGGGGGGAAACTCAATGTCTAGTTTCTGACTTTTTAATCTCATTGGCGGCAGCCGCTCCCAATGTATTATTGGTGTTATAAAATTTGATGAACAGGGAGCTGGAATGACTAACTGGCATCAACATGGGGGGGGAATCCTCACCAACGCCCATATTTCCCTTACCTGAGTGTTCAACAATGGTTGGATCATCTTTATCATGGTGAGCATTCCTAGTATCCGGAGTAGTATTGGGGTCGACATGCCTGATGCACCGTTCGGGGACCCAAATAGGCTTCTCACTTCCTGGAGGGAAAACACAAACAGCCCCTCGGACCCTAGCTAATAGGGGGGTGGGTGGCTGCCATTTTCCTGTAATTAAGTCCTTCCATCTGACCCATCCCAAGGACTGGGAGGGTTTGTTCCAATGTCTCTCCATAGCAGACAAATTATTACGGTCTAGGAGTATTCCAAGGGGATGTGGAAGGAACCAAATGACCTGCCTCCAAGTGTGCTGGGCCAGTACTTCCAAAACCTTGGTTGCCCCTTTTCTCTTTAATTTTTCTAGCCTCACAAGGAGCTGTAGGGAGAAGGAGTAACTGAGCAATCCGTTCTCCTGCAGGGATGGCAACAACCCCACTGCCCACTGATGTCATTATTTTAATCTCCCCCTCACTATCTTGGTCTATAACACCGGGGTGTACCTGGATGCCTCGAAGGATAGTACTGGACCGTCCCAAGAGTAGTCCGACCGTGCCTGGGGGCAATGGCCCATGCACCCCAGTAGGGAGGGCCTGGATCCCCATTTCCGGTGTTAGGATTGCCCGGGCAGAGGGAGCGAGGTCCAATCCTGCACTCCCCGAGGTGGCTCTGAGGAGGTCTGAGATATGAAGGGGTTGCTCTGGGGGAGAAAATGAATCCTGCCACTGCCCGGAGCAGGGGTCATTGCCCCGTACACATTGGTTTTGGGGCCCTGGGGCGGGGCCCTCCTCCCGTTTCCCTGATTATTATTAGCAGGAAGGAAATTTCCCTCCCGGTCAGTTTTAGAGTAGCAGTTATTGGCCCAATGATATCCCCTTCGACAACGGGGGCATAAACCAGGTCTCTTGAGACCTGTAGTACTATTTTGAGGGCACTCTCTACGGAAGTGTCCCTCCCTGCTGCAGCTGAAACATGTTTTTCTCCCTCCTAGAGTAGGTCTTTCTTTCCCCACTTGGGGCCGAATAGCAGCAGCTAACACTTGGCCCTGGATGAAGTTCCCATCAATGTCCCTACAGATCCGGATATAGTCATTTAGACTTTTATTACGATAGGGGCGAAGGGCTTCCTTACAATACTTATTTGCATTTTCAAATGCCATCTGCTTGATGACCGGCATCGCAGGCCCAATGCCCCCAAATATTCTTTCTGCTACCTGACTGAGACGGTCTACGAAGTCTTGAAAAGGTTCAGAGGGTCCTTGAAGGACTTTGGACAGATGATCCCCTCCTTCCTTGGAAGGCAATGCTTTCCAAGCCCCTTGGGCCGCTGCTGCCACTTGGGCATAGACTGCGATGTCATATTGCATTTGTTGCTGAATGGTGGCATATTGACCACTCCCGGTAAGCATCTCCACATTTCTCTGGGGCTGTCCGGCCTGTGCATTTCTTTGGGCTGTCTGGCTGCATCTTTCCTGAAACTCACCTCTCCAAATCAAATAATCTCCCCTGATAGAGTCGCTCGGCAAAGCTGCTGCCAATCACTAGGTGTCAAGTTAAGAGACGCAAAAGATTCCATTAAGGAAAGTGTAAAGGGAGCCTGTGCTCCATAATTTAAAGTTGCCTCTTTAAGTTGTCTTATATCCTTAAAATTTAAAGGGTTATGATGCCGAATGACCTGTCCAGCATTGTTTGGGTCTGGAACTTCCATTACTGGGGCCACCACCGGGCAGCATTGGACCCCTCCTCTGGGTCTTCCCTCCAGGTCCGAGAAGGACTGAGTTATCTCATAGGAGTCCCTTTTTTCAGAGTATGGGGAAGGGTTTCTCTCCCTGTCCTGTCTTTCCTTAATTTGAATCTTTTTTAGTTCTTTTTTAAGGGCCGCGATCTCAGCAAGTAACTGTTCCTTTTCAGACTGTGACGAGTCTGAGTCTGAGCTACTTCCATTTTCTAGGTCTGATAGAGAAGGATATAACCGATTCTGACCAGAGTTCTTCTGTTTGGGTCGTGCCCGGAGATCTCTACCCGTTTTTTTGTTGTTACTAAGAGACTCCTCCTCATCCTCACTAACAATGGAGCCTCTAGTTTCAGTCACGGTCTCTTCATCATCACTCTCTGCCTCTGAACTCAAGGAGGCTTGAGTCTCAGTCTCTTGTAATTCTAAAAAAGCCTCTTTTGTGTCCTGAACTACCTGGCGGTGACGAACCTTATCTGTCAAAAGTGCTCCCCTCACTAATCTCCATAAGGAGAATGTCGTAGGGGGCAAGGACTCAGATCCCTCTTTTCGTAAAAGTCTGTGAAGATCACGGCGAACCTCCTCCCAATCTGGAATATTTAAGTTTCCCCCAGTAATGAACCATGGACTGGCTCGTTCGATCGATTTTAGAAAGCCTTCTAGGGTTTTAGACTTGACTGCAGTCCCATGTTCTTTAAGTAACTTTTTTAGTTGATACTGCAATGATTCTAGCTTCCCGGAACTATTCCCCATAGTTTCTTAACCCCGTCCACTTACCTCACTTTCACGATCTCGGTAGGACCTCCAATTGTCGCGTCTGCTGCGCGGCCTGTGTCCGAGAACGTGCGGAGGGTGTCGGGGATTGACAACACAGAGACTCGTTCAACGATGTAAAGAAAACTTTAAGCAGGCTCCAAAAAGGTTCAAGAAAACTTCCTAAGAAAGGCTCCCACCAGAGAAGCTTCTGCTCTCTCCTCTACCCTGGCTGGTTCTCTCTCTGACCCCAGAAACTGATCTGGGCGTGGCAGAAGGGGCGGTTAGTCTTTGGACAAGGTCGAGGTCAGGGTGGTTTCTGTGGGCAGGCCTTTTCCAGGAACTTAATGCCCCCAGGCATTGTATTGTTTTTAGTAAACATGTCTTTAGATTGTCTTACAGCTGCCAACTCCCAGGCAGAAGGGGAAGTGGGTCTCTGCTCAAGGTCTGGTGTTCCCACAGTGATGTAAATCAATTTTAATAAAAATATATCTAAAAATAAATAATAAGAATAAGTCAAAATAGTTCACAAGGGCAGCCTTATTTCACTTGGGCATCGGAGAAGCATTTCATAAAATATTCATAATTGGTTGCAGTGGATATTATAAGTATGACCATGTATACTTACAGAAATCATTTTTACTTTTCAGACTTATAGAGAAGGAAATTGCAAGGATTAGTTTTCTATTATTTCATTTAACTACTCCTAATAGCAGTTTTCCTCTAGTCTAGATACTTGAATGTTTAACCTGAGGTTTTTGCTTATCATTTATCTCTACTGATGAGAATGTTTTCATATGGAATTGCTGTTTACAACTCTTGTCTTGCTTGTAAATTGAGAGTATGAACTTCATGGTAACATAAACTGTCTTCTGAGGCTGAAATGACATGAGTCATAAAAAGTACAACTAATCAGATGGGTAAGGAATTCCTGCCTGACTTTCTCAAATCCCCCTTTGCATATCCATTGTTTATTGAAGCCATGGTTTCTCAACTTAACAATAAGTACTTAAACTGCAAGAAGCTACAACTGAATCAAAACATGGAGGATGTGATTTCCATGTCTCTTCCTAATGAATTTCCTTTTTGTTTTCATTTCCTTCTGTTATCTACCAATTCCCTCTTCTCAAACTAAATTCTGAAGAATTACTGATTGTGGTGGCTAATGCTGTGTCAACTTCACAAAGGGTAGAGTCATCTGAGAAGTTGGAACCCAATTTAAAAAATGTCTCCATAAATTTGGGCTGCAGGAAATACTATATGGCATTTTCTTTATTAGTGATTGATATGGGAGGGTACAGCCCATTGTGGATGGGGTTATCTCTGGGCTGGTGGCCCTGGTTTCTATAAGAAAGTGGTCTGAGCAAGCCTTGGGGAGCAAGCTGGTAAGCAGCACTTCTCCATGGCCTCTGCATCAGCTCCTGTCTCCTGGTTTTCACCTTCCGTGATGGACTATGGATGTAGCAGCATAAGCCAAATAGACCCTATGCTCTCTAACTTGCTTTTGGTTATGGTGTTTCATCATAGCAATAGTAATCCGAACTGAGGCACTGGGGATATTTTAAGATCCACATTCAGCATTCCTCAAGAAATGTGAAATTGGTTTCTTCCTGCCAGAAGGGCTACTTCCCTTGGCATATACCTGTGGTTATATTTCAAACCCCATGTTAGTCTGTAGGGTTCTGTAGACCTTAGTAACATGTACCTGTTATGAATATAAAAGCCCCCATGCTAGTCTCCTGGCTCTTCTTAACCTCCATCTCCTGCCACTATGCTAGTTTGGCTGTAACAATTTACCCATTCTCATCGCTTTGCAACATAATCCTTTCTCACTGTCAGGACTCTCCCTCTATTTTCCTATTTTCTCTCCTCCTGAGAGATAGCTCTGGCTATCATCTTTCTGCTTGCTCTTTCTCTCATATCTACAATAAAATTCTTCTCTACCACACATGGAGTGGTCATTTGGTGGTTTCACTGCTATCTTGATTACACTTCATTATGTAATTATTCCTTGTATCAACTAGTACTGAATGAAATATGGATTTAACATTTTGATCAAGTATAGAACAGGATAAACTTCAACAGAGAGCCTTCAACACAGTGGTTATAATATGGACTTCATAGGTTCATGGATTGGGTTTCAAAATTTGACATCTTTGTTTTTTTATCAATGTGAACCTGAGAAAATTATTTGTATTATTATTTTGGGAGCCTCCAATTTTATGTGCTAAATGTAAGAGTTTCCTTGTGCTTATTACACAAACACAAGAAAACATAATTCTTATAAAATAGTGTCTAACATATTATAAAAACTCAATTTTTCATTAATAGCTACACTATTATTGAGCATTTTAAAAAGTATAATATTTTTCCACTCCTATTCATGATGAATGTTGTTGGCATTCCTTCTTAATGCTTATTAACCAAGTTATTCTGAGCAAATATGAATGTTGGCAGCAACAAAAACAATGAAACTTGAGAAACCCTGTCTCATAAAACCAAAAAATAAATAAATAATGAAACTTATTTTAAAAAGCCAGTGATTTAGCATAGCCAAGCATTACTTTCTATTGAACTTCTGTGGGTCCAGGTATCCTCTAATTGTCAGTTAGAAATATGATTTTTTTATATTTTATCTTCCCCCAAATTGAATACGAGAAGGCATGTCTTTGGCTCAGAAGAGGAAGGTGAATACTGCCTTTCACACATGCACTACAATGTACCCTTGGATATACACAGTGAAGAAAAAGGAAATGCTGCTCATCAAGACAGAGATAAATAACCTCAAAGAAGACAACCATTACATGGATGTTTTCCTTTCTCTTGGGAAAAATTCCTTCATCAAAAACTAATGCCTTCCAGAGGCACAGAAGGCAGGGGCACACAACACAGTCTTGCCAGGCCTGGTTGGAGTTAGCATGAGGGCAGTCTCATGAAGTCATTTCCAGCTACGGTTAGCAAAGGAATGTGGGAGATGTTGAAATTTTCAGAGAACAGTAGAGTCAGCTTTTACATCTCTGATGTAAAACTTCAGTATTTTGCCAGAGTATCCTAGTTTTCCATTCTTTGCCTGTTTTTTTTATAGTATGAAATTTTCTGATGCAGATGCTGTATTATTTTTCTATTAAGATTTGTGGAATATGCTATTGGCTGCTGATGTTATAATAATATCTTCACCATGCTATTGTTGCATCTGCAAACCGATTGTCTAATGTCGTTTAACACTCACTTGATACTCAATTTTATTTAACAATTTTAAATACATCCTCTGGTATTGACTTTTAAAAATCTTACCAGTTATAGCCTTTTCATTCGTAACCTACTTTTATTATGTCTTTTTGTTGTTGTTTTTATATCATTACTTGTTTGAAGAAATTAGATTGCTTGTTCTGTGTGGTGGTATCTACAGACTCCAAATTTACTTGTTTCTTAATGGTTTGGCTAATCTAGTTTTGTGGGGTTTTTTCTGTATGCTTATAAATAGGTAGAAATGATTGAATAAGTTGAGAACCTATTCATCTAGAGTGTGTGAGTTATTTATTTTTGCTTATGTTTTACATTTCAGGCATTAGTTTAAAACTTTTCCTTGGAGAATTCTTACTTTGAATAATAGTGCCACAGAAACTTACAGTAATGCTATTAGCAATTATAAATGTCAAACAAAATATATAGATAGTTATTTGGAGGCATAGTAGGGCGACACAAAGCTAGCAGAAACTAAAAAGAATAAAATTTTTAAAAGGAAAATACAATGTTGAATTCACATTTAGTTCCCAAGTTATAGGAATGGCTAGGCTTTGGAAGGAGAATTTAATTAAAGGGAAAACCCACAAAAGACTGAAACTCTGAGATCTTCACATGTTCTCTGCAATCTTAGACATATTCTTGAACTGTACATGCCTGAGATGAGACTTTAAGCACTTGAAAAGTTGGAATTTTGTATGCTAAAAAAAGTTTGAGTACAATCCTCATTGAGTTATGAAAAACTAGCATCAAAGACTTTAGGGTTTTGAGATTTTTTAAAAGGGGGATTATGATTTAGACTTAAGGAATCTGTAGCATAAAATCAAAAGTTGTAACACAGAAGAAAACTACAGCATATTTCTTTGGATGTAAACAATTAACAAATGCAAGAGACAATATAGGTAGTGAGAAAATAATGGCAAGCTATGTGCTGTGTTTTGAATGTGAGCTGTTCCTCATAAGCTCTTAGCTATAGGCACTATTTAGGAAGGTTGTTTAACTTTTAGACGATGTATCTCTTGTTAGAGGAAGTAAGTCCCTATGGGTGAGCCTTGAGTTGTTATAGCTCTGTCCCACCTCTGTATTTCCTGTTTTTCTGTTCTTCCAGACTGTGGCACAATGTCTCCTTGCTGATCCTACCACGGCTTCCATGCCATAATGGAATGATGGGCACTATCCTCCTCAAACTGTTGCCAAAATGAACTGTCTGTGTTAAATTGTTTATTGTTAGGTATTTGTCACAATCATCAGAAAAGTCACTAAGTCACTATACATCTGGTAAGGTATTCAGAATCAAAACCTTTAAGAAACAACAATAAAAAAGAAAGAAAACTATAGCAAAATGACAAGGACAGTTCCAATCATCATCATCATCATCAGTAGCAGCAGCAGCAACATTAGAGGAATGTACTTGAAATCAGGAACTATCCTCTCACATACTTCACAATCACTACTTCCAAAGAGCCAAGTAGTTGGTGGGGATGTGGATAAAAGGTGCTATTCTATGCTAATGAGAATATTCATCTGTGCCACCATTGTGGGGAACTTGTTGGAGATATTTTTAGAAACTGAAAATGAATCCCCAATGACCCAGGAACTCCTCAGGGTTAAGCATGAAGATTGCTGTAGACATGCACACATGCACAAGTGTAGGCAGACATTCTCTGTCCTGCCACTCAGTTCTGGCCCCTAGGCAGCTCCCTAGGCAGAGATCTATTATTAATTATATATACTTAGTCTATAGCTTAGACTTGTTAGTAACTAGCTCTTACAAATTAAATTAAGCCAAATTTCTTATCTATACTCTACAATTTGGCGGTACCTTCTTCAGCAAGACATGTTCCTTTCCTGCTTCCTCTGCATCTGGCTGGTGATTCCCTGGGACCCCTCCTTTCTTCTTCTGATCACACTCTTTTTGTCTTCAAGTTCCATTTAATCTCTACCTAACCAGCTGTTGGTCATCCAGCCCTTTATTAGACCAATGAGAACAACAGATATTCATACTATACAAAAAATTGTTTCACAGCATATGAGGACTTCTGGATGATTGCTTCTAGCAATTTTATTTATAATAACTAAATAACTAAATGCCCTGTCAACATATTGTGTCCCAAGAAATGAATGGGGAAAATTACATTCACATATCCCGAGTCAACAAAAACAGAGAGAAACAAAATACACTTGTATATGTGACTTGTCGATGGAACACAAGATCATTTTGTTGGGTGAAAAGTATAGCATGGTGTATCATCTAGAAAGATAAAATATTATCAATTGATATTCCTGGAGAGATTAACAGGAGGGTAGCTTAGAGACCTTTTAAGTGGTATAAGACTTTACATTTTTACTAGTGACATAGGCCTATAAATTTGTCAAAAATATCAAATTGAATATTTTAGCTGTATTTTACTTCTGGTGGATTATACATGAGTAAAGAATGTGTCTTGAAATAGTTGCTCTAAATGGTTATGTTATTCTGAGTAACACTAAGTTTAGCATTTTCTCCACTTCATATTTTGAAAAATAATGAATTAATAGAAAATTTGTAATAACAATTTTACTATGCCCTAACCCCAGTTATGACAAAATAACAAAGACCTTGTCACTTAATAAATTTATTGCCTCATGGTTCTGAAGGAGGGAGTCTAAAATGAGTTCATAGAACTGTGTTCAGTAAGAAAACTACAATTTTCACTTTTTAAGTTCCTTTTCATTTATTTGTTGTATTTTTCATATCACCCATCTTCATTCCATTCATTTCCAGTCCCTGCGTATCTATCATTCTTTGCCCTTGCAATCTCCCCCTCCTAAATACAATTTAGGTTAAAAAAAGGGGGGGGGGAATCTTGTCATGGATGTTGTAGTGTGACATCGAGTCACACAGTAAATCCTTTTATCCATATAGCTTTACTTGCAAGTGTTCATGGCAAGATTCATTGGTCTGGTTCAAGGCCTCTGGCTTCTGTTGCACTGTGGATGCTGGGCCCTCACTGAAACTCTTGTTGGTTATCCTGCTGTTGCTCTGTGTCATGGAGATGCTGTAGCCTTTGGTCTGCAGGACGAGGTTCTTCACATGATCCAGCAGATCACAGATGAGGTGTGCATTGGGGTGGGCCAACCCATAATGTTGGTTCTGGGCCTGGGTAGTTGCAGGGTTGGTCATCCCGCCAGCTCTTCCCTGTCCTCACCACCAGGGTGAGCTGTCCTGCATTGCCTTGGGCAATTCACACTTTGCAGTGATAATCAAGGTGAGGGGTCAGTTCAGTTCTCCTGCTTTAGTGTCTTCCCCACTTAAACCTTAGGGCCAGCTCCACTGTGTTTGTTGCCCAGGTCTGGTGTAGGGGACACTCTCCTGAGTGTCACAGCAAATGAGGGTCAGGTCTAGCTCTCCCTCCTGCTCTTATTACCTCAGGGCCAGCTCTCACATCTGCCTGTAGGTGGGGGGGGGGGGGCATCTCTCTGCTGCCCAGGCCATCACATGCAGGCGAGGAATGGGAACAGCTCTCCTAATTCTCACAATATCTGGGCTGGCTCACCCACAGCTCTGCCCACAGGACCTGCTTTATTGTGCTGCCTAGGCAAGGTACAGGGCCTGTTCTGAGTGTCACCAGGCAGCAGGCAGGCATGGACAGTTCCCCCAACCTTCTTACCTCCCACTAGCCTCAGGCTTTCTTCGTTCTGTTCTTTACCTTGTGATTTTCTTTTTTCCTTCGTCTTAGAAAGCAGAGACTGTCCACGAAGCTCTGGCTCTGTCTCACTTCTACAGACACATGCCTGCTTCTTTGTCTCCTTCTTGCCATTACAAGGATATCTGCAAATGCATCAGTTAACCTGGATATGAGATGATATTCTCCTCCATGCTGAAAACCTGTACTGCAATGTCTATCAGGTTAGTTCCTCCTCCCCCTTTTCCTCGTCTTCCTCTCCTACTACCACTCCCTTCTCTGACACCCCTGCCTCTCTTTTCCCCCTCCCTGTCATTACAGCTTTAGTAAAAGAAAAGTCACACAGTGTGAAATACATAAATGAGCTTTGATGTCTATAAGTTATTATGTCAGAAACAACAGTGTGGGATGTAATTTTTATTTCATTTGTTACTGTGTTTTAGCAAAGGATATCACAAAATCAAACTTACAACAACAGAGTTCTAGTCTGAGAAATAACCTGAATGCACGCATTGACTCATCCGTAAGATCACCCAACAAATTAATTAAGTACTAATGTGTATATGTGAAGGTTAGGAGCATAGCTCAGTGGACAAGAATTGTCTAACATGCTCAAGGGTGGGGGCTGGCTCTTTGGCGGTGGCAAATGACAAACAAATGTGTTTTATAGAAACTTTTTCCCCCTGATGGAAAGTGGAGTTGGCTAGAGCATAACCAGTTTTGTTGAATACCTATACAAACACTAAACCAGACCCTGAAAATGTAGGAATAGGGGTCACAGGCCTGTCCTCTGTGTCTGTGGAGCTACAGGTACAAAGTATTTCCAAAGTAATATTCTATTGAAGAAACTTGCTCACATTTGAAACAAAGAAATCTGCCCTAGACTAATAGTGATAGATGGCAATCTGGTCCCCAGCCTATGAAAATCGGTGATAACATCACATGCCATACTGAGAGTTAATCTAATAACAATTTAAAAATTGTTTTATAACATGATAAATGTGATGCTTAGCATTTTGCAGGAAGACTGAAGTGGTAAATAATTAGGAGTGGAGCAGAATCATAGAGCAATATCTTCCTAAAAAACAGCTGAAAGGGAAAACTGCTTACAACAGAGTTATCTTCTGGATTGACAAATGGGCAGTGAGTTTCCTGGGACATGAAGAGAACCATATTAAAAATCTCAGAAAAAATATGGTTTACAGTCACTCATCAATCATCACTCATTATTCCACAGCAAATAACATCCATTCACTGTTATCTCTCATTTCAAATAGCAACGACTCTCTCCCAGCTTCCCGAGTTTCTCTTTCCAGCACTCCAACTTTCAAAAGTTATACTGACTTTTGTAGTTATCACCCTAGAGTGTTCTCAATAGGAAAAATCATGTTAGGGAAGATTTGTTCTCATTGACATGGACTCCTAATCTGACATCCCTCTATTTTTTTTCAATATACATGTGCATGTGTATTTCACTCTGAAGCAGAAATATACACAGTGTTCAGAAGAGATAAGATAATAAATATTGCAGAGAAGAATAAATAGCAAATGCTCATTCCAAGTACCTTGAGGTATGAAACATATTTAGAAGGACACTTATAGTACAACAGATGAGCTGACACATTGAATTAGAAGAGAGGTAAAGCATGACTCCACATCTCAGGGATGAACATATGGATTGATTGTTTTCTCTCAAGGGATGAAGTTCACTGCAGAATTATCTGTGACACCTGTCCTTGGTGAGTCGATTGAAATTGGGAACCTTCATCAGTCCTGGCTATAAAAAGAAAGCTGAGAATTTGTTGAATGAATGCAGGAAAACAAATAGTCAAAGGTTATTTCCTCCAGAGAAGGGTTGCGGTGACAGATGTTTGGATTTATTTTTTAAATTCTTCTTAGAAAAAGTTATGTATGAGAATACTCATGGAGAATAGTGACAGTTGGAGTGGCTACTCTACAGGTTCTGACACACTGTTATGATGGCTTGTTGTCTGGGTTCCTTTCAGGGAGTAAAGAGATTGGCTAATCAAATAGGAGACACTTGAACAATCAGTCAGGGTTGAATGACTGAGCAGTTGAGAGTATGTCTATCCTTGTAGAGGACCCTGTTTTTGTTCCCAGAACCCATGTGGGTTAGAAAGCTCACAACCATGTGTAAGTTGAGCTCCAGGGATTCCTTTTTTTTTTTTTTTTTCGAGACAGGGTTTCTCTGTGGCTTTGGAGGCTGTCCTGGAACTTGCTTGGTAGTCCAGGCTGGTCTCGAACTCACAGATATCCGCCTGCCTCTGCCTCCACAGTGCTGGGATTAAAGGCGTGCACCACCAACCAATACCCTCTTCTGTCCTGTGGCACGCATAAAGCTGCAAGCAGACACAACCATATACAAATAGTTTTATTTTTAAAAATCTGTTTAAAAAGCTTGTATGCTGCCGGGCGTTGGTGGCCCACGCCTTTAATCCCAGCACTCAGGAGGCAGAAGCAGGTTGATCTCTGTGAGTTCGAGGACAACCTGGTCTACTGAGCAAGTTCCAGGACAGCCTCCAAAGCAATACAGATAAACCCTGTCTCAAAAAACAAACAAACAAAAAAGCCTGTATTCCATACTCCCTTACTGCTTTTAACTTTGCCTAGTGATGTTTTCCTTTGACCATACCCTTTGGCCTTGCTTCTCTTATCTTGTTCACACCCAGTTCTGGTCTTACTTCTTGTAGCATGTTCACACCCAGACTGTTTCCTGATAAGAGTCTTTTTTTTACAACTCATGACAAGCTCAGTGTTCCTTCATTGAAAGTGCTTGAGCCAACTCTCTTTTTCCCAGTCTTTTTATGTTAGTTGATTTCAGTTATGTCACACCTATGTTGTCTCCTGGTTACATATCATAGCTGAAATTTTATTATTTGCATACTATTTACTTGCATATTTTTCTCATCCACAGGATATGAGCTTCAGGCAATAAAAAAAAACTTGTTAGCTGTTAATTGATGGCTCCATCCCAATCCCTAAAATAATTCCTGACACTTACTAGATGCTAATTTTTTTTCCATTGAGGTCTTGGGGCCTCTTTACATCTCTATTTTAAAATATGTTAGCCAAATGGAACTCATATCTCACATACTGCTATCTTTCTACCCTAGCTGCCTTAATAGTTATCAAATATTATGTCAGGGACCATCCTTGATCTCTACCTTTGCAGTAGTTGGGAGAGTTCACTAATGACTGAGCCTTAACAAACTTGCCTGGAAGGTGTTTACGTGGCAGTTTGTACCCACATAATTTCTCCTGTTCATAAATAAATTTTATTTTCAAATGGCTGATGTGTGACTACAAGCTTATGTTTTCTTACTGGGGAACACGTGGCTATGACTATTGAGAAAGCAGCATGTACATTCTTCTGTTTGCTACGACAGATGCTGACTGACTGACAGATAGGCACAGGGTCATTCTAGGCCCCCAAAGTGTGAAAGAAAAGTAATTTGATGCCCCACAAACACTCTCAATGGAATAGCTAAATTAACTCAGGCAATACTTGTTTCACAAATTGCTTTTACTTTATTGTACAAGCACACACACACACACAGAGAGAGAGAGAGAGAGAGAGAGAGAGAGAGAGAGACAGAGAGAGACAGAGAGAGAGAGAGAGAGAGAGACAGAGAGAGAGACAGAGAGGGAGACAGAGATTAAAGAAAAGCCCAAATTAGGGCTAGAAAAATAGCCATTTTAAGTTTAGAAAGATGAAGCATGCCATGTGAATACTTGTAACTGCTATAATCAGAGGCTAACCTCTAAAAGCAACTTCAACTGCTTTGTCAAGTTACTGAATTAACTGTCCAATATTCTGCTCACTGTCTCTTCCACTGAGGCCAACATAGAGGTTCAAGAACTTATCTAGGAAATGTGATTAATGGTGACACAGTTCAGAACAAAACCCTTCCTCATTATCATCAGCAGCTGTTGCCCTTAAAGCCTAGAGTTTCCAAATAATTGTTTCAGTCTTTTTGTTTGTGCTTTGAAGGCACACAAGAAGCAATTTGATGAGAATAACTTTTCCCTCAGAACACATGTAGATAAGACAAGATAGCATCAATAGGATGTCATCCCCTCTCACATCTCTGGCATCTGATAATCTAAATGACATTCTTAAAAGCCTTCTGGAATTGGAGGCTATGGAAGATGAAGGGATCTTCTGTGCAGAAAGTCACAGAGAATAGAGCCAAACCACAAAGACAGCACTGAAGTCTTGCAAGTGTTGGGGAAGAAAAATCAAGAAACCCACAATAAGAGCTGTGGCTGTGGAGCTGTCTGACTTGGTTTCCAATGGAGAAGAAATGTTAAGCAGTGAGGGCTAAGACCAAGTAGTGCAACCAAATTCATTTTCGTGTTCCTCTTTTAAAGGATGTATTCATGTTTAACGTGGTTTAAACACGCAGCATACATATGTGTGTATACATGTCTATATTATACACACACATCCATATTTCTAAACACATAGCACAGAACTACAAACTGCCGCTAAGTCTCAAAATATTACCTGTATGTACATACTTTGCAGGCTGATCATTGGCTTTGGATAATCAGTCAGTCAGTGAGTTGGACAAGGATGAGAGCAGCAGACACGCCAAAGTGGTTAGGGGAAAGGCCTCAAGCCTACACAAAGAACTATAAGTAAGGAAGGAATGATGAGAACGGGAGAAACAGCCTTCCTGAGGGCAGAGTACACCAATGAAAACAATGATGTCATTACAATCTGAAGAAAGAAAAAAAGATTTTAAAAAGGAATCATGTTACAAACAGACTTTACTTTTTCCACTGGAGGAAATGAAAACATAGTGTATGTGGGTCTCTAGTTAGGAATGTTAGAGGACGTTAAATATAGAAGAAGCAGTGGATAAAATAACACTAAGGATGTCTGAAAAAGTCATAAGGATTTATGCCACTATCTTAAAAACCTATACAATACATAAGTCAGCTAACACCAGTCATGAGAAGCCCTCTTTGGTTGTTTGTCGGGGTAGTCACAGAGACTCCCTCTTGTCCCCTTTAAACATACAAACATGTGCCCGGTTCTGTCTTTGTTTCAATGTATGAGGATTATCTGCTCTATGCCTTCCTTTATGTGTGATTTCAAGTGAAGGAGGTTGCACTTTGCTTGTTTTTAGTCACTCTGATTTTTGCCTGGAGATTGGATATGTGATCCTGTAGGTGTGCTGGATGCTATGTCCCTATAGGCTGACTCAGGGGAGCTCCCCCAGATTGTGGGAAATAGACCAGTTTTGGAATCCATGGGGTCATGGACAACATTAGGCCAACTTAGTAAGTAGGTCTTGGAATGTGAATCTGATGGAATGTAGACCCCAAGGTCTTGCCTGGCCTAGAGGCCTGAGATTTCATAACATAAGGCCTGTTCTCTGGCTACTGGTATGGGCTAGAGGCCACAAGTGGCATACTGGTGCTAGGGTATGCTTCAAGTCTGTGATTGAAAGGGCTGACTTAACTCTGGGTTGGTCAGGACTCTGGGGAAGGCCTATGGATTGCCTCCAAATGCTAGTTTGATAATTGGTCACATAGGTGCTATTTTTATTCTGGGTAGACCGGAGCCTAAGGGCATAGATTGCGGTTTGCTTATATACAATCACTTGATGTTCCAACTAAGGACCAAAAATCTTGGCAAATGCATTATCCATCTCTAAATGAACTTTGTCTGAGCTGAGGGGAGTGGGTGACAATAGGGAGCAGAGAGTCAGTGGAGAACAATGAGCAATATCCTTTTCTTCAGTATAGCAGAGAAAGTGATTGCTGCTGCCCTAGGCAAATCCTGACTGATTGAGACCAATTAGTGTGCAGCTCAATGAACAATTATTTCCCTTGATTTTTGTCTTCTTGTTTATAAATTATTGGATGCTCAAAGGGATAGCTTCAGTCTCTTTCTGGATTTCTTTTGTTTCAGTCTAAGAAACACATTTGTCAAATTCATGGTATTGGGCTAGAGTGTCTTGAATACTTGCTTTTAGAGTCTATCTTCATTAATTCATTTTTCTTTACACTGGATGTTAAGTCTATGTGACTGAAGTTTTTGTTTTGTTTTTACTTGTTTGCTTATATATTCCTTTTAACTCTGACCCAAAGCATGTTTATTCTATGTATGTATATCAGGAAAGGAGGCTGGTTTGGGGATTTCTATTTATATTGGTTTGTAATAGTGATGACAAAATAGAAGTGTAAGGTGGCTGGCGAAAAAATCATTCACATCCTGTTGGGGAAGTCTTATGTCAATAAAGCACTGTTGGGCCAATAGGAATCTAGATAGGTGGGACTAGGAGTCCAGGAGGACTCTGGAAAGGAGAAACACAAGTGAGTCAAGATATAACGCCATAGCCGGGCGTTGGTGGTGCACGCCTTTAATCCCAGCACTCAGGAGGCAGAGGCAGGCGGGTCTCTGTGAGTTCGAGGCCAGCCTGGTCTACAAGAGCTAGTTCCAGGACAGCCTCCAAAGCCACAGAGAAACCCTGTCTCGAAAAACCAAAAAAAAAAAAAAAAAAAAAGATATAACGCCATGGGGTAGGAAGCCCGGAACTATTCTCTGGTAAGAGAAATACTTAGATTAACAATTATGGGGTAATTACTTAAGTCAGAGCTAGCAAGTAAGAAACATGCAAGGCCAACAGCTTCATAATTTATATAGCCTCCTGTGTGTTTATTTGGGACTCATGCGGTTCTAGAACCAGGCTGGCGGGAAGGATTCTCAAGGAAAAAGCTTCTCTTTACAAAATGGTGATCAGGAGTGGGATCATAAATTTCCACACAGAATGACAAAAGCTTTAAAGGAATTTTAGAAACAAAAGAACGGAGAGAAGCACAGATTTTTGGTAGCAGCATTTTCTCAGGTGGGCTGTTTTGCTAGCGACAAGCAGAGACTCATGCGATTCGCTTAAGAAAGTCTTCCTGACTCAGCATAAGCAAGCAAAAGAAAAACAAACAAACAAAAAAAAAAACAGCAAGGTTCTTTTGAGAGGCTCTGCTAACAATTGAAAGGTGTGTAAGCATAGCTGGAAGTGGCTGTGACCACATCTCTGAGCCGGCAGCTTTTGCTGGATGTCAGACTGAGACAGTAAGCTGGAATCACGCTTACACCCGCCATCTTGGAAAAACGGCAGTTTAAACAGCGGCGGTTTTAACAAATAAGACATGTGGCCACAAAAACATAAAGATTTACAGTAAAGTCAGACTTGGATGAAGAAAAACCTCTAAAGGTTTACATTGTGTTTAAAAATATACGTAAGATTGAGATAAAAAGAAACGGCCCTGCTGTTGTGGCACACACTGGTAGGATTTGCTGCAGAGGCAGAGGCAGGCGTTTTTTCCAAAGAGAAACCCTGTCTCAGAGAAAAATAAATAAATCAAAGTAAAAGAAATAGAGTAATAATAATAATAGATAAATAAATAAGCCACGTAAAGATGGAAAATACACAGAAAGTCTGGATATTGTATACTATTGTGTTTTTCAGTTTTTTAATTGCTCAGGAAGGAACAGCTGCTAAAGTACACTTGATTATAAATGCTGCTGAATTAATCCAACTTCTATCTTTTGAAAATGCCTTGACTTCAAAATTTAAGTATAAGGATATGTTACTTGGGAAAGGAGATTTTGTTTATGTTTCTACAGAAAATGAAAAGCTGAGGATTCCTTCCAGGCTTCTGTGGTTTGATGAACCAAGACCCCCCGGAAGCAGTGGGCCAGGTGTTCCAACAATTGAGACAGCTAAGATGATGGAGCTTCACAGACCCTAAAAATAAGGACTTATACAGCTTTCTGAGTTTTGTCATGATCCCCATGGTATGAACAGCGCCCCCTTCCAGCACGAAGCAGTTTGGAATGAGCGACATCCTAATTCCCATTTTGTTTATAAATCTTTGTTTTCATTTAAATGGGATTGTTTATAATTGGTTAATGATCACAGCCAATATCTTTTTAATGGCAAAAAGGGGAACTATGGTATGGGTATGGTTTTTCCATTTATTGACAAATTCAAGGTCAATTTTGTGATATGTGTATTTCTCCTCTTGATTAAGTATTGTGCTTATACTGATCTTTTAAAACATAATGCATAACTGAATACAGACTATAGATAGTTACTTGTAATAGAATTTATAGTTAGGTAAGTTAGGTTTTCTAGATACACAGAAATATATTTGTGATAGATAGTCTTCAAACCTTTCAAAGACTTTCAGAAAATGGCATTTAAAATGGTTTAGGTTTTTTCTTGACAATGAGAAATGTCTGCTCCTGGCATCACCAGTTATGTCTGAGAGGAAGATGGGCATCAAAGAAACTCGTTATGGAGTTTGCTTTCAACATGGCAAGATTAGCCATTTGGGCATTTAGCCTAGACTGTTTGACTGTTGTTGTGTAATCTGGACATGCAGGACCCACAGGAAAGTGACAGCTGAACTCAGACTTACAGGGTTCTTGCTTCATGGAAGAGTCTACGAGACTTTCTGCAGAACACAGAGAAATGACTGACAGACTGCCAATGCAGATGGACAGTTCTGAAATTTCCTGCTTTGCTGAGAAATCTCCTGGATACATTGTGGCCTATGGGCTGAAGATGGATGCCCCAAGTTACAGAGGAACTTTGGGTGACTGTCCAGGTAGCAAGATGTCTCTGTCATTTCTAGTGTTTATATATTATCCTTCTCTGGTCTTTGATGGAGTTGAAGATAGATAGTTATAATTATAGTTTTCCTTAGTTATGATAAAAGATAAGCTACATATAGAACTTTGGACTCACAAGGATGGGATGGATGATATTTTCTTTAAATCTTGCTAAAATATTGTAACTATGTTCTTATTTGATAACTGTTCTGTTATATACAATTTGACTGTGTTAAAGTTAAGACCTTTCTTTTTGTTTAAACAGAAAAGAGGAGATGTTGGGGAAGTCAGATGTCAATAAAGCACTGTCTGGCCAATAGGAATCTAGATAGGTGGGTCTAGGAGTCCAGGAGGACTCTGAGAAGGAGAAACATAAGTGAGTCAAGATGTAACACCATGGGGTAGGAAGCCCGGAACTATTCTTCTGAGCTCTGCTTGCACTTAGTTCAGCATGGTTTTTGTCATGCTCACTTTCAGAATCCAAGGACCTCAGCCTAGAGGCGTCATGGGTAGTGATACCTTCTGACATTTCACCCTGCATATTGTGTCTGCCTGCTGGTCAGCAACACACAAACTAGAATCATCTTGAAGAAACACTTGAAGTGAGAAAATAAATTTTGAAAACCTCCTTCAGATTTGCCTGTTGGCAAGTGTGTAGACATTTTCTTGATTAATGACTGGAATGGGAAGGCCCAATACATTGAGGGTGGTGCCACCCCTGGAGAGGTGGTCATGACGTTTGGAAGAAAACAGAGCAAACAATGGAGAACAAGCCAGTGCTCCTCCCTGACTTCTGCTTCAGTCTCTGCCTCCAGTTTCCTGCCTTGGCTTCCCTCATTAACAGAATGTGACCTGAGTTTAAGCTGAGATAAACCCTTTGTCTCCCACAGTTTTATTTCTTTTTTCTTGCCTAGTTTCCAATCTTTTTATCTTTTGTCATGTGTTGTCCATACATCCACACCACACATTTCCCTACTAAGAACTGAGGACAAATTGGTTACAGGAACTTTGTGAACAGTATTTGTGGTTAAGTAGTTATAGCTGTCGTAATGACATAATCTAGAATCATCTATGAAGATAATCTCAGTTGAGGAAATATGTAGATGAGGTTGGTCTCTGGTTATGGCTCAAGGAGAATGTCTGTATTGTTAGCTGACCCAGCCTACTGTGGGGAGCACCATTTTCCAGGCTGGGCCCTGAACTGTAAGGGAATCAACACAGACAAGCGATGAAGCAGACATCCATGCTTTCATCCTCTGTTTGCTCTTGACTGTGGATATAACTAGTTGCTTTATGCTTCTGCCTTGAGCTTCTCGAGATAATGGACTTTAACCTGAAATTATAAGGTGAAACAAGTCCAATCTTCCCTAAGTTGCTTTCTGACAGGATATTTTATCACAGCAACAGAAATATAATTGGTAAGGTATTAAAAATACTGTTATCCTGGCTGTGCTTTAGGGGAAACTGAGTTTCCTTTACTGTATTTGGTGATTCAACAGTTGATCCATTCTTCTTCATTGTCTTTGAGTAGAACGTAGAGCAGAGAAGGGGCATGTTTTAACAGACAGGGGGCTGTAAAAGCAATAAAGCTGCATCAGAATGTCATGCTGCTTATTTTCTTTTAATAAGAAAAATAAATTTTTTGTCAAGCACACTCTATGTTTAGCTCAATTGTGTTGTGGTTGAGTGAAAATGTCCCTTTATTGTCTCCACCATTCCCTCAGTCTGAGAGTAGTTGAAAAGTAGAAAGCATTTTTCAATCTTCAAGGCTATCATAAAGAAGGCCTTCCAGAGAAGATATGCCTAGTAGGAAGCTGAAAGTATTGGCTAATGAATTTACTGAGTGGCCACTGCTGTGACTGGTGGTTGATACACTGCCTTGTGCAGGCTAGGCATGTACTCCTCTTATAAGCTATGCTGTCAGCCTGAACAAGAGGTAGATACATTATTAAGAAGAAAAAAGAATAGAAGGATTAGAAGGAAGGGTTATGGAAGGAAGGGTAAAGGAGGGAAGACAGGAGTGTCAAGTACCACTAAAGGCCTTTCAAAAAGCCACATGGAAACTTACTACTACAGAAGCTTCTTAAAGTATATTCATATATAGAAGAACATTTAAAAAGATTAACCATGGTAGGATAAAGGAACAATTGGTTCCTTTAAAGCCTATTACCTATTGAAATGTCTGTCTATGTGCCTCTGTGTGTGTGTATAAGGAACAATTGGTTCCTTTAAAGCCTATTACCTATTGAAATGTCTGTCTATGTGCCTCTGTATGTGTATGTATGTATATGCATGCATGTATGTGTGTATGTATATATGTATGTATGCATGTATGTCTTTCTCTCTCTGGCATCAAGAGTTATTGTCAGAGAGATGCATTTTAAATTAAGAGTTTCCAACGACAGGTTTTGCCCATGGTAGAAAGCAAAATGAAACAGCAAGTTAACTTCTGGATCCAAAGGTGTCCAGTCATGAACCTTTAAAAAGGGACCCTCTCACATCACTCAGGCAAGCTCTCTGGCTGTCACTGGGAAAGCGCTAAGATCTTTCTGCTTCCTACCATTTCCACAAAGACTGTGGCTACTTTGGACAAGTAGTTAAATAGGCACAGGGTCCTATGTCCTCATGACAGTGAAAACACACTTCTCTCTTTTTTAGTTAAGAGATATACTCTAATCATTTTTTCTTAGATTTACCAAATCTGTACATAAATGAATTACTTCATTTAAAATAGAATCCAGAGTCATCTTTTACCCCAGGTGTTATTCATAGGTAAGAGAGGCTGTGAAGTAACCTACTCACAAATCCTTTAAACTGAAACATTAATCTCTTTTGCTAACAACTAAATAAAACATTGTCTTTAAATATTAGAGTTTTTTCCACATGCACAATTAACTGATGAAGCTGCTAAATTTGCAATTATCCAATTATGTGAAAGTGGGAAAATAGTGATTAGACACAGCTTTTCCTTGAAAGAATAATTAAACTCTTACATCACGAAAAGAAATATTTTGCTACAAGAACAGGAAAATAGAAGGGAAAATAAATGAATCACCAGGATTTGGATCTGTGGTGGGAGAGGAGAGAGCAACAGAAAGGGGCTGGGAGAAAGGCTACAACCTGAAGCATCAATAAGATACATTTATTTCCCCAAGATTCTGCCCCGTACTGGATGGATATACATAGTTATCAAAGTGTCTCTGGGTAAAAGCCTAGGGACAATGCAGGGAACACAGTTGTCTAAAGGCAAATTATGAGCAACAACGCTTGACCTTTGACGTCTGCTGTTTGCCACTCTCTGGGCTAAAAGGAAAATAAGAAAGTGCCTGGAGGATTTGTGTTTAAGACTCAGGGTGGCTTCAAAGGTCAATATTCTGGAGATAGTACATAACATAGTTGGAAGATTGTCTTCCAAATTCTTCAGCCTGACTCTTTCACTGAATGTACACACTGAACACCCCACAAACAGGAAACTTTTGGCTGGGCAATCTTGATAGACAGCATATGTAGAGAAGTTTTCCTTTGTACTAACAGGAACCCAAGTTTCTTTTCATACAAACGACCTTTTCTCCTCCATTTGTGATTTCTAGTGGTAAATAAGCTAAAGGTTTAAAGGAAACAGTTTTGTTTTTTTAAGATCAGTTACTATTCTATCTGCATAAGACACTTCTTAAAATGCTCTGAGTTCTTGTTAAAATCAATGACATTAATGGGATTCAATGTGTTTTATCCATACATGTCCTGCCAATTTTCTTCCACTTTTGTCCCAGATCCCTGAGTCTCCATACATTTCTCAGTACCTAGTGATCACTACTGTACTTTCAGGTGACATCTAAAACAGTCACCTCTGATTTTAAGACTCCTTGCTTTTCAGCAGCTGGGACAAATTGTCCTCTACAGTGTGTGTTTATAATCTTAAAACGGTAGCTAATTCTGGGACTCTGAGTGTTTTGCTTGTGTGTTCTCTATTTTCTTTGTAGGCAATAAACCACTCCTTTTTATCCCCTATTACGCTTGAGAATTATGACAGATTATTCAACAGGGCACATGCTTTTAGAGACATTTCAAATGACGTGTAGACCCTATCCTCAGAGAACATGCTGGAAAACTGCAGTCTCTCAGAAGGCCAACTGCTATGAGATTCCTTGAAATATGTAGGAAGGTTGAGGCAATTGTAGTCTGAGTGGAGTCTTTCAGGCAATGCAACACAGTATAGAAAGACCATCTTCACCAGTTCCAAACAGAAGTTGACAAGTTAACTTTGTCCATCAAGAAACTAAGAAACACATATCTAATTGTTTTATGGTAGCAAAGAAATTTTCCAGATAAGACTTAACCAGGAGACACTGATGAGCTCCAGATTATTAATGAAGCTTCCATTAAGAGTTAAGATATGCCACCATATGTAAATATAGTTGGTTCTCAAATATGAGAGCTCCTTTAATCTATCTGAGATGGCATCTCCTCTCTTCAGATTTTCTGCTTGGTACTAGCAACTAAATCAAATTGTAAGGAAGTTGTCATTTATTCAGGTGTTATCCTTTGTAGGCAGTCCCTGAACTTAATGTCGGAAAGAGAACATGTCTTTATAAACCATACTCACAGACTGGTTCATATCATTTGAAGATATCTTGAAACTCCTTTTCCAAGTAGTTTTCTAGAACTTTCTACTCAGTTTAATGTCATGTTTCTTTTCTATATTAATCCAGATTATGGGTGTTAAGAGGATCACCTAGTATAGTCCCAGGCATTTTACGTGATTATTGTTGCTGCTCTGATTTCTTATGGTACAAGACTTAACTCTGTGAATTTCAAATATTAAACATACTGTTTGAAAGTCAGGTACCTTTCCCTGTGATGGGAAGCCCAGGGGAGACTAGCAAAGCTGAAACATTAGAAGTTTTTGTATAGCCCCTTGTTTAGATTATCTAGGTTGAGAAAATGAGTATTTATAAATGGCAAATATAAAATGAAATAGATAAAATTGAGGCTTCATGAGGTTGCCCAATATGTCAATGACTATGAGTAGATTCTTTATAAAAAATACTAAGTTGTCAGTATATTAACCTCTATCAACTAAGAGTTCCTCCTTGCTGCATGCTTCGCTAATCCCGTGTTACTGTAAAATCTCTTTATAAGATAATCTACTGACTTTTAAAGTGATAACAACCAAGTATCTCTGATAGCAGTACCCAATAGTATAAGATACCATTCTGAGGACTTGGTCCTTACTAATCATTTGGCTTCACAACAACACAATGGGGCAGTATAGCTTTTAAGGTTCCAGAAAGAAGCATCACACTAAAGTGTGACAAACAAAGATTTTTTAAAAGGCACATTTTACAGAGGTGTAAATGATATTAAGAAAATCCAAGAAGGACCTCAAGAGAAGAACCTATGGTCCACTGAAGAAGGGGAGGGGGACAAGAACCTCTGAGAAAATTGGGAGCATGAGGTGGGAGATGAGGGGGATGGAAGGGGAAGAAGGAGAGAAGGGGGGATAACAGGAGGACTGAGGGAGGGGAGGAATAAAGGAGGACAAAAGGAGATGCCTTGTTAGAGGAGCCAGTACAGGTTTGGAGAGAGGTCAGGCACAGGGGAAATCCACAGGGCTGACCCCAACTAAGAATCTAGGCAGTGGTGGAGAGGATGCCTAGATAGGGGAGGGAGGGCCTGGGCTCTCCCCCAAATGATGTGATGGACTTTGATGACCCCCCCTTGGAGGGCCTCACTATCCCTAAGGAGAGAGTGGGGGAGTGGGTTGGAGGGTGGGTCAGAAGCATTGATGTAAATAAGAGTGTTTCTAAAATAAAAAAAGAAAAATAAAGAAAACAGAAGAAAATCCAACAAGAGATGGAGAAGGAAAACATAAGAGACATTGTCATCATTATATCCTAAGGGTCCAAAGATAAAGCTATCATTTGAACGTAAACAGAGTAGAGGGCCACTCAACCAGAAGTATGCCTTTCAGATGACAGTGACTTCTACTGCTCCGTATATTAGGCAGAAGGAGGAAAATCTATTTTTAGGCAAACATAGCTACTGTTGTTCCCAGTTCTGTAATTGGCCATGGTGTATAGATTTGTAATTGTTGTACATTATTTTGCCACCAGTCACCAGTGTATCTTACTCCTGCACTTCGGCTGAACAAGTATGTGTGCTTTCTGGGGTGGTATGAAACAATTATTCTCAGTATGATAGACATAGTATTTCAGGATCCTATTTTAGCAATAAAGATATGAGGATTACCTCCTTGATAACAACTGTAGTCATGACTAGTCTAGAAGGACCGACGGCATACATCAAAAGGATGCTCAGGTCTCTTGGAGGTACCATTTAGAGTTTTGGTCAAAGCAATATATTCTGTATCTTTAGTTGTGCTGTTTTAAGTCTAACCAGGCAGGTTACATATGTAGATCCATTCCAGGGAAGTTCTCATATTTCTACAAAGCCAACCAATTGGTTTTAGGTCATTACTGAGTCTGAGTTTAACTAGCCAACCAAACAGGCTATTTATTCTCTTCCCAGTAAAGTAAATATACGTAAATCAATTTCTTTGGCACTGTACATTTTTATATTTTATGTTTATAGCCCAACACTTTTAGCATGTGTTTTCATGCATGCTCTTTTAACTCCTTTCTCCAACAGAAATCAGTAAAGTTCTAAAGTCAATGGACAATTTTCTTAGAAACTAAACCTTGTAACTCACTGCCCAAGCTATGCTTCAATTTAACTTTTCCTGGTTTTGTGTTCAAAATGGCTATCTTTGTTAGGGAGCATTAGAAATGCAGAATTCTTAGCACTATCTGTGCTCTGCCCAAATGTAACCTTAACTTTCTCCTGGGTTAGCGTTTTACTTTCTGTTGGTATCAAGCCACAAATGGACTAATGCAGTTGAGTTATTTTGACTGATTCTTTGAGACTGTCACACATGTACGCAGTGTATTTTTCTTTTCTTTCTTTCTTTCTTTTTGTTTTTTGTTTTTTTTTTTTTTGGTTTTTCTAGACATGGTTTCTCTGTTTTGCTGTCCTGGAACTTGCTCTGTAGACCAGGCTAGCCTTGAACTCACAGAGATCTGCCTGCCCCTGCCTCCTGAGTACTGGGATTAAAGGCATGCACCACCATTGTCTGGCTGCACACGGTGTATATTAATCATTTTCTACCCCACTCTTTTCCTAATTCTTTTCAGATTCACTCCCACTCCCTCCAAAATTTGTCTTCTTTTTTCAATAGTCTACCTAGTCCAATTTATGCTGACTCATGGTTATAAGGCTATCTACTCAAGAATGGTAGAGCTACCAGAGGCCACAGCCTTAAAGGAAACTGGCTCCCCATCCCTCTGGGAGCCATCAATGTCCATATGGTGTAATGCTAACTGGCTTGGTCTTGTGTATGTTTCTTGCAGGGAACCACAGCTACTAGGAGTTAAGTGTGCCAGTTCTGAAACATGCACAGGATACTGTTTCTCTTTTATCCTTGACAAACTCTAGCTCTAATAGTTTTTCTGCTCTTCCTAAGAAATGATCCTTGATACAGGAGGAAAGAGTGTGAAAATGATGTCCTATTTGTGGAAACTTTTTTTTTTAACCAGGGTGTGATTTCCATCACGTACACATCAGGTCTGTGACTACAAAGTGAAAAAGAAACACCAAAAAGTTATCATTAATGTTGACCCGGGAAATGAAAAAGCTTAAATCTCAGTCTCTGAGAGCATCCCCAAAGATGTTGGAAGTAGCCAAGTAGCCTTGTCCCCAGGCACTATGATTAGTATCCTTACCTTGGATCCTAACCTCTTGATCAGTTAGGTTATTGCTTTCTGTTTTGTCTTCATTCTAGCACATCTTCAGTGTTAAGCTCTGATAAAAATAATTGTATTCTATCTTCTGGAATGCTATCGATCTGTTTATCTCCTACAAGGACAATATCTGTGCTCTTTGAAAATATATAAAGGACCTACCCTCAGAATTCCATCTGAGACTCTGTTTCCTCAAGCCCTTCCTGGTTGTACCTTCTTTGTTCTAAGTAGGAAGAAATTCTAGTATCCTCCTAGGCTGTTTTAGAGTTTTGGACAAAGGTGTGAGTTACAAAGTTGTGACCATAGTTAAGAGAAGTTAACAGAGATGATGAAGCCCTCTAGCTTGTGAGAACAAGTTCATGTCAGTTGCCACCATCTTTAGATACATCAGGAATTAAAAAGGGTTGCTGCCAAATCTAGAATGAACAGCCAGAGCTGAAAACAAAGTCCATTTCATCAGAGCTTTGGCTGGAGTGAGAATTTCAAGCAAGGCATAGGGATTTGATGTCCGTTTGCCCAGAGGAAGAAACCATTTCTCTCAAGTCATCATTTCCATTGGTGCCCTCCCTTAGCCACATCCATCTGAAAGTGAGAAGCAAGGCAGCCTGCTAACCTTGCAGAACTCAACTCCAGAGTAAAGGCACCTCAAGGAGAAGAGGCAACCTCTTACCTAACAAAGATGCTCTTAGACTATCCCCATATTCACCCTTGGTGAGTGTCAGAGCTGGCTGGCATTCTCCTCTCAGGCTACTACACTACTATAGCACCACCATTATTTTTCATGTCTGTTTGTTGGCACACCTGTTCTTTTTAAAGGCTTGAATATTTACATCTAATAACAATCATGTTTATTTTTGTCTATTGTTTTTCTAAGGTTTAGTATATTCCTCCTAACCTCATCCATACATGGCCACCCAGCTGTTTGTCTCATCAAGTGATGTTTGTTATGTCTGGGTACTAGGAATGTTCTTCCTCTGCCCACAAAACAGGGAAATGAAAACAGAAATCTCTGTGGTGCTTGGAAGAATCACTTTAGCTTCAGCTTTAGGGTATCAGATTTATTGGGCTATAAATAATGCTGAGTTATAAAAATGAGACAAAATTATTCTTCAACAGCTTAGGGCTTAGCATTTTATCAGCAGGAAAAGAATAATTAGTGAAAAAAAATGGGACAAATGTTGCTGGAGTATTTGCCTAACCTATTAAACAAATCATTACAAAGATACTATTCTCTAACACCACTGCCATTTTATATTTGGTGACATTTTCTCCTCGGAATTATGATATTGAAATGATTTTCCCCTGTGAGAATATTTTGGAAATCATATGTAAATGTTGTAAAGGATATTTGACGTTTCTTGAGTTGTTCTGAGTTCCAACATACTAAGCGGAGAACTTTTCACCTGTGACACATTTCCCTTTGATTCTAGATCAGCGTTGTCATTTTTTATTACTATCGTGTTATGCCAAGCATATGTTTTCATTAAGAGTGTCAAGTGGCAGTCTCTACTTCAGGAACTAAGCAAATGGTATACCTTTCTTGTGCCTTTGTATTAATTTGTGTGTGTGTATGCATAATTCACAGAGTATAAAATACATTTTTCAGAATATGATTGCAATATATTGTATGAGCAAATTAAATAGAAATATGTAAAAAAGTCTGAAAACGGTGCTTTAATTCAAAGACTGTGGATAAACTCATGTTATGCTCAACATATTGAACATTGCTTTTCTTGATTATCTAGTGTGTTTTAGGACTGTCAAATGATAGGATGGGAACAAGACAAGGAAAACAAGGAATCAGAAAACAGAATGCAGGAAAATGCCATGGACTAGGTCACAGAGGGTCCTGATAGGGGATGTCTTAAGGAAATGACATTTTTTTTCTTAGTCATCACCGCTCTGGTAAATTCTTATGAAAAGAGAATGCTAGAACATCCTTTTCCAGCATGATACAGCCTGGCACAACACCACATGCAAGTCTGAATGTGATAGCATGATCTCTTGCTGCCGCTTAGAACTTGAATGCCCTTTCCCTTGATTTCAAGCCATTAAATGTAGGAAAGGTGAGTTTCCTTTTTTCACCCTAAAATCTCAATCAGTGGGTGCTCACAGGCATGGTGAGGTGACCTTCCTTAGAGTATGGAATTCACTTCCTCATTTTAGTCTCTTTTCCTGAGAATGACCAAGAGTACTCTATGAGGCAATTTATTCAAAATGCTAACCTCAGAACACTGCACATATTAAATGCTTAATAAATATTTTCTATTAGAATGATTACATAACAACAATAAGGGTTTTTGAGCATAGCTCAGGGCTATTTGCAAAATGATATACACAGTTATTTGGCACACAGTCATATGAGGCTATTTTCTGAGAAAAGATAATCAGCTCATGAGATGAAGGTAATTCGAAAAATATTTCTTGGTCTTATTCCAAGGCATTCTTCAATGTTCCATTTTATTTGATCGCCAAACATCAAATTATGCTATATTAGCTAATGAAGTGAATAGCGCTACTGATGGGCTTGACATTTTCTGACCAGTTGAAAAAATTAACCATCCCGACTATAAACATTCAGGAAATTGGTGACCTTCATCCATTAGCTTCATGACAGCACATAGAAAAAGGCAAAGAGAGATGATTTATGTCTTGAAAATGAGTAGATGATTCATTCATGGCCACGAGCAGAATGTTGGATTTCTAGGAAAGCACTTCTCTCTGTTGCCGTGTAAGCAAGGAAAGCATAAAAAGATTAAAAGCATGCTATCTCAGAAATGCAGGTTTTAATGTGTTTATCGCTATGCTGCAGCTTGATGCTGTGGAACTTTGCTGAGGCTGATAGGCTGCTGTCGTTGGCTCCATTTTGCAGGTGATGGGCCTATATTAATGCAAAACCCAGTCAAGTGTATGCTTCTTATATCCTGACTTTGAAGATAACAGTGTGACATTGTGAGTGTGGACTACAGTCTGAACTGATCTATGTGTGTTATAACGCTGTATAAAATCACACTGTATTGTTTAAGTATGTTGATGAGACTCCCCTATGATCCTTTGCACTACTCATATTCTATTTCCCATTTCCAAATAGTTTAGTGAAAGGTAGACAGATGAGGAAAAGAGTATCATGAACCAAAACTGTGTGTAAGCAGAAAGTGATAGGAGCCTCCTCACTTGAAGCTCTGAACTCCCAGATGCCTATAATCCCACCACCGATGCCTCCAACTGCACAGGCTTTCTGCTCGATTCTGCAGCATGCCTTCACTTCCTCCACCTGCAGCAGGCTGCAACTACTAATTTCTCCTTGCACATCTCCTTCCAGATGTCAACTTATCTCTTTCTTTCACACAGATCTTAGCTCAAGAAATACCTCTGCAAAGTCTTCCTTACATTCCCCTTGCACTATCACATGGTCTCTACGTTTTCTGGATAGAACTTTTCACAGGTTTGCATTTGTGAATTATCTACATGAACCACCTTAATGTGTTGACTATTTCAGTAGGTACAAAATAGTGGAAGAGGAGGGGCTTCTTATGCCTCTGGGAAAATAGTAGTTTCTCATGCATTATTTGCAGTTATAACAGGGAATCAGGATCTGGGCATGCACAGTATTAAAAGAGCAGGAAAAAAGCACAATGTGTTCAATTATCTGTGTCTAGTTGGTATTACAGAAGAAAATACATTTACGTAATGATAGGAAAGCAAACAAAACAATTTTAAGTCAAAGCAAATGCAAACTGGCCTGTGATAACTGTGAGGACAACATTGTATTATGGGGAACTTGGAAAAGTATTTCACTCAATCTCAAGGCACAGATCATCTTTTAAGTGACAGCTCCAGAGTGTCGTGAGAAGAGAGTAAATGGGCTATTAGTGTATGCTCAAGGAAATTAGAAAAAAATGTTGGTGAGAAGGAATACAATATGAGACGGTTCTACTGTGTATCCTTGAGCCAGAAGTGACACAGACCATTTCAACCAACCTATACCTTTCTTTGACATATATGCACACACACATACACTCATTATTCTCCTGCATTGGCTTCTTGATTTATCTCATTTGGAGTGTGTCGATTTGCAGAAGGTGAGATATTCTCTGATGTACATGAAAGTTTGCTGCAGTAAGTCAGAGGCCAGATGCCCAGATATCCCCTGAATAGAAAACAATGGAAGAGAGGACTTTAAATGAAGAAATGAAGGGGAGAGTAATACAGAAGAAGAGGGAAGGAAGAAGAGATGAATAATATTAAGGATGCTTTAAAAATCACTAAAGAAATGTGATTTCATAATATTATTTTTAAATACATATATAATATATAGATATGAGAATTTATGGTTTAAATATATTTATGCCATATGGGGTGATAATGTTCTCCACTGAAGGCACAAAATACATAACAAAAACTCATGCTAAGCTTAAGAAACATAACCTTTAGACTTGCTGTCTAGGGGAGTCCAAGAGACTCCCAAAACAATAAAGGCTATTGACATTGCCTTTGGTTGAATGTAAAACCCTATTGTTGAAAACATCACACACTTCTGATTTAAAAGAACGAAGCTGGAACTGACCTGTAAACTGCTCCTCCAGATGGCTAGCTCTCAGAGTATCCAAAGGTGCTATGCAAGTTGCCAAGTGAGAAAAGCAATCAATAGTCCATCCCAGATATAAAGCCTACAAATCACAACAATGATCAACATGGAAAGACATCCCCAAGGGTTATCTGATTGGATGTGAGACCCATTCAGTTAGAGAGAATTCGGGTCTAGTGCTGTAAACATAGGCCATGGCTGGAAAGGTCATAGGTTAGAAACGTGAACTTACTACTCGTAATTTCTAAAAGCAATGTAACCTCCAACTATTCTAAATATTTATACTTAAACCACTAATTGTTTAGCCCCATCCCTTCCAGGAAGCTTCCTTTCGAAGCAGAGAGAAGCCATTGAAGAGTCCACAAATGGTCAAAATGCAGAGACTAGGTGACTCTAGGAGTGCCCAGGTGCAATTGATGCATCTACCATGCATCCCCTACACCTAAGGAACAAGGGAAGTCATGAAAGTGGGGCTAGGATAAAGGAAGTGCCAGAAGACCATGGTATCTTCTCCTAATGAGTATCTTCTAGACAGAGCAGGAATCTGCACCGATTAAATTTCCACAATACAGTTGTTTAACAGGACCAATACAATAATTGTCAGCTGAGGTTCCTATTTCACAAGGATCTCATTCATACTTAAAGAACTATGAGCAATCTGTAGCTGCTGAGATTTGGGGATTAGCTTTCTCTAGGGATGAGCTTGGTAGGTTGTCCAATTCATTATGTCACACACACATGACATAAGAGCAATCCCAAATCCCCCTCATACATACATATATACATGTATGTGTATATGAAACAGGAGACAGGAGTAGTTGGAGATGGTAGAGGGATGTGTGAAAATATGTGAATACAATCCTCATGTATGAACTTCTCAAAAACGTAAATGAAAAGGATAAGCTTGTAGCATAATGACAGTGAGCAGTAAAAGGGCTATAAGTTTAATTCGAGTTAATGCTCTTATTCAGTAGGATATTATACCAGTTCAATTTCATATTATCTTATCCCATTCTCCAAACATTTTAAAAGTAAATACTATCAAAATATACATGTTTTTCAGGAAGGAAAAAAAACTTTCAGGAAATTAACACCATGTGCTCAGTGTTAATATGGTAGTAAGTGGCTGTGCATGGATACATGCGAAGATATGCTTCATTTCAAAGAGGACTGAACTGAGGAGTGTGTCTATTGCCCTGGCTCCCAAGGCTGTCACATCCAGATTCTACAATAATAATATATACAATATACAATATACACAACTGATCCATCCACAGCATAATCTTGATCCCTGGGTCTCAAAGACCATTGTAGAAGAGGAATGATTGGAAGAGCCAGAAAACAGTATGTTAGCTATAAAATTGTCTTCTAGAAATGTCAAGGAGTACACAAATGAATTGTCATCAACATAGGTGCCTAAACAAGACTTGAACAATTCCAATGGACATGATGACATGGGCAGGGGACATGGGTCCCCAACCCTAGACAGGGCACTATGTATGTATGTATGTATGTATGTATGTATGTATGTATGTATATATTAAATTTAAATTTAAATGAGAAACAAGGTTGTTTCACATGTCAATTCCAGGTCCCTCTCTGTTTCCCTCCCCTCCTACTGTGCCCTCCCACCAACCCCCCCCCAATATCCCCTCATTTCCCCAGGGAGGGTGAGGCCCTCCATGGGGGTGAGACCACAAATTTTAGAGGAGACGAAGGAGTACATGGAAGGGGCTAGAAAGGACTGGAGGGGACAAAGTGAAAGGAGGAATGATGTAAGTATATCATAATTCAAAAAATTTCTTTAAAAGTACTCTTACATTTACTTTTTATCATTTTTATTTTAATTTTAAATAGCTTGTTTTACATGTCAATCCCAGTTCCCTCTCCCTCCCCTCCTCCCGCACTCCCCTTCCCCCCCACCCTCCCACCCTATTGCCAAATCCTTCCACATAGGGGATATCTAGAGTCTGTCATTTTACTCTGGGTAGGGTCCAGGCACTCCCCTAAGAGTCCAGGCTGAGAGAGCATCCCTCTTTGTGCTATAGGCACACGAAGACTGTTTGTATACCAGGGATAGACACTGATCCACAGCTCAGGGCCCCATAGGTTGCCCAGGCCTTCTCGATGACACTCACATTTGGGGGGGTCCAGATCAGTCCCATGCTGGCCTCCCCACTGTCGGTCTGGGGTCCAAGAGCTCTCCCCTGTTCAGATCAGCTGTCTCTGCTGGTTTTGCCAGCCCATTCTTTGCCAATTTGCTCATCACTCCTCTCTCTCTGTCACTGGGTTCCTTGGGTTCAGTTCAGTGATTAATTGTGTGTTTGCCTCTGCTTCCTCGGTCACAGGATGAAGGCTCCCGGATGGTTATAGACAGAAAGTTCATTATCAGGAATGGGCATTCGAGGTGGTCTCTCCACTATTGCTTAGCTTGCCAATTGGTGTTATCCCTTTAGATCACTCGAGGTCACTCTGGTGCCTGATCTGTATTCGTTCTTATGATTGCCTCTTCCCCCTATTCTACCCCCACCCCCTCAACTTCCTGTTCCCCCATGACCAACTCTCTTCCTCTTCACCCCCTCTCTTCTTCCCAGGTCCCACTCCCCCCCACCCCTCGCCGTGTTCCCCATCCATTCAGAGGATCTTGTCTCAATCCTCTTCTCTTGGGTACTATGCATATATACATATCTTTTAGGTTCTTTCCTGTTTCCCAGACTCCCTATCAGTGGAAGTGCAGACTGGCACTATCCTGATCCATGTCTAAAATCCATATATGAGTGAGTACATACCATGTTTGTCTTTTTGCGAGTGGGTTACCTCACTCAGGATGGTTTCTTCCAGTGCTATCCATTTCCCTGCGAATTTCAAGATTCCATTGTTTTTTTCTGCTGAGTAATACTCCATTGTGTAAATGTACCACATTTTCTCGATCCACTCTTCAGTTGAGGGGGATCTAGGTTGCTTCCAGGTTCTGGCTATTACAAATTATGTTGCTATGAACATAGTGGAGCAGATGCCCTTGTTGTATGAACTTGCCTCATTTGGATATATGCCTAAGAGTGGAATTGCTGGGTCTAGTGGTAGATTAATTCCCATTTTCCTGAGGAATCTCCATACTGATTTCCAAAGAGGCTGTATGAGTCGGCGCTCCCACCAGCAGTGGAGGAGTGTTCCTTTCTCTGCACATCCTCTCCAGCATAAATTGTCTTCGGTGTTTTTGATTTTAGCCATTCTGACAGGAGTAAGATGGTATCTCAGAGTTGTTTTGATTTGCATTTCCCTGATGGCTAAGGATGTTGAACACTTTCTTAAGTGTCTCTTGGCCATTTTAGCCTCCTCTACTGAGAATTCTCTATTTAGCTCTGTACCCCACCTTTTAATTGGATCCTTTGGTGTTTTGGAGACTTGTTTCTTGAGTTCTTTGTAAATTTTGGAGATTAGCCCTCTGTCAGATGTAGGGTTAGTGAATATCTTTTCCCATTCTGTGGCCTGCCTTTTTGTCTTTTTGACTGTGTCCTTTGCCTTACAGAAGCTTTTTAGTTTCAGAAGGTCCCATTTGTTAATTGTCGATCTCAGTGCCTGTGCCACTGGTGTTATGTTTAGGAAGTGGTCTCCTGTACCAACTCGTTGAAGAGTATCTCCCACTTTCTCTTCTAAAAGTTTCATTGTGGCTGGATTTATGTTGAGATCTTTGATCCATTTGGACTTAAGTTTTGTACAAGGCGATAAACATGGATCTATCTGCAGTCTTCTGCATACCAGTACCCAGTTATGCCAGCACCATTTGCTGAAGATGCTTTCTTTTTTCCATTGTACAGTTTTAGCTTCTTTGTCAAAAATCAGGTGTTCATAGGTGTGTGGGTTAAAATTAGGGCTTTCGATTCGGTTCCATTGGTCTACCTGCCTATTTTTGTGCCAATACCACGCTGTTTTCAGGACTATAGCTCTATAATAGAGCTTGAAGTCAGGTATGGTGATGCCTCCTGAAGTTCCTTTATTGTATAGGGATGTTTTGGCTATCCTGGGCCTTTTGTTTTTCCATATAAAGTTGATTAATATTCTTTCCAGGTCCTTGATGAATTGTGATGGAATTTTGATAGAGATTGCATTGAATCTGTAGACTGCTTTGGCAAGATTTTTTATTATGTTTATCCTACCAATCCAAGAGCATGGGAGATCTTTCCATTTTCTGGTATCTTCTTTGATTTCTTTCTTTAAAGACACAAAGTTCTTGATATACAGGTCTTTAACTTCCTTGGTTAACATTATCCCCAGATATTTGATGCTGTTTTTGGCTATTGTAAAGGGTGATGTTTCTCTGATTTCTTTCTCAGTCACTTTTTAAAAAATGAAAGTGGAGTTTATTGGCAAGTCTTATAGAATCTCTCACCCTCCTGCTCTCTCTTTTGTTGAAAATAGATTCTTCTGTCATATAATACAGCTAGACAACAGTTTGCCCTCCCTCTACTTTTCTCATCTCCTCACCACCTGCCCTGTCCCCCATATCCTTCTCCCCCATTTCCCATCATAAAAGACTACAGGTCTCCAAGGACAACAACCAAACATTACAAACAAAACTAAGCTAAACAATATGACAAGGCAAAGTTATCACACCAAGGCTGGGCAAGGCCATCCTACAGGAGAAAAAGAGTCCCAAGAGCAGAAAAAGGAGTCAGAGATACACAAGCTTCCGGAGTTAGGATTCCCACAAAACATAGAGAACTTGGTATAGATCTCTGGCCCTCCTTAGTGGTGATCCCATATGTGTCCTGCTTAGGCCTTATTTTCCTGGAGTCCTTCATCCTCTCTGACTTTCTTAATCTTTCTGGCCCCTCTTCTGTGAGGTTCTTTGATCTCCAAGGGGAGTCACCCAATGGAGACCTTCAATTTAGACTCTTTCATGCAATAATATTTCTATGGGTCTCTACACCCTCTTCCATCCGCTGTCAGAAGAAGTCACTCTGATGATGACTGGACAAGTCACCAATCTATGAGTATAGAAGAGTATCATTAAGATTAATTTCATTTTTTAGGCCAATAGTATTTAGTTCTATTCTAGGTCTCTGGACTATCCAGTCTCTGGGTCCTGGGCATCTATGAAGTGTCAGGTATGGACTTCCTCTCTTGGAGCAGGCCTTAGTTAAATCAGACATTGGTTGGTCACTCCCACAAGTTCTCCACCACCATTGCCCCCATGTGTCTGGCAGGCAGGTAGTTGTAGGTCCAAGGTTTTGTGGCTGGCTTGATGTCCACATTTCTCCTTCTGTAGCTTGAAGAGTACCTTCCTAAACCAAAGAAATTAGTTACACAGGTTCTTAACCTGTGGGTTGTGACCCCCCAAATAATTAAAAAACACAGATATTTGCATCACAATTCATAACAACTACAAAATTACAGTTATGAATTAGCAAAATAATTATGGCTAAGAATCCCCACATGAGAAATTAGTTGTGTTCAAAGGTCATCAAATTAGGAAGGTTGTCCTGGCAAGTCTTAGGGAAACTTGACACACAAACTAGAGGTATCTGAAGGAGGGAAACTTAGTTGATAAAATGACTCCATAAGATCCAGTTCTGAAAACCCCGCTATTAACCCACATACATATAAACATCTGATCTTTGACAAAGAAGCTAAAAATATACAATGGAATAAAGAAAGCATCTTCAACAAATGGTGCTGGCATAACTGGAGGCTGGCATGTAGAAGAATGCGGATTGATCCATGTTTATCGCCATGCACAAAACTTAAGTCCAAATGGATCAAAGACCTCAACATAAATCCAGCCACACTTTACCTTTTAGAAGAGAAAGTGGGTGGTACCCTTGGACGAATTGGTACAGGAGACAGCTTCCTGAACATAACACCACTAGCACAGACAGTGAGATCAACAATTAATAAATGGGACCTCCTGAAACTGAGAAGCTTCTGTAAGGCAAAGGACTCAGTCAGCAAGACAAAAAGGCAGCCCACAGAATGGGAAAAAATATTCATTTACCCCACATCTGACAGAGGGTTGATCTCCAAAATTTACAAAGAACTCAAGAAGCAAGTCTCCAAAACACCAAAGTATCCAATTAAAAAGTGGGCTGCAGAACTAAATAGAGAATTTTCAATAGAGGAGTCTAAAATGGCTGAGAGGCACTTGAGAAAGTGCTCAACATCCTTAGCCATCCGGGAAATGCAAATCAAAACAACAACTCTGAGATACCATCTTACTCCTGTTAGAATGGCTAAAATCAAAAACAATTTATGCTGGAGAGGATGTGGTGAAAGGGGGACACTCCTCCATTGCTGGTGGGAGTGCCAACTGGTTCAGCCACTTTGGAAAGCAGTATGGAGATTCCTCAGAAAAATGGGAATAAACCTACCACAAGACCCAGCAACTCCACTCTTAGGCATATATCCAAAAAATGTCCATGCATACAACAAGGAAGTCTGTTCCACTATGTTCACAGCAGCATTATTTGTGATAGCCAGAACTTTCAAGCAACCTAGATGCCCCTCAACCGAAGAGTGGATAGGGAAAATGTCGTACATTTATACAACGGTGCACTATTCAGCAGAAACAAACAATGGAATCCTGAGATTTGCAGGCAAATGGATGGCACTAGAAGAAACCATCCTGAGTGAGGTAACCCAGTCACAAAAAGAGAAACATGGCATGTACTCTCTCATATGTGGATTTTAGACATAGACCTGGGGAGTGCCAGCCTACAATCCCATGGCCAGAGAGTCGGGGAAACAGAACCCTCATTCAGTGGCTGATGGAAGAAGAGGCAAACACCCACGGCTAAGCACTGAGCTGAACTCAAGAAAGCCAGGAACAGAGAGGGAGGACTGATGACCAAAGGGATTAAGACCGGGCTGGTTTAACCCCCAGAAACAGCTGACCTGACAAGGGTTAACTCTTGAATCCCAGGCATTAGCCTGGGAATCCAGCATGGGACTGATCAAGAGCCGCTGAATGCGGGTGTCAGGGAGGAGGCCAAGGTAATCTATTGAGCCTTGGGCAGTAGATCAGTATTTATCCTGGGTATACACATGGACTTTGGACTCCCATCCAGCAATGTGAGATGTACTCTCACCCTGAAGTCTTGGGAAGGATCTAGGCCATGCCCTGGATGAAATGACAGACTGTGGACACCCCCATGGAGGGCCTCACCCTCCCTGGGGAAATGAGGTGATACTGGAGGGGTTGGGGGAGTACACGGGAGGAGGGGAGAGAAACGGAGAGGGACCTGGAACTGACTTGTGAAGCAACCTTGTTTCTAATCTAAATTTAAATGTAAAATTAATAATAATAAAAAAGAAAAAATGCTGAAAGACAGATTCAATGTTAATTATAAAATAAAGTCTTTGAAAAAAAAGGAAAAAAAAGATCCAGTTCTAAGGCATTTTACAAATTCATTATTGGTGGGGAAGGGCACAGCTCTATGTGGGTTCCATCCCTGGGCTGATGATCCTGGGTTCTGTGAGAGGGCAGGATGAATAAGCCATGGGAAGCAAGTTAGTAAGCAGCAACCTCCATGGCTTCTGCATCAGCTCTTGCCTCCAGGTTCTTGGCCTGCTTGTGTTCCTCTCCGGACTTATATGGAAGTGGAAGCAAAGTCAATTCTTTCCTCCCTAGCTTGCTTTTTGGTCATGGTGTTTTGTTGCAGTAATAGTAAATCTAAGACTAAGAACATAGAGGTGAAGGCCCCATGAGAGCACCACCTTAACCTCTCTACATTCAATGTTCCTTGTCAAAGTTGTCCTTGGCAATGGGGCCCCGATGTCAGTCTGAGGAGAGCAACCCTATGTTTTAGCATCAGCATAGGTTGTTTGGGGATCTCCATGGGACCCCTTGGCCAAGAGCACAACTGAATGTAACTCAGTCACACTACTGGGAACCTTGCCTGTCTACAAGAGATGGCCAATTCAGACTCTGTATCTTCTACTACTAGGAGTACTCACTAGGTTCCCCTTCATAGATTTCAGGAAGTTTCCCCGGCATTAGGTTTCCACAAACCCACAAATGTCCCCCGTTTCCAGTTGTCTCTCCTTGCACTTTCTCCCTCCATCCCATCACCCCACACCTGATCCCTTCTATTCCCCATCCCTCTTGCCCTCCAGTTCACCTGCAAAATCTATTTTATTCTTCCTTTTGAGGTATATCCATGCAACTGCATGGAGCCCTTCTCTTCACCTAACCTCGTTGGGTCTACTGATTGTAGCCTGATTATCATTCACTCAATAGCTAATGTCCACATATAACTATTTATATGCTATATTTGTCTTCCTGAGTCTGAGTTACCTTACCCAGGTTGATTACTTCTAGCTCATCCATTTGCTTGTAATTTCATGATGTCCTTGTTTTTAACAGCTAAGTAGTACTCCATTTAGGAAATGTACCACGTTTTCTTTATCCATTCATCAGTTGAATGGCATTTAGGTTATTTCGAGTTTCTGGCTATTATGAATAAAAGTGAAGTGAACATAGTTCAACAAATGTCCTTGAGGTATAGTGGAGCTTTTAGTATATGCTCAAAAGTGTTATATGTGGGTTTTGGGATAGATTGATACCCATTTTCTTGAGAAACCTCCATATTGACTTCCATAGTGATTGTACAAGTTTACACTCCCACCTGCAGTAGAATAGTGTTACCCTTGCTCTATATCCTCTCCAGGATGAGTTGTCACTTATGTTATTGATCTTAGCCATTTTAACAGGTAGTTTTGATTTGCATTTACCACATGGCTATAGACGTTGAACAGTTTTTTAAACATTCCTTAGCCATTTGAGATTCCTCTGTTGAGAAGTCCTTTTTAAATCTGTATCCCATTTGGGGGGGGGGTTAAGACAGGTTTTTCTCTGTGGCTTTGGAGGCTTTCTGGGTATTAGCTCTTGTAGGCCAGGCTGGTCCTGAACACACAGGGATCTGCCTGTCTCTGCCTCCTGAGTGCTGTGATTAAAAGCATGTGCCACCACCACCAGGCTCTGTATCCCATTTTTTTTTAATTCAATTTGCTATTTTTTTATTTTCCAGTTTAAATTTAGATAAGAAACAAGGTTGCTTCACAAGTCAGTTCCAGGTCCCTCTCCCTTTCCCTCCCCTCCTCCCGTGCCCTCCCCCCAGCCCCCTCCCCCGTTATCCCCTCATTTCCCCAGGGAGGGTGAGGCCCTCCATGGGGGTGTCCATAGTCTGTCATTTCATATAGAGCAGGGCCTAGACCCTTCCCCAAGAGTTCAGGGTGAGAGTGCACCTCACATTGTTCTATGGGAGTCCAAAGTCCGTGTGTATCCCATTTTTTAATTGGATTATTTTGGTTTTTTTGGCTAACTAGTTTCTTGAGTTCTTTCTGTATTTTTGATATTAGTCCCATATTGAATGTGGAGTTGGCAAAAATGTTTTCCCATTCTATAGGCTGGCACTTTGTTTGATTGATACTGTTCTTTGCCTTACAGAAGCTTTTCAGTTTCATGAGGTCCCATTTATTACTTACTGATCTTGGTCCCTGAACTACCGGTGTTCTCTTCAGAAGTTTATCTCCTGTGGCAATGTGTTCAAGGCTATTCTCCACTTGAGTAATATTATTTGTCTCCTGTGCTTTATGGGTATAGTTAAGCCTCTTAGGTTGAATTTTTCCTTGTAGCCTCATTAGTAGGGCTAAATTTGTATGTAGATGTTTAAATTTGACTTTACCATGGGATATCTTATTTTCTCCATTTATACTGATTGACAGTTTTGCTGGGTATAGTAGTCTAAGCTGACATCTGTGGTCTCTTAGATTCAGCACATCTGTTCAGGTCCTTCTGGCTTTCAGAGATATTACTGTAAACCAGATGTAATTCTAATGGGGCTGTCTTTATATATTATTTGATTTTTCCCCTTGCAGCTTTTAATATTCTTTCATTGTTATTTCTCTTTAGTGTTTTGGTTGTTGTGTGATGAGGGCTGAAGGATTCTAGGACTGGATTTTGTTGATTCTGGGGAGGACTGGATTTTTATTTGAGTTTAGGGTGTACCACCCAGAGATTTCCCCTATGGCTCTTTCTCTATGTTCTAAAGGTGATGTGGCATGTACACTGTGGAGAAACAGGTTGGAAATCAGTATAGACCCTTTTAACCACCACCACCCCACTCTTTTAAGCACAGGACTTTCTAGGAAGCAGCAGAAAATGGAAATACATGAAGGTTTTGCACCAAACCATAGCTAAGTCTTATTTCAGGGTTTCTGATTTATACTTCTAGGATTAAAATCAGTCACAACCGGTTCTGTTTTCTCATTTCATAGTAACATAACTGTTGATAAGACACAAACTTTTCATGGTATCAAGTTTTTCACATTTCTTCATCTTTACTTCAAGGATTTAAAAATTAGCCCAATGACTGTACAGAACTTATTGAAACGTCCTTTAATATTAATCAAGTCTCTTCTTGGTCATTTCACCTCCTTTATCTCCAAAATGATTTTTCATTGCAACTGTAATTTTAGCATGCAACCAAAAGTACCAAAAAAAATCTTTGTTTCTTACTTTGATCACTCTTTGACCACAGATTTTCTTTCTTCATAGCAGACTTGCATCTGTTGTCAATGTCTTGCTCTAGAACATCTGATGGAAATTGAGGATATCCATAGTGCTTTAGTAAGTATAGAAGGATATAGCAAAGGGTACAAATGTGAGTGCTTGCATGTAAAGGAAATCATGTGTTACCACGGCAACCCCTAGAGCTAAATGAACAAAATAAATAGCAAACACAGTATTTATTAGCAGTGGTAAGATTGGAGATAGTTTCATTTTTGAAGTTTGCCTTTTAAATGCATGGTCTTCCATAGATGGTCTATCATTTCATGTAAAAGAATATTATGCCCATGCTAGCTATTAGTGCTGCTTCATATAAAGCAAAAGAAGAAAGCTTCTGGATTTTATTTTTAAACTTAATTTAGGGAGGAAAATATTACTAGAGCAAAGAAACAAATACTGTTTTATGCCTCTATAGTCTTTTTTTTCCTAACAGGATGGAGTTGAGAACCTGGAAGCTCTTCCCAGATGTAGTTCATAATAAACATTCTCTCACACAGTGGGTGAGATAAGGCTAAATCAGACTGACACTGTATTAATAAAGTTAGTAAACATCAGAGCATAATGCCACGTGACACATCATAGGCATTTGTATTGTGCACTACAGCCATAAATATGTGCCACTTAGTTCAGCTATTCCCACCTTCTGCTGTAGGATTACTCCCAAGTCTAATTGTAAGAACCAAATTTCTGTTGATGGATTTTTTTCAGTGACCTTGCTGTATAAAGTAACTAAATTAGCACACCTGTGTGATTAGTTTTCCACCTGTGTTCTACTAACTAATGTGTACCAGAAATTTTCATGGTTAACTTGTATTCCTTTGGAAGATTCCCTAAAATTTTATTTAGTCTATTCCCAGTTGCTAAATTTTTATATTGCTTTTTATATTTTACTCATGCTTTATATATCCTTGTAGTTATAGATGTAATAAATTCATAGGCTATCTTCTCAATAAAAAGATTTCTGAGATACTGCTGGTAAGATGTAACAGCAAAATGACTGGAGGAAAATGTTTATAAATTTATCACTAGGGAGGAGTGATGAGCAAAGAGGTCAAGACCAGGCTGGAGAGACAGAAACAGCTGACCTGAACAAAGGGGCGCTCATGGACCCCAGACAGATACCTGGGAAACCAGCATAGGACTGCTCCAGATCTCCTGAACATGGATGTAAGTTTGGAGTTCTGGGCAATCTATGGGGCCTCTGGTAGTGGATCAATATTTATCCCTAGTATGCGAATGGACTTTGGGAGTCCACTCCACATAGAGGGATACTCTCTCAGCCTAGACACATGGGAGAGGGTTTAGGCCCTGCTCCAAATTATATGACAGACTTTGAAGATCCCCTATGGAAGGCCTCTCTCCCTGGGGAGCAGAAAGGGCATGGGATAGGGAGTTGGTAGGTGCCAGAGAAGGAGAGGAGAGAGAGGTAACTGGGATTGGCATGTAAAACAAGCTGTTTCTAATTTAAAGGAAACAAAAAAGAAAAAAGAAAACCCTAAAAAGAAAAAAAGAAATTTATCAGCAATGTTAAAGATTATATTTCCCACTGATCAGTTTTGGATGTTAGTATTAGGACAATATGACAGATACTTAAAAGTTGTCTCATACCAGGGGAATTTCCATGACATTACAGAATGTATGCATTGAATGAGTCTTTTGAGGTTGATAGAATTTGCAAATACATGCTTCAGAGTGAGCAATGTTTGGGTTTAAACTGAGTAACCCTAAGTAGGTTACTAAAACTGTCCTTCATAAAATACTGGTAATTGTTGGAGCTCCTTCAGAAGAGTGACATAAAGATTACATGGATTAAAATGTATAGCACTTTTGGAATGGACCTAGAGAATATTGAAGTTAATGTTTATTGCTCTTTCATGTGTGTTCCCCTGGGAGCACTTTTCTCTAAAACTATCAGTGAACCATAGAAAGCACACATGGGATAAATAAGTACAGGAGGGATGAATGCTGTCATGAGTGTTTCCAACTGGAAGATATGCAAGAGCATAGGAATGTAAGAGACTTGCTTCAGATATGCAAAGTATTTCTGAAAACAAGGGATTGTATCATCTGCAGATGGCTCTATAAGTTCCTCTAGGACAAAAGCATTTGACAGTGGATCAGAGTTTGGAAGAATTTACTGGTAATGAGAATGTTGCAGACATTATAAGTTCATCCCACATTAAACTAAGTTCTCCTGAGGGAAGCATCACTATGATTTGTGCAGAGACAGTTCTTTTCTGTCAAATTCCAGGGGTCTTGAAAACAAAATATATTTTCTCTTCATCTATATCCAACTAGGGCACTTAAGAATAGAGCCTGACTAATTCATGACTTAATCACCCTCAACACTTGGCTAGTGGAGAAGAGATGAAAACATTGTATGCATTGCCTACAAACTTCTGATAATATTAGTCTGAGAGTCTTTTTCATTTTCTTGGAATCTTCCCAAGTAAAATGCAAGTTTCTTGGTTGTTCCCATGGAAAATCCTACCCAGAACTTAAGTTCTGAGAATCTTATGTTTGCTATTTTGGAGACACACTCCACCCATCTCTGGCACTCTCTGCTCTTGAGAAGGGCAGACCTCTGCAGGTCACACTAGTGGGTTCTTCGTTTCTCTGACATATGAAGGGAACAAGCAGGATATGAGAAGCCCGAGGAAGACTATGGTGCTGATGTTTGTCCTGTCATTTCCTGGCTCTTCCAACACTTGGAGACATTTAGCTGACTCTTTCCAAATTCTGTTTCTAGGCCCAGTAGCTGTTGCTTTGCTTTGCTCACTTGTGCCTGGTACAGGTAAGGGCTTAATGCTTCACACTTCCTAATTCCTTGCTTCAGTGGGTCCCTTTTTTTCAGCTACCTAATTTCTGACTGCCATCTGTTTTTTCTAGGATCTTGAACGATGCAGAGGTGTGTTTTTCCACACTCTGGCTTTTCATCTAAGCCTGCAGTGTTCAAAGGCTCTGCTGTAGAATCCTTGGCCAAGAAATCTGGCCGTAGATCAAGTGATAGCTCAGAACTGAGATCGCCGGAGAAATCCTTTCAAATTCAGATTCAAGTCATCGGTAACTCAAGGAGATGCATCACAGCAAAACTAATTAACCAAATCTGTAAAGAACCGTGCCAAAAAACGTGTTGTTGGGATCTTGAATATCTATGTTTTTCATAACTTACTGTCATTGTCTTTGAAGAGAGAGTGTTTGAAGGGTCCTAGAAATCTTTAATCAAGAATTGTAATCCTTAACCAAAAGCAACATGCTCTTGTAAAATTGAACACTTTACATTTGATGGAGCATATGTGAGTATTGATTCAAAGTGTGGCTTTGGGTGTAATAAAAACCTTGGTTTGATTCCAGAACTGATAACTAATAACTGTCTGAATTGGAAAAATTACAGAAATCTTCTAGGCAGTACTTATTTATTCAAGAATGGAAGGTTATGATGTTGTTTATTATACATTGTATACAGGACACTTAGCAAAGCCTAAGCATTTGGTTAGCTATCCTTCCTAATATGACTGTGACTATGGTATTTTCTTTACAAGAAGACATCATTATAGCATCCGTTTTAACTAAGGCTCCTTAACTCAAAAGTCTGTAGGAAGAACAGCAATGCAGGTGAAGACAAGTAGACACAGGAACGCTGTTCTCCATGTAAAATCTCCTCCAAATGTTACATGTATTTCAAACTCAAGCACAGGAAGGTTCTACATTTGTAAGAAAAAGACAGTTGAGGTAGTACTAGGATTTTGTGAGAAAAGTAATAATTTTTCTCAAGATTATTAAGAAATATAGAATTTTTATTTATTTATTTTTTGAAAAGAGCAGGTTTATTATACTTCCACATCACTGTCCATCATCAGGAAAGTCAGAGCAGAAATTCGGATTAGGAACCAGGAGGCATGAAATGATGCAGAGGCCATGGATGAGCTCTGCTTATTGGCTTGCTCTCCATCAATTACTCAACCTGCTTTTTTATAGAATCCAGAATCACTACCCAAGGAGTGGTCTCACCCACAATGGCCTTGGCCCTCCCACATAAATCACTAATTAAGAAAATGCCTTATAGGCTTGTCTAAAGCCTAATCTTATTTTTAAACTTTTTAAATTTTAAATTAGAAGCAAGCTTGCTCCATATGTCAAACTTAGCTCCCTCTCCCTCCCCTCATCCTCCACCAACCCCAGGCCCCAGCTCCCCACACAATCCCTACTCTGCTCCCCAATGTGGGTGAAGCCCTCCATGGAGGATATCCAGAGTCTGTCATTTCATTTGGGGCAGGGCCTAGGCCCTCTCCTATGTGTCCAGGCAGCGAGAGCATACCTCTATGCGGAATGGGCTCCCAAAGTTCATTTGTATGCCAGAGATAAATGCAGAGGCTCAGAGGCAACACCTGGGTCTTCTTTGCAAAGAAGTGAAGAATGGAGAACAGAGGAATGGAGCTCCACCTTCAGTTTTCCCTTCGCTGTCACAGTTCGAACGTGCTGTGCTAAAAGGAAAGAGAGATCTTGGCCTGACCTCCTTTCTGTGTTGCTTTTCTGCTTGCCTGTGGGCTTCATTAAATGTGCAGGAACCAAGCTAAGCTGGGAAGCTTGCAGCTGGGAAGCACTGGCAGTCTCTAAAGTAGGTGCCAGGGCATAAAGAGCGGGGGTTGGGGGAAGAAGGCTAAGATAACCTGATGTCTGTGAAGCCCTTTGGCCCACCAAAGAGGATGTAAACTAGTTCAGCAGTGGGCTGTGGTGCACATAACAGGGGAAAGGAATGCTATCCATTCTTAGCTCTGGAGGAAGTTAATTTTCCTTAATGCCCTTCATGCACTTCAGCGACCTTCCATTCCACCATCGTCCATCATATACTCCTCACTCTCCAGTTTTCCCTTTCTCTAAATTTATTTATTCAATGGCTTATGTCTCTAGTTATTGTTAAGGAGCTATATTCTCCCTAAAACATATGTTCCCAGCCTTTTGACATTGTGGTAAAGCACTGACATCTTCAAAGTTTACATTGAGGAGCTGCATAGTTGAGTTAAAAAATATCTCATAATGTATATTGGACCATGTTTATGGTTAACTCATGATCCTGATGCACTGGACACTGAATACTGAAAACTGAAGAGACTGCCTAGAGACTAGGAAAGAGTTTAACAACTAGCCAATATTAACTACTTTGACAATTCTAATAGGAGTGGATTGTAGCTTTTATTCTTTTCCCAGCCTTGTTTGATATAGAAAACAGGACACAAAGTTGTAGGGAAGAGAGGATGCATCTGGAAGGAGTTGGCCAGAGGAGTGGGGAGGGAATTCTCAAAGAATTAATAAAGAATTACATTTTTAAAATCTATGTCATGCATTTAAAAATAAAGCTTTGAGAGCAGAAAAGAAAATGCTAGGCTACTCCTCTTTATGGTCGCACTCACAAGAAAAGCACAGAATTCTCCTGGGTGGTGGAGTGAAGTTACTGTGGTGTACAATGAGACTTCAGGGAACTCACTTCTCTTCTTCTTCATCCTCCGTTTGGTGAAGATTCAAGCAACAATGGCACACTTTGCATGCAAGCCTGTGCTCCGTTGAACAGGTGGTTTTCCCCATTGCTATGTTGTGCAATTTTTACAGGGAAATGGCATCTACCAGATGGACTATTCATATACAGGGATTTTTTTCCTCCCTATAAAGACCTTTTTCAAATGTATGTAACACTTCCCTTCCTTCACTTACTCTGATGTCTCCCTACATCTTGAACATCCTCCTTCCTACTGAAAAAAGAGAAAATAATCTCATCTAAGCTACCTAAAACTTATTTTCCAAGGGACAGACATTAATAAGCATTCCAGCTAGTTAGAATTACATTATTCAAACATTCCATTTAGGGCATAACTACCTGATGTACACTGAATTACTATTAAAATGAAATCATTTGATGATGGGATTCTTTAAACATTATAACACTGCAAGAAGCATTTGGCTGATGAGGAGGTTGTCTTAAAACCAATTATAATTTTATTTTACAACCAGGTTTTGACTATCATCTCCTAACTCTGGGGATGATGTGTTTAAATTTCAATTAAAAATCAAGAAGCTTCTTTCTCCAATGAGATGTTTCATTCAGAAAGAATTCATTAAGCAGCTACTGTAAGTGGGATCCTACACTAGGAGAGCCAGGTGGCAGGGCCTGTACACTCAACCATCACATCATGTCATCATCTGTGGGAGCCCAATGCAAGGCTGAAGCCAACATAGCAAATGTCTCCATAGAAAATGAGGTTGAAGCGGACCTTCTTCAAGATGATTTGAGAGTTTGATGATTTTCTCACCAGACTGAGAATTATGTAGAGAAGTGGTTTCAGTGGAGGAATGTGTGGAAATTACCTAAAAATTTAAACATAACTTCTCTGCTCTCAATTCCTTCAATAATGATTCTTACACGTCACTGTGAAAACCACCGTGAAACTCTAGGGAAACCTAGAAACAGCCTACTTTAACTTTCACTTTTTTATTTTATATTTTGGGATCTAGATTTTGCTTGACTTATTGGTTGCAATCAGATGCAGCCAAGGATATTTTTTTAGCCTTGAATTCAACAAGGAGATATATTCTCTTCTCGTTATGTACAATAAAACATTCAGCATGTGTATTACATCTGAACTTATTCATGAAAACTTGGGAAAAATTCCCAGACCCAATTATACAAATGCAAAACTGTCACACCTGCTGAATAAAGAGCAAATGATGCTCCTAACTCACACACACACACACACACACACACACACACACACACACACACACACACACACAGACAGACACACAGACACAGACACAGACACACACACACACACAGCAGAACTTTGGGATTCTTTATTTTGCTGGAATAATTACCTGTGGATTAAGTATCACCTCTGAAGTTACTTTTGAGTTTGAGACATGTTCACATTTCCCTTGTGTATATGTGGCCATTTTGAATTATTTATTAGTTTGTAATTTAACTTACACTTGAAATTGTGGCTTTATGTGTGATGTTTCAGTACATGTTTATGTTGTGCAATATTAAAATCAAGATAAACACATCTATCTCCTTAAACATTTATTATTTGTTTGGGTGAAGACATTAAAAATAAGACATTTCTCCTAGCTTTTTTTGAAATATATACATTACTGATACTACAATGACCTATGAGGTAAGGCTTCAGGAAATATTTCTAGTAACTGTAACTCATTACTTCATGACTACATAGACACTATCTCCAGCCTATGGTTAACCAGGATTTTATTCACAACTTCTATGAGTTGAAGCCTTTCAAATTCTGCATATGGGTGAAATATTATGCTACTTATCTTTTTATATCTTCCTTGTTTCTCTTGACATATGACCTTCAGGTATTCCCACGTTGTAACAGGTAACAGGATTGTATCCTTTATGTCTAAGTAATATTGCAAGTATATGTAAATCATGTTCTCTTTTGTCCACTTGTCAGCTGATGAAAACTTAAGTTGTTTCCTTGTCTTGGCTGTCGGTAACAGTGTTGTGATAAACAGGTGAGTACAGTTGCCTCCTTAGCATATTGATTTAATTTTCTTTGTAAGTATACTAGTAGAATGATGACTGAATCAATGAGAGTTATACTTTTTCCTTTTCGGGACTTACGTACTATATTTCATTGACTCAACTAATTCTTTCCTCTGTATCTTCATTCAAACCTCACCCTACCCCATGTCTGCTTCACCTTTCAAAATGAGTTCTTATTATATCACACAGGCTGACCTTGATCCTGTCATTCTTCCTCCTAGGCCTTGTGAAAATTGGAATGATAGACATACACCAACACATCCTTTTTGTTCTGATAAAACGGATTCTTGCTGGGGTGTGGAGATATCTCACTGAGGTTATAATTTTCTTTTCCCTGAAAAGTAGAGACATTAAGGCTTTCTGCTTGATAATTCCATGGATTATATAATGTGTTTTGATCAAATCCACCCCCATTCCCTCAGCAGCAATTCCTCCCTCTTCCACCCCACAACATTTGCCTCCCAACCTCATGTACTGTTCTTTAACACCCACTGAGTCCACTTAGTGCTGTGTGTGGGAGGGGGTGGGTATAAGATTTTGAGCACATGGGTGGGTCAACTACCAATAGATTTATAAATAGCATTTCTCTCTATCTATAAGAAATAAGATGTCATCGTTCTTGTTTCAAGATAGATTTTTTGAGCCTTTTAATAGTTTGTGAGCATAATCAACATTGTTTTCAAGATATTCTTGAGACCATGGAGACTTCAGAAATGTAGCTACATATTGGCCAGCTGGAAAGATGGCAGTAGCAGTAATAGGCACTGGGGACACATGTGCACACTGCTTCCTGTAGAAGCCTGAAATTCTTTCAACAAACTGTGCTCTGCTGAATATGGGACTCTTGGTAGTCGGTGGAGTCAGAATAAAGCAGAATGGAGCTTATTAAGATTGAGGTTTAAAGCACCAGCATTAATAGAGAGAAGTTCTGGGGAATGTAGTGCACACCCAAGTGTGGACATAGGCTTCTCAAGAGAATTGTCTGCAGACTTTCTGTTTGGTTAAGTCATTTTCTAGAAGTGGTTGGACTTTTGCTTATTATTTTGGTATGTCTATTAGGTTTCTGCTTCATATCATAATTATAAAAAGCTGTTTTATAAATGCTAGCACTAGGCCTTCCTGAGTGTGAGCTTTCATCCACTGATGGTGAGTTGCACAGAGAAGGCTTAAGCTTCCTACACTGTCTTACCAATGAAGCCCAGAGTAGACGGAATATTTATCTGCTCTGCCCCATTCGATGCTGAAGAATGGGGTGGTAGAAGTCATACTCAGACTCAGAAACTTGTTCTGTGACAATAGCCTGAGTTGAAGGGCCTGGAAGCTCAAATTGAGCTTCACTGCTAAGGGAAAGTTTTTGTGTTTTTTTTTCTCAATATATTTTTCATTTAAATTAGAAACATTCTTGCTTCACATGTCCATCCCAGCTCCCTCTCTCACCCCTCCTTCCTTACCCCTCTACCAGCTCCCCCCAACCCTCCACCCAAGCCCCACACCATTCCCCAGAGAGGGTGAAGCCCTCCATGGGGGATCTCCAAAGTCTGTCACTTCATTGGGGGCAGGGCCTAGGCCCTCCCCCATGTGTCCAGGCTGAGAGAGGTTCCCAAAGTTCATTCGTACACCATGGTAAACAGTGATCTACTACCCAAGGCCCCAGAGTTTACCGAGGCCTCCTCACTGATGCCCACCTTCAGGGGTTTCTGGATCAGTTCCATGCTGGCCTCTCAGCCTTCATCTGGGATTCAAGAGCTCCCCCTTGTCAGGTCTGCTGTCTCTGTGGGTTTCATCAGCACAGTTTTGACCCCCTTGGCTCATCACTCCTCCCTCTCTGTCACTGGGTTCCAGGAGTTCAGTTCAGTGTTTAACTGTGGGTGTTTGCCTCTGCTTCCATCAGCCACTGGATGAAGGTTCTACAATGGCATAAAAGGTAGACTTCAGTCTCATTATCAGGGAGGAAGAATTAAGGTAGTCTCTTCATTATTGATTAGTTTGCCAGTTGGTGTTATCCTTGTAGATCTCTGGAAATCACACTAGTGTTAGCTCTCTCCTTAAAGCTATAATGACTCCCTCTATTATAGTATCTCTCATTCTGGTCTCCTCCATCTTCCCCCAACTCAACCTTACTGCTCCTCTATATCTTCCTCTCCTCTTCTCTTCTCCCCATTTCTTTTTCCCAGAGGTAACCCAGTCACAAAAGACAAACATGATATATACTCACTCATATATGGATTCTAGACATGGATCAGGAGAGTGCCACCCTGAAATCCCATTGCAAGACCCAGTCAAAGCCAACCACATAAATCATGGGTTGTACAAAGTAGAACTCCCAGAATGCTTCTCTTGAATGGAGTAAACTGAGCAGCTTAGAGAACAACTTCTACAATTCAGTAATTTGGAAACACTGGAATAAACTTAAGTTACCAAAGCTGCCAAAGTCCCTTCATTGCTTCTTTTGGGAGCCTCTCTTACCCAAGTATGAAATGTGTATCTCTGTGAAGGGTACCCCCACAGGGAGATGGGCTGGAAGAAGCTTCAATGTGACATTAAGTAAGGTGTGCCAATTAATGCATTGCTTTTCACAGTAGTTAAGTAATGTAAGCAACCTACATGTATGCTTCAGAGAGGTGAATCAAGAAAACATGGTTTATGTATGTAATAGACTGTTTTTAAGGACAAAGAGGGAAGAAGTTATGTCATCTGAGGCCAATGGGTACAGTTGGACATAACCATATGAAGTGACTTAAGTTAGTCTCTGAAAAAGAAACAGGTTTTCTCATTTGGGGGTCTCAGACACATAAAGCCATTTGTGTTCAGATGACATGAAAGCAGAAATGAAATTGTCTTGGGTACAGAGGGGAGTAAGATGAGAAGGGAGGTGTTCAAAATTGTGTAGGGGTAGAGGGTGGAAAGAGTGTGCTGAAAGCACATGCCATGGTTGCATGAAAATGGCTTTATGAACACCAGTGGAACAAAGTCAAACAAAAGGAAAAAGGCGTTTCTAGAAGGAAGGGATTGTTAGTGGGCAATTTTGCTTTGTTTTGATTTTATTTGTTTGTTTTTGGTTTTTGGAAACAGGGTTTCTCTGTGTAACCCTGACTGTCCTGGAACTTTCTCTGTAGGCTAGACAGGTCTTGAACTCAGAGGTCCACCTGCTTCCCAAGTGATGGATTAAAGAAGTGTACCACCACAGTCATGTTTATAAACAACATGACATACTTAGAAATAGCCAAAATAGAATGTTGCTGTAACACTGACTTTGTCTTTAGTACAAAACAAACTTTGCTTGTTTTAGTCTGCATTTCTTTTTATTATGAATGTAGTAGAGCATTTTTGGTTATAGTATGTTTGAGTCTATTGCCAATTTGTCTATTAGATTGCCACATTTTATTTTTTGGTTTTAACAAGCAGCCAACCTTTCGCGTATTAAAGAGCTTGGTCCTCTGTGCAGAACATAAAGTTGCAGTTTTCCTCCTGTTCAATTTGTCATGTTTTTCCACATTATTTATTGCATTTTATTTTCTGTGCAGAAACTTAAACATACATAGTTTCATTTATGATTTTTCTTTTATGGTGTATAGATTTTTATTCATAGTTAAAAGGTTTCCCTACTGCTAGATTTGAGAAGAATTAATCACCTTCCCTGCACTCTATTAGTGTTGTAAGTAGCTAATCTTTCAATGTTAACAGCTGTGCTAATCAGTTACCCTTAGCTCTATAAACACATTTTAGCTTAATTCTTGAAGGTAACTTCTAGTTAATGGTCGTACCTGCTAGGACTTTTGGCAGACTGCAGAAAGAGGGAAAGGTAGGCAAGTAATAAAGAGATCACAACTCTCCGTCTTCCTACATGGAGATAGCGTAGCTGTCTATTTGTTGGTTGAGCCTGAGGACTTGAGTTTCAGTAGAAAAAATGTCTCAAATGGTGGCTTAATTTTGTAGCTTCTCACCAAACCTGTCTTACATCTGTCAACACCAGTCACACTGTACTTAGAATTCTGAGTTAACTATTCTGATTTCTAGACCTGATGAGGCTGGAGAAGAAGTGACATCTTTAGTGTTCTGTGGGGACACCAGACCTTGAACAGAAACCCACTTCCCCTTTGGCCTGGGAGCAGGCAGCTGTGAGATAATGTTTACTGAAAACAATTCAGTGCTATAAAGCTCTTGATAGGGCTCAGATAAGGGCTTGCTCACTGAAACACCATGACTTTGACACCCCCTAAGGCTAGATGCTTCTTCCTGTTCCCCCTGCTGTTTCTCCCTGATTCTGGGGCCGGAGATTAAACCACCAGCCAAGAGGGTGAGAAGTCGGGGAGAGCTGTTGGAGAATTGTATGTAGATGGATGACAGAAGTCCTTAAAAAGGACTTCTTGGGGAGCTCTCCTCCTAAGCTGACTTGGGAAGTATAAAGTTTTCTTAAAGCAACCGACTGGTCTCTGTGTCATCTATCCCAACCACCTTGCTACATTCTCGGATGCAGGCTGCACAGCAGGTGCGACAATTAGAGGTCCCACCAAGATTGTGAAAGCGAGGTAAGTAAGCGGGTTCATCTCTTTTTCTGGCCAGGGACAGATTGGGGAAAAAAGAAAAGAAACCATGGGGAATAGTTCCGGGAAGCTTGAATTACAGTATCGAGTTAAAAAGTTACTTAAAGGACATGGGACTACAGTAAAGTCTAAAACCTTGGAAGGCTTTTTAAAATGGATTGAACGTGCCAGTCCATGGTTTATTACTGGGGGAGGCTTATATGTCCCCGATTGGAAGGATGTTCACTATGATCTTTAGAATCGGGTGTTGGTGGCATATGCCTCTAATCCCAACACTCGAGAGACAAAGGTAGGTAGGGTGGAGGCCATCCTTGTCTATAGAGCGAGTTCCAGGACAGCCTCCAAAAGGATAGAGAGAAACCCAGTCAAAAAAAAAAAGGAGGGTAAAATAAGAAATAAAATAAAAAATCTCCAGTCTTTCACATGATCCACTGGGGTCAGGAAAGTAAAGCAAACCTCAGAGATCTAAAAGAATAGCCAACAAGTAAGGCTCTAAGTATGTATTAAAAAGGGGGTACCAAGCTAGGGGTACCAAATTAAATGTCTATGCCTTTGCCTAACAAAGGTCAAAAAAGAAAAGCGAAACCTAAGAAGTTGCCCTCAGTTGGAGGGTGGATTGGAGAATCATCCTCGATGGGAGGATGGATTAAAGATAGATAAATTAAAAAAATTGGTAAAGTTAATAAATAAGGCCAGTCTTTCACCTGATCTACTGAGGTCAGGAAAGTAAAGGAAAACTCAGAGATCTAAAAGGATGGCCAACAAGTAAGGCTATAAGTATGTATTAAAAAGGGGGTACCAAGCTAGGGGTACCAGATTAAATGTATAGGACCTTGCCTGACAAAGGTCAGGAAAGAAAGGGAACCTAAGATAAGAAGTTGCCCTCAGTTGGAGGGTGGATTGGAGGATCATCCTCAATGGGAGGATAGATTAAAGATGGGTAAATTAAAAAAATTGGTAAAGTTAATAAATGAGGTATTAGTATTCAGTAAAGAAAAAGACAAAGGTATATAAAATAAAAATATTTACATTTATATGGGGTAGGTTATTGATACAAGTTTAAGGTCAATTTAAAAAATTGGTAACAGTTAATAAATGAGGTATTAGTATTCAGTAAAGAAAAAGGCAAAGGTATATAAAATAAAAATTTTTGGTTACATTTATATGGGGTAGGTTATTGATACAAATTTAAGGTCAATTTTGTGAGTCATCTCTAAAAACTTTTGGCAAAAGCCTGGCCTCTCCACTTTACATCTACAGAATTACAAGGAGTGGGTATGGCTGTAGCCCCTAAGTGTAGCTCAAAACTTCTCTAATGAAGAAATGATGAGGGACATACAGGACTTTTTCAACCTTTTGTTTTAATTCAAAGATTGACTGGAGTTGTTCTGTTAAAGAAGTTTCAGTTCAACAAACTAATCATAACCTAGGCAAAAGGAGATATGTATGCATGGTCTGTGTGTATGGACGTGGCCATGTCAGTATGTATGAAGTGTGAAATGTAAAGGTGTGAATGTTGACAAAAGCAACTGTTCTAATTGCCTTGGATATAATTAAAGGGGTACTTAAATCTCTTCAAACAGTTAAAAACTACCTAAATCGATTTAGATATAGCCAAAAGAAACATCCAGTCAGTCGGCTAATATTTTAACAAAAAATTCAAGTTAAGTCCTCAGAGCCAGTCAAAAGAGAGAGAGAGACAGAGAGAGAGAGAGAGAGAGAGAGAGAGAGAGAGAGAGAGAGAGAGAGAGAGAGAGAGAGAGATTTTTTCAGAGAACTGCCCTGCCGCTTTGGCAGACCCCACCCCAAAGGTGTCTGTGTAGATACAAATTAGGCCTTGTCAGCTGAGATGCAAATGAGACCTTGTCAGCTAGTGAGAGCTACAGGTTAGAAAAAAAAAAAGGGACTATTTGGGACATAGTATAGTTTACAATCCTTAAATGATTCTCAAAGGTACTAATGGTTATGTCCCTTTTAAAGGACATCTACTAATAATTTAAATAGTGATCCCAATTCATCTAGATAGTTAACTAAGGAGGGTAGACAAATCCTTCTACTGTTATGGTCTAACTTCAACAGTTCAAACAATTTAAAAATAAAAAAGGAGGAGTAATGATCCCAGTCCCCACATGATTCTTTGAATAATCCACTCCTCATTTAAAAATTTTTAAAATGTAAATGCCAGTGAGCAATCTACTTCAGACAGATTCTGGCATAATGAAACTTGAGCAACTATTGCTCAGGTCAAATGGAAACATCCATACACTAGACAGTGGAAAAGACCCTAATTTTGGGTCGAGGGCATGTTTGTGTTTTCTTGCAGGAAAAGAATAAAGTTTCAGTAGCTGTCACAACATTTGGTGAGATGCATGGAGCAGAGAAAACTGGACCTGAGACCGTGGGAGCCCAAACCAGTTCGGAGATCTCCTAAATCGGTGTTTCTGACCCTTGATGTCATCAAATCTACAGCCCGAGAAAGAAATAAAACAGTCAGTTCGAGATTTCCAGTTTCTCATCAGGCCTGCTACATCAACCTCCTGGACCCGTGAGTTTTCATCCCGAAGCCAACAAAACTGGAAGATTAGCAGTTTGCCTTTAACACACCTTAAAACAACAGAATTCATTTTGCCAGCTTTTCCCTTTGGGGGAAAAAAGGACCCATTTAAAACATTTGGACATTGGTATGGACTGTGATGAGTGGCAAAAGCCTCTTTTCAGTATTTGAACAGGACATGGTCACTTGAAATATAAGACTTGGTAGTTCCTGTTTCTAGAATCACACCTATGCCAGTGTGTTCTTCTGGAGAAATGTAATTTGTCCTAATGTGACAAAAAGACTTTGACTCAAGTTACATATTTAACTGATACTACTGACATTAAATCAACAAACTACATCACCACAGGAACAAATTGGTACTCTGTAAATAGTGCAACAGCCTCTTGTTCATATTTTTTATAATGCTACATGTGTAACATCAATGATTGTACCTAATGTATCTGTGCAAGTGCACTCTCTAATGCTTTCCTAAGTAGATCTTAAAATGATTGTAAACTTTATCACTGTTTTGACCATCAAATTGTAACTATAAATCACCCTTGTAGCAAAGAAAGGCTGGTGGTAGAATGCTACGGCCCAGATCTGGGGATGGGCAGGTGACAGAGAGGCACTATGTCAGTGGGGGTCCTAGGAATGGTAACAGTGGCAGTAGGCATTCTGGCTTCATGCTGAGTTCAAAGTGCCTTAGCCCATGGCAATCCCGATAGCCATAAAGTCTTATTACAGATAATTCTAAGGTTGGGTGGGGCCGCTCTGTTGACGGGCAACCTGTGGGGGAGACCCCTCCCACCTAAGACAGGGGTTCAAGGTCCCCCGAGGACGGGAAAGGGAGGGTGACCCTACTTGACCTAAGCCAGGAGTGCCTCATTTAAAAATAAAAAGGGGTGAATTGTGTTCTGCGAGAACTGTGGGATGTAGAGGACTGCACCGAAAGGAGCTATGACCGTGTGGTGATGAAAATATGCAGCCACTTCATAGCACAATGCTCAAGAAGAAAAAGTGCAAGGAGAGACACGGCCCGAACACTGTCTCTAATAATTAGTCATCTCTATCATTGTCTAAACCAAACAGGAGTCGAGACAGCAAAATATTCCAGGTGATGTGGTCCTTAGTGTTCTGTCTCCAGGGCACAGGGAGGTAGAGGGTGTCAATAATCAAGAAATGCCAGTGGATAATTAGCATGTAGGTGGACCCTGCAGAGGATTCAACATGGCAAGTATAGGGTACAGAGACTGTGCCACTAATAGTGTGAAATTAATCCAGGCAAAGTAAATGGACAGACATTTTTCAAAAGGACACATTGTCAGTACATACAGGAAAATGATAGTCATCATGGAAATGCATGTCAACATTTGAGATTCTATGGCATTCTGGTCAGAATGACTATCATTAAAACAAGCACGTTCTGGTGCCAATGTGGGAAAAACAGAACCCTTGTTTACTGCTGTGAGAATGTAAAGAATGCAGACATTATAGGGATTCCAAATTGGAGGTTCCTCAGAACCTGAAACTAGACCTTTCATATAATCCAAGTATACCACTTACAAAGAGAATGCAAAATACTCAGTTACTTAATATAATAATTCATGCATTCCCGCAATTATCATAGCACTATTTAGAAACAATGTAATTGGCCTACATGTCTATTAACAGATAAATGAGTAAAGAAAATACAGCATATACACATGGTGGTATTTATTCAGTCCCATGAGTCAGCAAATGAATTCTGCAAATGTAGTTTTGTCAAAACCAATGAGAAGCCAGTTGTCTAACTCTGATTGCTCTGCCTCATCATACATAGAAGATCATCAAGCACCCAATAAAAGTGTTCCCTTAAGAACTGAGTGAGATAGTTATTCTGAAGTTCTGAATGTATAAAGAATACTCAAAGGTGATAGTAGCAAAACGCATCAATGTTCGAAATGTGAGAGTAGAAATAACAAGGTTGTTGAAAGAAAACATGGACACAGTTTCATAACCTTGTGTTTTACAATGTGTTATTGGTTCTGTTCCCTGAAGTGTGAGGGACAATCCAACCAAATATTATCAAACAAAAATTAGAAAACATTTGTTTTTTAATGGGAAGTAGCAATAAGTGAATAAACAGCCTAAAGAATATCATTGTTTGAAAATCACATATCTGATGTAGTTCTGAGATCTATAATCTCATAGTTTAGCAATGAAAGAACAAAGAGTTCAACAAAATCACAAAAAGGTGGTAGCTTATTGAACTAGAGACATGAAACTTTGTAAAAGTGATTAAGCTATCCTTTAAGCAATTGATGCATCTGAAAGCCCCTTAACACTGAGGAAGGAAGGTAAGGCCAGACATACAAGACTGTAAGTTAGTGGAAGGTTGACTTCAATACCTAGAAACTAATGTAGACCTTTGGAATGTTTTAACTATCACTTGGCTTTCCTTGGCCCATCTGTTAGATTGTGCAACTCTCTTCCAGCAAACAGAAAAAAAATCTGACCATATCAGTAAAGGAAATATTATTTCAAAATCACATTAAGGAGGTTAAAAATATTTTAAGGGCTGATGTATATGAAATGCATCTCATGCATGTGATTTTAACACAGAGGCCAGTGGGATGATACTTGCACGATAAATATAACATTATACAATCTAGAGATATCAATCACCTATGTCAGTCAAAGAGAGGTCGACCCTTCAGGGAACTCCTTTCTTTCTTTTGGTAGTTAAAATCTCCTAAGCCAGGGACTGAGAGGACTCTTGAGATAGCTGTTTCCTCGTTCCCTCCCCAGTCTGACAGTTGGAGTTTTATGCTTTTATTTTCACCTTCATTGCTGTACTTTACATACTGCTATTCTGTTTCTTTCTCAGTTCTTTGTCCTTTAAAAGAAACCTGTGTATTGCACTTTAGAGGATCTGCTAGGCCCCTTCCCTGTCTAGTACCAAAGTAAATTTACTAAGAAATAAACTTTTCATTCTTGAAAGCAAGAGTGTGTTCTATTCTCTCTGTTCACAGTGTGGTTCTCTACCTATGTTGCTTTGGTAATCACAACCAATCTGAGGATGTGTTTCCTCTGTGAGGGTTAGAGATCCCCATGTGTTGACTCTAATATTTGGAGTATCCCTAAAATGTTTGACTAACAGTCAACAAAGCAGAACTTCGGTTGGATGAAATATTGAAATTCATTTGAAATCACAGACATCTCAATTTGACATAGTTTAAGCAAAATGATGATGTGACAGACAGACTGACATCTTCTGACAGAAACTCATCCTGGTACATAAAAGATGCAATCAGGACCAGATCTTACTCTGTTCATCCCTTAGTTCATCTTCTTGGGTGGGTGCATTTTAAAGCTTTACCCATGTGTATTTTAGGGTAGTCACATTGTTGATAGTGTGACTGGTGGGCTGTAAGGTGCATGGTAACTAGGATTTGTCTTCTGAATATGCTCAGTTAATTCACACAAACATTCCTTATAATATCATGTTAGCATGAAGGCAAACGGATATCTCATCAAGCAGTGAACAGTTGTTTGAACAGAAACGCTGCAGCAGCAGGGTTCCTCTCTGGGAAGGATGCTTAGAATGTGTGCTTGATCAACCCATGTTCACCATGAAGGTCTTTAGCTGTGGCAGTCTGCGAGTCCCAGATTTTTATTTATTTATTTTAGTATTTAAGTTAGAAACAATCTTGTTTCACATGTCAATCCCAGCTCCCTCTCCATTCCCTCCTCCCCCGCCCTCCCCACCAGGCCCCTCAGTCCTCCACTCAGTCACCACTCTGACCCCCAGGGAGGGTGAGGCCCTCCATGGTGGACCTCCAGAGTCTGTCATTTCATCCAGGGCAGGGCCTACACCATCCCCTAAGAGTCCATGCTGAGAGAGCATCCCTCATAATGCAAGGGTTGAAAGCCGAAATAGAAACCTTTTCCCAGATTTTAAGTAGCCAGTCTACTTTAATCGTTCCTTTCCAGGGAAAGTCTTATCTTAGCTCTTGGAGTTCTGACCTAAAGAAGTCCTGATACTGTACAGTTATTTCCTCATGGTTTACATCTTCTATATCTAGAAACTTCTTCTCATCATCCTGAAGTGTGATGGGATGGGGTGGAGTGAGTAGTTATATCCTTGAACATGGTACTAGGGCATGTCTCATTTGTGTCACTGGTGGACCCGAAAATTACTCTCCTAGATAACTTTTTGCCTCTGCATGGAGGCCCTTACTCATGTCTATTATAGTTTTTATGAGCATAGGTGGTAACTCTACTTTATTCAACATATAGGTCTGAACAAATTCTTAATCTTCATTTTTATGGATATAAAAGATACTTTAGACCCTGAGAATTTTACAGGGACTTCTGCTTGCTCATGCTCTGTCCAATTAATTAATTGTTTAGCCTGGCAACCATGCATTCGGTAGAACCTTGCTGACCACACCAACTATGAAGAACATGGCCTAAGATCTATAAGGCACTTTGCAATTAGGATATCCACATAAGACTTGTCATTCTATCATGATCCGTTTATTCACACAAATGTTCCTTATAATATGATGTAAAATATAAAAATTAAACAGATATCTTACCAAGAAGCAACAGTTGTTTGGGTAGGAATGATGATGCTACAGGGTTCTTTTCTGTGAGTCTTTTCTGTGAGTCTTCTCCTAACTGCCCTCTCATTCCCTCCACCTCCCCCCACTCCCCCATTCACTCCTCAGGGAGGGTGAGGCATCCCTTGGAGGCTCATCAAAGTCTATCATATCATTTGCGGCAGGACTTAGCCCCCCTACCACACATACAGTGTATCTAGTCTGAGAGAGTATTCCTTCATAGGGAATGGGCTTTGGGAATGCACTGGAGATAAATACTGGTTCCACTGCCAGAGGCCCCATAGACTGCCTAAGCCTCCTGAATGATACCCAGGTTCAGGGTACCTGGTTTGGTCCCATGCTGGTTCCACAACTGTTAAACTGGGGTCTGTGAGCTCCCAAACTGGGGTCAGTTGTTTCTGTGGGTTTCTCTAGCTTGGTATTGACCCATTTGCTCATCTCTCTTCCCTCTCTAAAGATGGATTCCAGTTCAGCTCAGTGCTTACCTGTGAATCTCTGCTTCTCCTTCCAGTAGCTACTGGATGAAGGTTCTAGGATGGCATTTAAGGTAGTCATTAATCTCATTATAGGGAAAAGATATTTAAGGTAGCCTCTTCACTATTGCTTAGAATTTTAGTTGGGGTCATCCTTTTGGATCCCTGGAGATTTCTCTAGTACCAGGTTTCTCCTTAAGCCCATAAAAAGCTCCCTCTATTAAGGTATCTCTTTCCTTGCTCTCCTCTGTTCTTCCCCCAACTTCCTGATCCCTCATGTTCTCCCCACTCCACTTCTCCCCTCCTCTTTTTCCTACCTCCCTCTCCCTTCCACCATACTCCCAATTTACTCAGGAGATCTTGTCCCTTTCCTCTTGTCAGGGGATCCATGAATATCACACCTAGGTTCCTCCTTGTTTTCTATTTTCTTTGGGGTTGTGGACTGTAGGCTGGTAATCCTTTTCTCTGTGACACCAGTACATACCATGTTTTTCTTTCTGTGTCTGGGTTACCTCACTCAGGATGGTTTCTTCTAGTTCCACCCAATTGCCTTTGAATTTAAAGATGTCGTGTTTTTATTCTTTTTTTTATTTCCTGCTGAGTAGTACTCCATTGTGTAAATGTACCATATGTTCTTTATCCATTCTTCGTTTGAGGGTCATCTAGGTTGCTTCCAGGTTCTGGCTATTACAAATAAAGCTGCTATGAACAAGGTGGAACAGATGGCCTTGTTGCATAAAAGTGCATCTTTTAGGTATATGCCTAAGAGTGGAATTGCTGAATCTTGAGGTAGACTGATTCCCATTTTCCTGAGAAAGCACCATATTAATTTCCAAAGTGGCTGTACAAGTTTGCATTCCCACTAGCAATGGAGAAATGTTTGCCTTTTTTTCATATCCTTTCCAGTACAAACTGTCATTGGTGTTTTTGATTTTAGGCATTCTGATAGATGTAAGATGGTATCTCTTTGTGCTGTACCTTTGCAATATCAGGGCTCAGAGCTTGGGGTTAGCTCACTGGTATATCAACTCCTGCAGTTTCTTTATCAGCATATCAAGGCCTAGACTGTCTCAGGCCTGCCTAGAGGCCTGCCAGTGGCTTGTTGCTGAGATTAGCTCTAATCAGAGCTGCCTGGTGGCAAACTTAGGATATTATTTCAAATCATATACAATGGCTTTTAGTAACACAAAATGACTTCTGAGTTACAAAAATTTTTTGTTTGTTTGTTTATCTATTTATTTATTGAGATAGCTTGTCTCTGTAGCTTTGGAGCATGTGCTGGAATTTGCTCTACAGACCAGGATGGCCTTGAACTCACAAAGATTTGCCTGCCTTTGCCACCCCCAGTGCTGGAATTAAAGGCATGCACCACCACCTCCTGGCCACAAAATGGATTTTAAGACAAGGTCCAAACACATGCCCTCTCTGCCTCTTGACAAAGAGGGTGGGATAACACCCATTCATACCTCTAGACTATAAATTGACAAGATGGTACTTCAAAGGAAACCCTAGTAACAAAACAAGGGAAAGCATATGGACATCAAGTAGTATTGTAATGCTAATAAAGAATCTTTGAATGGATAGCAAAGCCAAGTTTTAGTCTCATGAAAGCAGATCTAGTCTTTCCTGGCCCTGATTAAGATTAGGGATTACTGATCAGCACGGGAGTTTTGACCTGCTCCGTTTCCGACCTGGACCGGTTCACCCCTCCTTAGGCAACCTGGTGGCCCCCCGCTCCCGGGAGGTCACCATATTGATGCCGAACTTAGTGCGGACACCCAATCGGCATAGCGCACTACAGCCCAGAACTCCTGGACTCAAGCAATCCTCCTGTCTCAGCCTCCCGAGTAGCTGGGACTACAGGCGTGCGCCACCGCGCCCGACTCCCATAGAACAATGTGAGGTGCACTCTCACCCTGAACTCTTGGGGAAGGGTCTAGGCCCTGCCCTATATGAAATGACAGACTATGGACACCCCCATGGAGGGCCTCTAACGGGGGAGGAGTTGGGGAGAGGGCACGGGGGGGAGGGGATGGGAGAGGGACCTGGAACTGACTTGTGAAGTAACCTCGTTTCTTATCTAAATTTAAACTGGAAAATATATATATATATATATATATATATATATATATATATATATATATAAAGATTAGGGATTACAGCCAGCAAGACTTTTGAGTAGCGAGTGAGGAGTGGAGTCAGAGTAAGAGCAGGGGAATCTTCTGGTAGGGTTGCATTGGGGAGCAACAAGAAGGATCTGGGGCTCCATAAATAATGAAGAAAGTATCACAAGGAATGGGTCATATGGAAAAGAAAAGGTCAGCAACTATTCAGAAGTGGTGAAAGGAGAAAAGGAAGGGAGACTGAAACCTATGTTGAAGATAGGGTAGAATTAGAGGAATAAGCTTTTGGTGTAAGTGATTATTATAATAAAGGTGGTATTAGGAAAAGTATAAGTAGTCAGCTTTTCCCACATGCTAGGCACTGTCCTGGTGGGTCTCACCACGGAAGTAGGGTTATTGCCCCCACTAACTTTGTGAAGAAGCTTAGTAAGTTCTAATTTTGCCCAGCACTTGATGTTTGACTATGACTACCATTCCTCTTCTCACTCTATTGGAGAATTTCTCCTTGGTACTAGAAACCACTAAGCTGAAAGTTGGTTGCTTACCACTTCTCGCTTTGCCTTTGTAAATCATGAGCTGTTGCAGCCCACACTACATATAAACACATTCTGCGTGGCAAACACGGTCTTACCAGCTTCATGGTCATCACTTAATTTTATCCTTGTATAAACCTTCTCCTTTGACCAGTGAGGAAACTGATGGCCCAACATAACAGAGAGTGCTTGGGCCAAGAACATGTGATCATCATGACCCTTGCATGGCCAGAAAAGAAGCATCTTGATAATTGCCCATTCCATATCTGTCCCGCGCTACCGTCTCGCCAGCAAGAACGACGCAGAACACTCGGATCCTTCTGCAGTAAAGCTTTAATGCATCTTGAGAGATAGATGATCAGCTTCTTAGAGGGAGACCCCAAGCTAAGAAACCCAGCCCCTTATATAAGCCTAGGAGCTCCGAGTGAGACGTGTAGAGCCGGGATTGGTGGTTTGCACATCACCCCAGATGACGCCACGGGAGAGGCACAGCTTAAACGGTTAACTCCAACTGACAGCAGATGTCAGCGCCATCTTCTAACGGTTAACTCCAACTGACAGCAGATGTCAGCGCCATCTTCTAACGGCAATAGCGATAGCGAGGGCGGCTCCTCACATCTCCCCTATTCATTTATTTTTGAAGCAATAGGACACCCACAACTTTGGAGTGGAGATAGAGGTCAAATCCCCATGTGCAAATTCGGAACATGTACAAAGCTCCTCTCCAGGGTCTTATCCCCAGAGGGAGCCCTGACCAGTCCGATGTCGTTTTTCTGGGGGAAGGAGATCATGACATAGAACCTTCATGCAAGATGACTTATCTCCCAGGAGAAAGTCGTTATACTGCAGACCTCTCCTGTGCAGTGCTTAGCCTTGCAACTCCTTGGGCTGCTGAAGCCTACCCACTCTATCCCGTGCAATGAGACTAGCCTCGTGGGGTGCAAGAGCTGGGAGGCCAGCGACCTATTGCTTTAACATGGTTAACCAAATGTCAGGGGAGGCTCCGTGTTCTAAGGCAGCAAGTGCTTGTGCCACCACCACTTTGTCTCTTTTGTTTGGGCTCTGAGCTTACACACCATCCAAAGCATCAACACTATTCCACAGCAGAGAACTAGGCTAAATGATCCTACCCCCACCCATTCCTTAAAATAAGAAAATGCAGATGAAATCCAGGAGGAGAGGCCTTCCATCAGAGAAAGATCCAGATGCGTCGAATTCACTTGCAGGATCGCCATTCTCAACTCACGGAGTGTCTGCTCAAACTCAAAAGTCCAATTCTGTAATAAATGTTGAGACAGAGCTTGTGACAGGTTAGCTGCTCTTGTAAAATTCTCATATTGTACTGAAGTGACACAAAGGCCAGGCAACTTTTGTTCATATCCCAATTGGGCCATCTGCCACAATATATCCAATTGTTCCTGAACCAAATTAATCTGTTGGTTTACCAACATCAGGCCTCCTTGTATCTGAGAATTGGCAGTGGCCTGTTTATCTAGGACCATGGTCACAGTGGCCTATAGTTCATTAATGGTTTGAGTTGTCTGCACAGTGGCGGAAAGTGCAAGGGCCGAGGCGGTAACCGAAGCAGTAACCGCGGCGGTGGCTATCAGGCCCACAATAATAGCAGAGATCCCAAAAATCTCGCTTTTCCCTAAACAAACTCAAATTACTTGGCACCTCAACAGGAACTGGAACAAATCGAGGCATGCGCATTACCAAAGCAAAAGGGTGCTTAATAGCATCCCAGCATAATGCATAAAAACAATTCTAAGCAGAGCAATTTATTTCTTTCTGATTCTTACCTAAGGTATCATTACTCACAACCCAAATAAAGGGCAGCTGAATAATTAGTTCTCTTAAAAGGGGTATACTTAACATTGGAGGAGGACCAATCAGATGATCCATAGCTCTGTCCCTCACTCAGACTGTTGCCTAATGCCCCTTTCCAATCAAAAGTCCTGAAAACTCTGTATCTGAGGATCTAAAGGCAAAAAGGCAAGCCCCAACTCTCTATTAGTTGTGAAAAATCTAGGGAACACCTGGGCATTCTGCATCACTGGCATACTAGGAACCATCATCCCGAGTAGGAGAGTCTTCATCACCCACTTGGCCTCCATCCTTCTTATTCTGGAGTTGTGAAGGAGCTCTTCGAGTGAGTCTTTCAGGGATCCACAGGGGGTTTTCTTCCTCCTGTGGAAAAACACACACAGCTCCCCTGGATCTTATAAGAATAGGATCCGGGCCTTTCCAGAGATCAGTCAAGACATCTTTCCATTTTACCATTTCTTTTGGCCTATCAGGCTCTAAACTGTGGCGATCGGCCGCAGTGTGGCCTTGGGCATCAGAGTTCAAGAAATTAAGGGTAAAAAGTGCCATGGATACAGCAACTCTTGGTACCGAGGGTAGAACATCCTCAATACTCCCCTTTTGTTTAATCAGATATGATTTGAGTGTACGATGGGCACGTTCCACAATGCCCTGTCCTTGAGGGTTATAAGGTAGGCCAGTTAGATGGGTAACATCCATTTGCCGACAAAACTGTCGGAATTTTTGAGAGGTATATGCTGGTCCATTGTCTGTTTTTAAAATTCTGGGTTTTCCCCAAGCACTCCAGGCCTCAAGGCAATGTTGAATCACATATGAGGCCTTTTCCCCTGTTAGGGGTGTGGCGAACATTACGCCAGAACAGGTGTCAACAGAAACATGAACATATTGAAGCCTTCCAAAAGAGGGAATATGAGTAACATCCATCTGCCACATCTGCAATGGTCTAATGCCACGTGGGTTTATTCCCATGTGGGGAGTAGGTAAGAATTCGCAGCAATTCTGGCATTGAGTAACAATTTCCCTAGCCTCTTTCCTGGATAGAGCAAAACGACGGCGCAAGGTCTCAGCCGTCACATGAAAGCGCTGATGGAATTCTTTTGCTGCTTGTGCAGTGGGTAGACAAGGCAGCGGCCACCAGCTTTGTAGCCTTGTCCGCTAAGTCATTCCCTAAGGACATGGGACCTGGGAGTCCAGAATGTGCTCGGACATGGGTAATGAAAACAGGAAATCTCCTATTTAACAAGGCAGCTTGTATCTTTTGAAAGATGTTAGCAACTCTGCTGGAGGATCTTATTATTCCAGCTATCTCAAGGAGATTAACTGCATTAACCACATAAGAGGAATCTGATACAATATTGAGGGGTCCTGGAAAAGCCTCAAGAACCTCCAGTACTATCAGACATTCTACAACTTGAGGTGAAGTTTCATTATATTGTTTAGATATAACCCTATCCTTGACCACATAAGCTCCCATACCAGTTTTTGATCCATCAGTGTACACCACAGTCCCATCTGGGAGTGGGTCTTTAGCTGTCACTTGTGGAAACACTATAGCCTGGTTTAGGGCAAACTGTAAAATTGGATGCTTTGGAAAATGATTATCAATTTGTCCTGAAAAGGAAGTAACTAAAACTGCCCAATCACTAGATGTGGCTGCCAAGGTCTGAACTTGTGCAGCAGTATAAGGCACAATCAAGGAATCAGGATCCCTGCCAAAATGTGTAACAGCTGCTTTTATTCCGCGAAGCGCGAGCTGTGCAACAGCATCAGGGTACCAGTCAATAATCTTAGCAGGGGAAGCATTTGGATGAATCCAAAGTAATGGTCCATGTTGCCACAGGACTGCAGTTGGCAATTGAGCTGTCTTAAAAACACACAGATTAAAAGGTAGTGACTCCTCAATACGTTGTAATTGTGCTTCCTGTAAGGCCTCTTCCACCATCTGTAAGGCTCGGTGGGCGGCAGGGGTAAATTTTCTGGGTGAGGAGATATGAGGCTCACCCTCCAGGAGATCGAAGAGGGGTTTTAGATCAGCAGATGGAATTTTTAAAAAGGGCCTCAACCAATTTATATCTCCCAGAAGTTTCTGAAAATCATTTAATGTTTGTAAGTGGTCTTTGCGAATTTCTATTTTCTGAGGAACTATATTTTTGGGAGTAATCATTGAGCCCAAAAAGAGGCCTGTATCTGCAATTTGAACCTTTTCTGAGGCAATCTCTAATCCCCACTGTTTTAATTCAGCCACCAGCATGGGGAAAGCCTTTTGTAAAACATCTAACTCTTTGTGACAAATAAGAATATCGTCCATATAATGGATAACGATTAAAGATGTAAATTGCTTCCTAATTGGCTCCAAAGCCTCCTGCACATACAGCTGACATATTGTTGGGCTATTGGCCATGCCTTGCGGCAGTACCTTCCACTGAAATCTCTTGTCTGGTTCCATATGATTAAGAGAAGGGATAGTGAAGGCAAACCTTGGTCTATCCCGTGGGTAAAGTGGAATAGAGAAGAAACAATCCTTAATATCTATAATAATAAGCTTCCAATCTTGAGGAAGTGCAGAAAGCAAAGGAAGGCCTCTTTGAACAGGGCCAAAAAGATGCATCTGATTGTTAATGGCCCGCAGGTCATGGAGTAATCTCCACTTCCCAGATTTCTTCTTAATAACAAAAATTGGTGTATTCCATGGGGAGGTAGAAGGCTCTAGATGCCCCAGCCGTTCCTGTTCTTGCACTAATCTTGTGACAGCCTCTAATTTTTCAGAGGATAGAGGCCATTGAGAGACCCATAACGGCTCCTCTGTTTTCCATGGTATGGGTCGTGAAGCCTCAACGGCCCCTAAATAAAACCCAGTCCTTTTCTACCCCGATTTCCGTGTTGCGTAATGGGTTTTATTCTGCCTTGTTCTTGCCTACCCAAGCCTCTACCCTTTGTATACCCCATCTTTGCCATAATGGCTGATGCCTGGGGGAGTATTCATTAGTTAGGGTCATGCCCATGGCTTGTAACACATCCCGTCCCCATAAATTTACAGGGAGTGGCAACACATAGGGGGTAAAACATCCCTGTTTGCCCTCAGCATTCCGCCAGGTTAAGGCTGAGGCACTGATGGCAGGAGAGGACTGGTATCCAAGACCTTGTAGAGAATGAGATGAAACAACAGTGGGCCAAGACTTCGGCCACCAATGGAGTGAAATAATGCTTTTGTCTGCTCCCGTATCCATTATCCCTTCAAATTCTTTTCCATTAATTAACAATTTTATTGTAGGTCTCTCATTTAGGGGTATAGCCAGATAGGCTGAATCACTTCCAGAAGATCCCATAGCCCTTTTTTGTAAAGTGTAGGTTTCTCCATCCCCGAGGGAGGGCAGCAACACCAGTTGTGCAATTCTATCTCCCTGCTTTATAGAAAATACACCCCGAGGGCTAGAACAGAGAACTTGAATCTCCTCTTTATGATACGGGTCAACAATTCCAGGATATATAATGAGTCCCTGTAAAGTTAAGGAGCCACGGCCCAGAATAAGCCCAATGGTGGCAGGGGGCAAAGGTCCAGGGGAATGGACTGGGACCGGTTGAACATTCATTTGGGGCATGAGTAAGAAGTCGGAGGCGGCACGCAAGTCCATTCCAGGGGTTCCTCGGAAACCTCTACTTCCTCTTGATTGCTTTTCTGAAATTGGTTCCCATATTTCTGAGGGCCCTGGGACCATGGGCCCCGTGACCCGTTTTTTGATTGGGGTACCTTGGGTTCTTCAATAGGGGGCAGAAGCCTCCCTTTTACATCCCGGACTGACCTGCATTCGCTAGCCCTATGATAACCTTTACCACAACGATGGCAAAGCTTCGATTCTCTTGTTCTTTCAGGGGCTTGACAATCTTTCTTAAGGTGCCCCATTCTCCCACAATTAAAACAAGCTTTTCGATTAGATAAATCTCTATACCTGTGCGTTTGTAAAATGGCGGCAGCTAGTCCTGCATTGGTTAGGGGTCCCCCAGCTCCCTGCACACTCTGAGCCAATCTTGTAAACCTTTGCTTTTGCGAGGGGCGATAGCCGCTCGACATTCCTGGGTTGCTTGTTCATAGACAAGTTGCTCAATCAGGGGCATAGCTTGTTCTGAATCACCAAAGATGCGACTGGCGGCCTCTGTCATTCTGGCCACAAAGTCTGAAAATGGCTCTTGGGGTCCTTGGACAATCTTTGTAAGGTGTCCATTGGACTCTCCCTTTTTGTGAGGGCCTTCCATGCTTTAATAGCGGCGGCCGACACCTGACCATAGACACCCCAGATGTAGTTGGTTTGATTAAGGGCATGTTGACCCTGACCTGTCAGCATTTCAAATGTCCACTGCCTCTGATTCTCATCTTCAGCCGTGGCATTAACTCTAGCTTGTGCCTGGGCTGCATCATACCAGAGAGCCTTCCATTCCATGTATTGTCCCATGTTGGGAAGCACTGCTTTCACTGTCGTCTGCCAGTCAGTGGGAGTCATGGCAAAATTAGCAAGCCTTTCCACCTGTAATGTGGTAAAGTTAGCATTGACCCCATAATTACGAACGGATTCGGCCAATTCTTTGATTTGATTGTAATCTACAGGGGTATGTACTCTTCCGCCTTCCGCATTCTCGAATACTGGAAAAGCTACTTGTATTTTTCTCCGTTCCTCTAAAGGTAAAAAGGAGTCAGTACCAGTATTCAGCCGAAGCTCATACTGCGGAGGCACTGAGGGGCGTGAGCCCGCTGGATTTATAGGCGGTGGCCTCACATTCATTTTTGTTTTCAGTGGCCGGTGTCTATCAGGGTGATATCTTTCTTCCTCATACCGTGCCACCTCCTCCTCTAGACCATCTTCTTCGCTAGAATACAGAGTGTCAGAATCAGAATTATCTAGCTCCAAGGCTTCTAGCTCTACTGTAGGGTATAGACTAGATTCTGGCTTTTTCTTTTTCTTAGATTTGTTAGGGGGTGAATGATCACTCCCTTCTTTCTCTCCCCCTTTCTTAACTTCTTGGGGAGGGCCTTTTTTCTTAGACATGTCTTTCCTTTTGCGAGCTCCCATTCTCTCACTCCGTTCAGTTTCTGACATGCTATCCTGAACTTCCTCTAAGGTTCCCTGACTTTCTATTATAGCAGGGTGACAGGCCTCATCCTCCAAGCAGTTTTTAACTAGCTTCCAAATGGCTTTGTTACCTAAGTGGAGATCTCCTTCTGCATGCTTCCTGTCTAGTTCTTTACCTAGCTTGTTCCATGAGGCCACAGTGAGGGACCCGGAACAAGCATACCATGGTGCCACTCTATCTACCTCCTTCACAAAATTTTGAAGTGTTCGTGGTGCAATTTTAAGATCTCTTTGTTTTAGCACAGTCTGTAGGGCAGTAACCACTGACTGTGACAACCCCATCGCGCTAGCGGCTTATCTAAAAAACGGCGCTCAACTCTGTTACCAGACTGACAGCACCAGACTGACAGCACCAGACTGACAGCACCAGACTGACAGCACCAGACTGACAGCACCAGACTGACAGCACCGTTCTGTCAGCACCAGCCACGATGAAGGAGAAGGACAAACAGGACTAGCACCAAAGCCTCCACTGACCCGTCCCACGGTGATGACAAACTAAGGCCAAAGTCGAGAAAGGGGGTGTTCAGGATAAAGCATACCTCTCTGAACTTACGTCCCTGCAGTTCTGAATCCGCCCCGTCTTCCGAGGGGTCTCCTGCGGCGCCGGCGATGTTGAAGAGTTCCCGGGTTTCGGCACCAGATGTCCCGCGCTACCGTCTCGCCAGCAAGAACGACGCAGAACACTCGGATCCTTCTGCAGTAAAGCTTTAATGCATCTTGAGAGATAGATGATCAGCTTCTTAGAGGGAGACCCCAAGCTAAGAAACCCAGCCCCTTATATAAGCCTAGGAGCTCCGAGTGAGACGTGTAGAGCCGGGATTGGTGGTTTGCACATCACCCCAGATGACGCCACGGGAGAGGCACAGCTTAAACGGTTAACTCCAACTGACAGCAGATGTCAGCGCCATCTTCTAACGGTTAACTCCAACTGACAGCAGATGTCAGCGCCATCTTCTAACGGCAATAGCGATAGCGAGGGCGGCTCCTCACATATATCTACTGTTTTCATAGTAAAACATTAAATATATCATTACTTGGAGAAAAGGTGAGAGCCATTATGAGTCTTATTTTGCTCTGAGCATTTCATCAGTCTCTTTATTAGATTTCTCTCCTGATGCTAAAATTTTGATGGTTTCCTCCTAGTATATTTCTCTTTCCAGAGATGACTTTCGTATCAATATGTGATTTGCTTCTATTACCTAGACTCTCTAAGGTTCCTTAATTGGTGCTTAGTCTGAAGCCCTGGGTATATGCATCACAGCAAGACCCTTGATTTTCACATGCCAAGAAGAAAAAAAATCAGCCTCCACCCCCAGGAACAGAAATGCTGATGTCAAAAATCATTCCATACCATAATACTTATTTTTTGTCATTGATTTTCTTAGGAGGACCATTAGTATAGCGTGCTATGGTATATACCTATGTGATATTACTACCTACAAAAATAATAATGCACAGTTATGATGGCATATATTAATTGATCAAATATTTACTGAAAATGTCTAATGATGCAGTCTCTTGGAATGTATCAATAAACCAAACCTCTAAAGAGCTTTGAATCTAGCAGGCAGAGACAGAAATGAACCAACGATAGTAAACCTAATAAGGAAATACATAAAGCAGTGTAATGCTCAGTTCTGGGACTATTTAAAAATAAAGGTGAAGAGAGAAGAGGGATGGGAAAAGAAAGAAATGAGGCTAGAAAGAAAACAAATATTTAGATCATGGAGCATTTGTGAACTTCTGGAGGGGACTTGGTCTTTATTTTGAGTGAAACAAATGTTGGAGAGAGTAGAGTCTTGTACCATCCTTTATCTGAAAGGAATCTGTTTGGGATTAGATTGTGTGGTGATAGATGTAGAAGACCAAGGGGGATCTATTGGAAGACTGTTAGAGAAGTGTCTCATCGTTAGATGTGGTGGTAGCCATGGATGGGTTGAAAAGAAGTCAAGTCCCTGGTAGATGCTCAGTATTTCCCATCAGATCTAATGGAAGCCCATGAAGTAAGTGGTAATCTACACAAAAAGCTTTGGCTATTCTCCCATGGATAGGTTCTTTTTGCCCTGTTGGCCACAACCTCCTGGCTCCTGGAGTATGTGTGTGTGTGTGTGTGTGTGTGTGTGTGTGTGTGTGTGTGTGTTTGTGTGTGTGTAGGGGCAGAGAAGACAACCCCAGGAACAAAGATCAACCTATCTTAAAGGTGCCATTCATGCTTTTCTAGATCATTCTAAGCTCCTCTGACCGTCCTTCATTTCTCTGAAAATGACTCTACTGAGCATAGAAGGGGTGACCACTCTGGCTCATTCATCTGAAAGGTGGATGTTGTTTGATAGAAAGGATGTCTTTAGGCATAGGTTCTAGGGTTCATGCACAGGGCTGAAACAGCAATTAGTTGTCTGTGTAGGCCCATGTTGCTGGAGAGCTATTAAATGCCAATGTGTTATATGGGTCAGGTAAAATCTATAACCTACATGGAGTGAAATCATTAGAATAATTGTAACCTTTATTGAGAGCCTTATCAAAAACAGTTGGAGAAACCTTTATTAAAGGAGAACAGACAAGAAAAGCATGCAATAATACTTTGCAGGCTTTGCTGTATCAGCAGACTTGTGATTTCCCTACCACCTTTGGCTATTGCAAAGTATACACCACAGAGAATGCTTCTGGGTTACTCAAGAGTTTTTTTGAGTATGAATGTTGTGAAAGACATAAAGAATAAAAAAAGAAAGTTATAAAAAAGAAGTTGGGTTCATCAATGAGTGAAATGTCCCATCACTATCTTCCAAGCGCAGTGCTGACAATTCTTGGGACAGTTACTCATTATGGTTATGCTCATAAATCCTATACTTGCATATTTCTGACTACTTGTGGACTGTACAATCTGTAAACCATTCCTAGCTAAGGACACTTGTCACATTGGTGGGAATACAGGCAGGTATCTGAAATTTTGATTCCTAACATTGGTATCTGTAGAGGAAATATTGAAATGAGTACTCAACGTCTAGGCTCAGGCTAAGAAAAAGAACATTACTGAAAGCAATCCCCCTTTGCATAGGTTCAAGTGGGTCTTGTCCCGTTTAGCCAGGAATTCACACAGCTACCTTGAAGGATACAATAACAGACATAAAGGGCAGTATAAGGATCCATCCTATTGTGGTCCAAAGGGGGGGTCTTCTTAAGGACTTTCCAGGACTAGATCTCCAGATCAGAGTGGGGACAACCCCATCTCTCCTTTCCTTCCCATCAAGGGTTCCTTCCCTGAGCTCTGAGAGAATTTGTTGGAATCTGGCTAAGTGATTCATGTGAGACACCAGCTTTGTAGTCTCCAGCCATGCTGTAGGACTCTCAACAGGTAAGGTCTCCAGGAAAAACCTCAAAAGGAGTCAGTGCCAGTGACCCAGGGATGCCCCTTAGCCATACCAAACCTAAGGGCAACAACTATGTTCAGAGAATTTGGGCATCTTACATCAGTTAAGTGCTATGTATTTTGTGCATGCTGCCTATTCTCTAACTTTCCAAAAGATGGGGGATGCCACTCTCTCTGGAGGTTAAACTGTATTGCTGGGTTTTGAAAAACTCATGCAATGACTTCTGTATTGAAGACTGGTCCATTGTGTACATGCTTCCAGTATTGTGAAACTGAGAAAGATACATTTAAGAGTGTCTTTATAATCTCCTGCACCCTTTCTGGTGGGCAATGGAAAGTTTAACCTCCACTGAGTGGTAGCAAAGCCTTCCACTGGTCCAAGTCAGAATGTTGACAGGCTGTACAAGTATGAGTGTTCAGGAACAATTGACCATGGTGTACGAAAGGTAGCAATTGTAGCTTCCTCCTCCTGAATGTTTATAGCCAGAGACTACTGGTCTATAGGCACCTTGTATAGAGACTAGCTAACTCCTCAGCTGGCGCTGAACATAGTTAATGTGCAGAGGGTTAGCCATTCAGGCAGTGAAAGTGGCAGCTGGTGGCCGGGATCTCTAACAGAAGGTACCAATTACAGATCTTGAGTCTGTACACAAAAGCAGCCCTCACCTGCCAGAAAGTAAATCAGGAGATCTTGAGTGTCTGGGACAGAGAGCAACACTGGAGACGTTGAGGGCAGGAGACATAAAGAAACAGTTGCCTTTTTTTCTTAATGATCCATTAAATTTAATTGAAGTTGCTTCCAGAGCTACACTACTGAAGAAAAGTGATTGACTTGCCCTAGTAGTGATTCATTGCTAGTAGCTCCTCATTTAGGTATTGAAATCTCATCAGCCATTTCCTTATCAAAGGGCTCAGTCTTATGGATCTTTCATAGGTGTCTCTGACAAGCTATTTTATGTAGCCTTTCTGTAGATATATCCCACGGAACCCTCTAGGCCAGTGGCTCTCAACCCATGGATCTCAACCCCTTTGGTAGTCAATGAACCCTTTCACAGGGTTCATCTAAGACCACCAGAAAACACAGATATTTACATTATGATAAATAACAGTAGAAAAATTACAGTTCTGACATAGCAAAGATTTCATGGTTGGATCTCACCACAACATAAGGAACTGTAATAAAGGGTCGTAGCATTAGGAAGGTTGAGAACCACTGCTCTAGGTAATGACTGCCAATTCTACTATTTGGAAGATGTACTAAACCAGCACTCCTAGTTTGGGACTAAGTAATTCTTCATTTGGTCCTAATTGCTTCTATTGGGGGTAAAAACAATTTCTTAGCCCCATTAAGAAAACTATAATATCTCCTGGTTTTTATAGTTACCTTTTTTAATCTTACATTTTAGGTACCAATGTAATAACTTGTTTGTTTTAGTCATGGCCTGCAATTATGTTTTTCTGAGGATGTTCTGAAATTTATGTATTTCCATAAACATGAGGGGCACATAATCTGTGGACCTCAATTTCTGTTTGAATTAGGCAAAAATCCTCCTTGTCCATTCAAGATGTGTGTTTTGTCCTCTACGTGCAATTTTTTAGTTTATGAAAAAGGACATGGCTCACAGCTCTGTGAAAATACAGCTGTACTTTCAGTACAAACTTGCCTTTACCTTTACCTTGAATGCTATGTGAAGAAAAAACAGGAGGTATGGAGAGTTCATAAGGGAGAATTAGTCACTAATAGGCAAACAGAACTCATGAGCACTTGGGGACCCGTAGAAATTAGCAACAACATTCTCTATGCATCAGTACAGTATAGGATTTTAGGTGAGACCTGGAGTTTCTCAAAAGATGAGAGTTGGCTAAACTGTAATATTTGTTCTTACTCTAGGACATGGCTGAAGAAGTGGTGATTGGGTGCTGGGTGTGGTGTCCTCCTCATCAGTGGAGCACTGAGGGCTATACTTGTGTCTCTAATGATCCTCAGCTGCATTTGCCTTTTGTTGCAGACACTGACACACTTATTTTGTTACTGAGAAACACTTCACTACTCATTTGTGAATTAGTGTTGAAGGTTACAAATACTTTTAAGTTTTTTTTTAAATAATCCTAGGAATGAATCAATTGTCAAGGTATCAAACCTGCCTAAGAACATTAAGAATGTTAGATTTTTTAAATTAATTTTTATTTAAATTAAATTCAATTTTATATTATATACCAATCTCAGTTCCCTCTCCCTCCTGTCCTCCCATTTCCCCATCAACCCCCCCATCCCACCCCAATTCACTCCTCACAGAGGGCAAGGTCTCTCATGGGAGATCATCAAAGTCTGTCACATCATTTGGGGCATGACCTAGTCCCTGCACCCCAGGTATCCTAGGATGAGAGAGTATTCCCGTATAAGGAATGGGCTCCCAAAGCCAATTTGTGCACTATAGATAAATTCTGCTTCCACTGCCAGACACCCCATAGACTGCCCAAATCCCCAACTGACACCCACATATAGGGGGCCTGGTTCAGTCTTACACTGGTTTGCCAGCTGTCAAACTGGAGTCCGTGAACACCCACTTGCACAGATCAGTTTCTGTGGTTTTCCCCAGCATGGTCTTGACCTATTTGCTTATCATTCCTCCTTCTACAACTGTATTCCAGGAGTTTGACTCAATGCTTAGCTGTGAATCTCTGCTTCTTCTTCCATCAGCTACTGAATGAAGGCTCAATAATGGCATTTAAGGTAGTCATCAATTTCATTATAGGGGGAGGGCATTTAAGGTAGCTTCTATTCTATTTCATAGATTCTTAGTTGGGGTAATCCTTGTGGATTCCTGGAAATTTCCCTAATGCCAGATTTCTTGTTAAGCCCATAATGGTTCCCTTCATTAAGGTATCTCTTTCCTTGATCTCCTCAAGACAAAATGGCAGCCTATAGAATGGGAAAAGATCTTCACCAACCCCACATTTGACAGAAGGCTGATCTCCAAAATATACAAAGAACTCAAAAAGCTAATCATTAAAACACCAAATAATCCAATTAAAAATAGGGTACAGCTCTAAATAGAAAATTCTCAATAGAAGAATCTCAAATGACAAAATGGCACTTAAGAAATTGCTCAACATCATTAGCCATCAGGGAAATGCAAGTCAAAGCAAGTCTGAGATACCATCTCACATCTGTCAGAATGGCTAATATAAAAAACTCCAATGACAGTGTATGATGGACAGGATGTGGAGAAAGGGGAACACTCCTTTATTGCTGGTGGGAATGCAAACTTGTACAGCCACTTTGGAAATCAGTATGGTGGTTTCTCAGGAAAATGGAAATCAGTGTACCTCAAGATCCAGCAATTCCACTCTTAGGCATATACCTAAAGAATGCACATTCATAACACAAGGACATCTGTTCAACTATGTTCATAGTAGTATTACTTGTAATAGCCAGAACCTGGAAGCAGCATAGATGCCCCTCAATTAAAGAATGGATAAAGAAAATATGGTACATTTACACAGTGGAGTACTACTCAGCAGAAAAAAATAACAATGGCATATTGAAATTCACAGGCAAATGGATGGAACTAGAAGAAATCATCCTGAGTGATGTAACCCAGACACAGAAAGAAAAACATGGTATGGACTCACTCATAAGTGGATTTTAGACGTAGAGGAAAGGATAACCACCTACAATCTACAACCCCAGAAAAGCTAGGAAATAAGGAGGATCCTAAGAGAGAAGAGGAAAGGTACAAGCTCTGCTGAGTTAATTGAAAGCATGGGAGGGGGGAGAGGTAGGTAGGAGAAAGAAGAGAGGAGAAGTGGAGGGGGGGGGGAGAACATGAGTGACCAGGAAGGTCAAATTGGGAGAAGAAAAAATAATGTCAAAATTTTAAATAATTTGTTTCCATGGTAAAAAAAATGTTCATGTTCTAATGTTCTACCTCTTCATTCTGGGCATCAGAACAGATTCATCAGTGTGTCTCCTATAATGAATTCCACAAGCTGGGTGTACTAAAAATACAGATTTACTTTACAGTTCTTTATATTGTGGGTCTTATCTGATTAAAACGCAAGGAGTTAACAGGGCTATGTTACTGTATGGTGCTTGTAGGACGGAACCTTTGACTCTGCCTTTTCTGTTATATGGAGCTAGTGCATTCCTTGGCTCATCGTAGCCTTTCTTGTCTCTAAAACCAATCAAGCCTATTTATACGGTTCTTCTAACTTGGACTTTTCTGACCCATTCTCATTTTGATTACCCTGAAAACACATAGGTTTCAAATAAGCTCCTGATTGGAGAGTCAGAAGATCATCAGGTGTATTACTTCTTCAGTTCTAGTCCTCTTCCCCATGCTATACATATTGAGGAATTTGTGAGGAGATTTATTTTGGAGAGTAGGACCTGAACATTCTGGAGACTATCATTGTGTGTATAGCAATAGGTCCTGGTGCTGAATTGCCATTAAGTAGAGATAATTGACACAAATCTTAGAAATGAAATGTGCTTGAATTCTGGTGCCCATTGTTCTGTTTACAACAAACTGTTAATTGCTCATAGAGCTGTCACTGATGACAGAAACAGTCTCTGAATCCATATGAATTTCCAAACATACTTCCAGCGAATGAGGAAGATTATTGCATGAGATTAGCTGTTTCCTTGTCTCACTTCCTCTTCTAAGATCTAATTTCACAAAATATTTATAAAGCAAACCTCTTGAACTAATGAAGATTGGCAGTTTTGACTAACAGTTTCACTTATTTCTGAGTCAGAGAATTACATTTATTAATTTTGTCCATAGACAGATGCCAACTCAGGGTGAGAACATATTTAAAAAGTGATGGCACCCAGAACTGTCAAGGATTCAGAGGATATAGGAACTCTGATTTAGTTCAGTCAGAATGCAAATCTCCATGTGGGAGATTCTTTACAAGTTCCTTAGAATCCTTCCAGGGAAGAGAATATAAATCAGTCATCTACCATGAAATGGTCATGAAGACATTTATTATACAAGCAACATTACACAGATTGAGCAGGTTATATTTAGGAATGTACATGTCTATATGTATATCAATGTAATAACAATTCATAATAAGAGGCCATGAACTTGAAAAAGAGCAAAGGAGGGTATATTGGAGGGTTTGGAGGGAAGAGAGGGGAATCATATAATTACAGTGTAACCTCAAAAGGGAAAGGAAAAGAAGTAAGTATATTTACCATATGACCAAGCCATCACCCTCCTCTGTAATCATTTAATTAAACTAAAAATATATTCACCCAAAACCATACATATATATTTACAGAAGCTTTACTCATAATTGTTAATGCAGAGGCCATCAAAATGTGTTTCTATAGATAATTGTAAATACATTAAAAACTGTTATGCAATAAAAGGAATGAACTATTGGTTCACACAAATGAATGAGTCTTCAATGCTAATTGGAGTAATTTCAGCACAAGAAATAAAAATTTATCATTTATTTAACATTCTGGAAAGTGTTTAAAATATAGATAACTGCCAAGGGTTGTTAAAAAGAATGTGCTTGACTACACAGAAGATGCCATGGGATATTTTAGGTGAATATATATATTGTGTGGTTCTGGTATAGTAAATAATAGATTCTGTGAATTTATCAAGATCTGCAGAAATTTACCTGATAGAGAATAAACTTGTAGACATGCTAAATTACTGGTGAAATCAAGCATTAACTTGAGAAAAATCCCACTATGAAATGCAAACCATGACAAGGGAATCTGTTTATACGAAACAGTCAGAAATACCCTCCCCAAAGAGACAAGAAATGGGACTTCACATAAGTATTTTGGGACAAAACAGATTTTAATTTAGAAACTGTAAAGTTATAAATAAAAAATGAACCTGAATACAAGCCCTGCAGTCTCATTAATAGAACTTTTGTTGTAGAAATAAAGATTATCAATATTGAAATGATTTGTTTTTGAACTCGAGTCAAAGAAATAATTAAGTGGACCTGAATAATGGTTCATTGTCTCAGAACCTTATAGATGGGCAGAGTAAATTATGTAGTCCTTGATTAGAGTTAGAGACATTTGCTTTAACATATGCTTAGTTTAGCACAAATACAGATGGAGAAACCCAGAAATAATTATAGATTTGTGTACATACACATGTTAGTATACAGACAGAAATTACTGAGCTCTGCCCACCATGAGAATTGTGCAGCAATGGCATCCTAATGGCAATGAGTGGAGCTGGTGGCAAATCTTAGTTTCCGGATATTGTAATCCAGTAAAAGGAATGTGCACTGTTGGAGAAACTGATGATCCTAGTGTTAAGGAGCAGAGTATAACAGGAGGCTGAAGTTTCTTAAAGGGGTAGAAGTTTTTTTTTAAAATGATCATCAAAAGAATTCAGGAGTCAAACTGAAGGAAATCCTATTTTTCAAATTGGGACAACTACCCAAAATATAAAATCACAGTGCAGTAGTTGACCTTAATACAAAAACAAAAGTTTAATAGTTAACTGAATAAATACATTTGCATAGAAGTAATGCATAATTCCAGTTGTTACTCCACCTTCCTGATAGCAAAGGCTATCTTCCCATACAATTGACTATGGGCTATCTCAGTGATTGGCTTCCAGAGAGCAAAGTCATGGATCAGAGAAGACAGGCAAATCTACCTTGACCACCTGATGACAGTTAATACAGATCACATGAAGTGTAATGACCTCAGATACAGTGTGACAACAGAGGGCATTTATTTAGTAGTTTCGTTTGAGACACCCCTTCCCTTATGTAAAAGACAATTTCGAATTGTGGACTATCACAGAGAATCCCCAATCAGTACTGAGAAATATCAGTCATCAGAAAAAAAGATGAACTATTATAAACTATGCAAGTCAGAGGAAACTGGGGGCACATGCTGACCAAACGGAACTTGACATCACACATTTGATTCTAAAGTAATACAAAAACATTTAGAAAAGTCGTGCAAAGAATTACTGAAATGCACATAAAATGCTATGGAGTTCAGCTACTACCATGCCAATGTCAATGCCTGTTTTTTTTTTTTGACAAATATACTATGGTTGTAATGGTGTTAAGATAGGATACTAAAGGAGTAAATCCAAATTACTTAAATGACCTTTGCAAACTCTCTGTAAATTTAATATTATCCTTCTCCCCAATAAAGCAAACAGACACTGACTTTTACCAAGAGAAATGTATTGAGTGTATGTTGCCATTTGATATTTAAAACTCTGTCCCACGTTAGATCAGTTTGTATTTTTAGACTAGTGTAGAGCTAAGTTTGTCTTTATATTTTTGTAATAAGTTATGAAGTCAAATAATTCAAATTTCTCACTTATTATATGTTTCTTTGTTTCCAGAAAATGTTTTATTTTTTTGTATTTCCACAAACACTTTAGGATCAACTTGTTGACTACTTCATATGAATTTATGATCGAATTTAAGGGAGATTATAATAAACATATAAAATATTAAGTCATCAATATATTTACTTTGTGTTAATTTTCTTTTTTTGTTTTTGTTTTGTTTTGTTTTGTTTTTTTCGAGGCAGGGTTTCTCTGTGGCTTTGGAGACTGTCCTGGAACTAGCTCTTATAGCCCAGGCTGGTCTCGAACTCACAGAGATCTGCCTGCCTCTGCCTCCCGAGTGCTGGGATTAAAGGCATGCGCCACCAACGCCCGGCCTACTTGGTGTTAATTTTAAGACAGGCTTTCACTGTGAAGTTCTGGCTATTCTGGAACTCACTTTGTAGACCAGGTTTGCCTCAAACTCACAGAGATCCCTGGCCTCTAGCTCCTGAGTTCTGGTATTAAAGATGTGGACCACAATGCACCACCAGTCATCAGTATACTAAAGATTGTTTCTCTTCATTTAGGTTTTATTTAAGTCACTTTTAAATAATGTTTAAGAGTTTAGTGCTTTTGTTAAATTTCTTACGTAAGTGTTTTATGTTTTGTGCTTTATCATACCTGGTATAATTTTAGTTAACCTTTAAAATTATTTTGTCCCAATATTCAGAATCATGTGCATTTTATTTATTAACCATCTAGCCTATGTCTTTCTTGAAGTCATGTGTTGATTCAAGATTTCTTGTAGATATAATTCTGGTTTTGATCTATATACTCCTGTCATTCTCTAATATTCAAGGCAGTATTTATACTCCATTCTTTTTTGGTCTTTTTTATTTTTAAATTTAAATTAGGAACAAGGTTGCTTCACAGGTCAATCCCAGATCCCTCTCCCTCTCCCACTCCCTCCCCTCCCAACAAACCCTCACCCCCCTCCCCAATCTCCAATCCTTTCCTGAGGGAGGAAAAGGCCCTCCATGGGGGTTGTCCATAGTCTGTTATTTCAGCCAGGGCAGGGCCTAGGCTCTCCCGCAAGAGTCCAGGCTAAGAGAGCATCTCTCATTGTGAGATGGGCACCCAAAGTCCATTTTATGCTCCATTCTTAATATGCAGAGCCTGGGCCACCCATAGAACACTATCCAGAACTTATGTGCTTGCTTTGTTTCTGATCCAAGAAGAAAAGTATTCAACATTTTACTATTAAGTCTGGAGAATTGCGTCATGGTTGTTAAACACACTTCTTATTAAAAGTGAAATTGCGTTTTATTCTACTTTGAGGATAGTGTCCATTAGAAGTGTTGTTAGATGCCCTTTCTATACATGCTGAGATCACTGTGTAATTTTATTTTCTCATTCCTTACTTCTGTAAATTATACTGATTGATTTTTTTGAAATATAGACACAGACTTGCTGTCATGTGACACACATTTGGTTTAGAAAGCTGTTGGCCATTTTGAATACAAATATTTTCATGTGTCTTTGTTTTGCATTCCAGGACTCTCAATGTACATGCTCAAGTAGTTCAATTGATTTTATCCCACAAACATCTGACTTTTATATTCTTCTCCCACTAAATTTTGTATATTTCCAATTTGATACTTTCTACTGACCGATTTTCAAGATTTTTTTCTTCTTTTTCTCATCTGTTATTAAGCCCACTTTGATACGTTTTCATTTCTGTTGTAAAAATGTGTATATCTTATAACTTTTGAAATTTTAAAACATTCCTATCAACCTCTTTCTCTTACAAAGGTCCTTCGAGAATTTGGTTTATTTAGATTTATTTATATCCTGAGCTCTCCAGTGAGCATTTAAAAACTGTGATTTCAAAGCTTATTGGGTTTATTTAAGTATTAAAGTAAGAATGAGAATCTCTGGTGATTTTCAAAAATCTCACAATAATCAAAATCTATATATATTTTTTGAATTCATAGCTTCTCACAATAGTATTCTCCTCTCCTGTGAGACATACCAAAATATGGAATTTTACTGATTATATATAAATTCTTAAAAGTGGTAGGGTGACATTTACCAGATAGTATATCAGAAGAATAGCATAACTCATGATTCAAAATTAGTACATGTATTTTTTAATTCTTTTAAACAAAGAACATATTCTTTAGAGATCACAGAACTTGGGTAGATGAGATGGCTTAGTGGAGAAAAGAACAGCTTAACAGTCTGTTCATTCCACAGAATACAGTATGGGAGAAAGAGAACAAACTTCTAAAGATGCTATCTGACTTCCATGTGTGCACTGAGGCGTGAGTACATGCATGGGTACACGAGCAATATGTTAATAAAATTAATAATAAATTAGATTAAATTTTAAAAAGATTATTGGCCTTAAAAGCTTCCTAGAACAAATTTAATGTAAAGAGAATCTCTTGTTTAACAGGAAAATATGCTTGTTGAAACATACATGTATGTGTGCATGTATATCAAGGTTGCCAAATGTACATGGACAAGCCACTCATTGTAGCCCTGTGTCATTCATTATTTGATCAGCTAAGTTAAAAATTGGTACAATAATAATCCCTGAAGTTAACAAGGCAATTTTTTTAAAATTTATTTTTCAGTTTAAATTTAGATAAGAAACAAGGTTGCTTCACAAGTCAGGTCCAGGTCCCTCTCCCTTTCCCTCCCCTCCTCTCCCCCCAATGTCCCCATTATCCCCTCATTTCCCCAGGGAGGGTGAGGCCCTCCATGGGGGTGTCCATAGTGTGTCATTTCATACAGGGCAGGGCCTAGAACCTTCCCCAAGAGTTCAGGGTGAGAGTGCACCTCACATTGTTGGATGGGAGTCCAAAGTCCATGTGTATACTCAGGATGAGTACTGATCTGCTGCCCAAGGCTCAATAGATTACCTAGGCCTCCTCACTGACACCCACATTCAGGGGGTCTTGATCAGTCCCATGCTGGATTCCCAGGCTAATGCCTGGGATTCAAGAGTTAACCTTTGCCAGGTCAGCTGTTTCTGGGGGTTCAACCAGCCCAGTCTTAATCCCTTTGGTCATCAGTCCTCCCTCTCTGTTCCTGGCTTTCTTGAGTTCAGCTCAGTACTTAAACAAGGGAGTCTGCCTCTTCTTCCATCAGCCACTGAATGAAGTTTCTGTTTCCCAGACTCTCTGACCATGGGATTGTAGGCTGGCACTCCCCAGATCTATGTCTAAAATCCATATATGAGAGAGTTCATGCCTTTTTCTCTTTTTGTGACTGGGTTACCTCACTCAGGATGGTTTCTTCTAGTGTCATCCATTTGCCTGCAAATCTCAGGATTCCATTGTTTTTTTCTGCTGAATAGTACTCCATTGTGTAAATGTACCACATTTGCTCTATCCACTCTTCCATTGAGGGGCATCTAGGTTGCTTCCAAGTTCTGGCTATTACAAATAATGTTGCTATGAACATAGTGGAACAGACATCTTTGTTGTATGAATGGGCATCTTTTGGATATATGCCTAAGAGTGGAGTTGCTGGGTCTTGTGGTAGGTTTATTCCCATTTTTCTGAGGAATCTCCATACTGATTTCCAAAGTGGCTGAACCATTTGGCACTCCCACCAGCAATGGAGGAGTGTCCCCCTTTCACCACATCCTCTCCAGCATAAATTGTCATTGGTGTTTTTGATTTTATCCATTTTGACAGGAGTGAGATGGTATCTCAGAGTTGTTTTGATTTGGATTTCCCGGATGGCTAAGGATGTTGAACACTTTCTCAAGTGCCTCTCAGCCATTTTAGATTCAACTATTGAAAATTCTCTATTTAGTTCTGCAGCCCACTTTTTAATTGGATTCTTTGGTGTTCTGGAGACTTGCTTCTTGAGTTCTTTGTAAATGTTGGAGATCAACCCTTTGTCAGATGTGGGATTAGTGAATATTTTTTCCATTCTGTGAGCTGCCTTTTTGCATTGCTGACTGTGTCCTTTGCCTTACATAAGCTTCTCAGTTTCAGGAGGTCCCATTATTAATTGTTAATCTCACTGTCTGTGCTTGTGGTGTTATGTTCAGGAAGCTGTCTCCTGTACCAATTCATTCAAGGGTACCACCACTTTCTCTTCTAAGAGGTTCAGTGTGGCTGGATTTATGTTGTCTTTGATCCATTTGGAATTAAGTTTTGTGCATGGCGATAAACATGGATCGATCCGCATTCTTCTACATGCCAGCCTCCAGTTATGCCAGCACCATTTGTTGAAGATGCTTTCTTTATTCCATTGTATATTTTTAGCTTCTTTGTCAAAGATCAGATGTTCATATGTGTGTGGGTTTTCAATCTGATTCCATTGGTCTACCTGTCTATTTTTGTGCCAAAACCAAGCTGTTTTCAGGACTATAGCTCTATAATAGAGTTTGAGGTCAGCGATGGTGATGCCTCTGGACGTTGCCTTGTTGAACAGGATTGTTTTGGCTATCCTGGGTCTTTTGTTTTTCCAATCAAAATTGATTATTGCTCTTTCAAGGTCTGTGAAGAATTGTATCCCCTTGATCCCCCTTTGTTGTCGTATGGCAATGGCTAGAACTTCAAGTACCATGTTGAAAAGGCATAGAGAGAGTGGACAGCCTTGTTTTGTTCCTGATTTTCGAGGAATTGCGTTGTGTTTCTGTCCATTTAGTTTGATGTTGGCTGTTGGTTTACTATATATAGCTTTTATTATGTTTATGTGTGTCCCTGTTGTCCCACATCTCTTCAAGACCTTTATCATGAAGGGGTGTTGGATTTTGTCAAAGGCTCTTTCAGCATCTAGTGAGATGATCATGTGATTTTTGTTTTTCAGCTTGTTTATATGGTGGATTACATTGATGGATTTTCGTATGTTGAACCATCCCTGCATCCCTGGGATGAAACCTACTTGATTGCGGTAAATGATTGTTTTGATGTGTTCTTGGATCCGATTTGCCAGTATTTTATTGAGTATTTTTGCATCAATGTTCATGAGGGATATTGGTCTGAAGTTCTCTTTCTTAGTTGTGTCTTTGTGTGGCTTGGGGATCAAGGTTATTGAAGCCTCATAGAAAGAGTTTGGCTTCTGCTTCTATTGTGTGGAATACTTTGAGAAGAATTGGTATAAGCTGTTCTTTGAATTTCTGGTAGAATTCCGCACAATTATTCTATATCAAGATTAGGCCTACGTATGAGTATAGAAAAGAAGTGATGGGGTTGGAGATTGGATTCTGCTGAAAAGATATTTGGATTTTTTTATAAGAGGAGTAGTGGGCTATGTATGTCACCAATAAGTATTTCTATCCTTCAGATTCTCACTCAAAGTTCACCCACTCTTTGTAAATTTATTTCTGTTGTTTCACTCTTCCTTTCTGGCCCCTAGAAAGGACTGATGCCTTCCTTATTTCTGACATCCAGGTTCTCTGTTGACACTCAGTAGAATCAGCATCCCATGTCTGATGCATGTCTAGACCTGCGCTCAGCAGTTTCTCCAATGCACACAGAATTTTGTTTCTAAATTGTTATTTTCTAGTCTAATTGAAATGAATTGACTGCTCCTCTGTCTATTTCTATTTTAGCAATGACTATCTGGGTCCAGTCTATTTATTTGTCTAGTTGTATATTCCATTATGTTTTTGATTTATATACATAGTTTGTCTTGCTAATGCCATAGTTATTGCATAATTCATTCATTGACTTTCTTCAACATATATTAAAACCTCAGATAGAATCCTTATATACTGAAACACAGAGTCTTTCCACATTTTTTGGTATGTCTATGCCATATTGAGCTGATTTAGATTCTCAACACACTGAAACAAGACACCCCAAGAAGATAACTATCTATCAATACATATTATAAACAATACTATACCTGGAAATATGCATATTAGTGGAATAATTGCAAGTGATAAAAAACATAGTTAAGGTCAGAATCAAGCCAAGAGTGAATATTAATGAAATTTTTGCGTGTGAGGTTTTGGGAGAACTACAAGGAAGAAAAGGTACACAAGCTTGAGTGGGTTATTTCTGTCTAGTAATGTTGAAAAAAAATTTAACTAATGTCATCAGTTAAAGTAAATGTCATTGACCTCCGTTTTTTCCACATCATTGTTTTCTGGTTTTTTGTCCTAATAAATTTTTAACCATTTATAAAGATGGAGATGAAGGCAATAATCCAGAAGCCACAAACTAGGTAAGTAGAGTAATTTCTGAAGTAACATTCAGTTTGCTTAATGTAATAAACTTCCTGGTGAGCAGTGTCTTACTCACTGAAAGGGAAGTTTACTAAAAGAACTTGTGATACTTAGCAATGCCATATGTGCACACACATGTGCAAACATGTACACACACAGTTGCTAGGAAACTACAGAATTGTTTTCATTTTCTACTGGAATTCCTGGCAGATCCTTTAACAAGCTATGATGCTTAGATTTATCCTTTAGCCTGGTCCTGTTTCCTCAAAGGGTAATAGAGTTATACTTACTTCATAATGCACCAGAATTAAGATTGACAGTCTGTCACTGGGTCAAAAGAAACTGTGTGCTCACTGTTTCCTGTGTCTCCCGTTGGTTAAAGCTACACATCTCAGAGAATCTGAGTAAATCTAGTAATAAAAATGGAAGGAAAGTAATGGCAGAAAACGGGTCAGGAAACAAGCGGCTGTGAGTCGTTTGTTTCTTCTTGTCTGCATGTTCTTGGTGAGACAGCTGCACTCTGTCCCCTTGTGGCTAAGGGCCTCCCCTTGTCCCTTGCTTCAGTACTTTCCTTTTATGTTGGCTTTCTGCACTCTGAATATGAAAAAACCTAGGTGGCTTTTGCTGGTGTATTGCGGGTAGTGGTTTCTTCTGTTTGTGTTCTCTTTCTGCACTGGGGGTTCATATATGTCACTATTTTTTTTCGGATCCTTCCAGCATTCTAATTATGAATATGTTTTCCCTTTTTCAGTTGTCCTGTATATCTCAGTATTTCCAGACCTTTTTATCAACATTTTATTCTTTTTGCAATTCAGTTTTGAAGGTTTCTATTGACTTATCTTCCAGTCCACTGGTTTCCCCTCAGATGTGGCGAAATGGCTCACACACCCTTTGATAAAAACATTTTCTCACTTCTGCTGCTGTTACTTTTTTTATTTCCTTCATTTTCTTTCAATTCTTCTCACACTTTCTATCTTCTGCTTAAGACTTTAACTTGGCAACCGTAATGATTATAAATGCTCTACCCTGAATGCGCTATCTGCATCAAGTCTGAGCTGGCTCTGAGATTACTCTCTTCAGAGTAGGTTTCATTTTGATTTTTGGTTTGCTTGTCATACTTTTGTGAAGTATGGGTTATTTTCTAATATACACAGAGAGGAATAAGTTTTCACAGAGAGTGTTTTATCAGCCTAGGTAAAGCTTGGTTATGCTTAATTTACAGTTTTTATTGAAATAGTTATCAGAGGCCTTCAGGGTATTATATCACTCTTATTTTTAGCCACTTGTCTTTGGAGTCTTCTTTGGGCTAATCCTCAGGGGACATATGTGTCTGTTGTTCTTTTTTTTCTAAACTGCTGTCATTGTACTAATCAGTGTGGTTGTAGTATAAGGAGAAGACGGGATAGCTTTACGTCACCTGTCATGGGGTCTACGTTGTGGTGATGGAGATTATTGAGCTGTTGCCATCCCTATACCAGCAATGGAAAGTTGTTTTATCTACCCCTGGTTTATACTCCCTTCTTCAGCTGCTTCATCTTCAGAACACTCTCTTAAGTCCCTGCTGGCTGTGACTTCTTTTGTGTCCTTAGGGGAGTGTGCTGTAGGGTGCTAGAGTGAGTAGAAATGTAAATATCCATAGATGCATCTCTGGTATAGGAGCATTTCTTTTGTTATAGAGGAGTATGGGAGAGATTCAGGATGGTCTTGACTCCTCTTCTGAGGTCACTACAAGATCCCAGATTCACTGCAAGATAAATGGGTGCAGCTCACAGAGTAAAGATCCTTTCTGTGGTCATGGTCCCTAGGAATTTCTTACTTTCATGTAAGCCAGCATTGAGTTACTGAAAATGTATCCAAATTATTAGTAAAATATGAGCCTCTTGAAATATATATCACAAAGTACCAGGGGACCATCTAGAATATTGGGTGTGAGGAAAGAGAGAAAAGTGAATGTGAATGAATATAGGCAAGACAACAAGATAAACATATTTGAAGAAGTTGCTATGATGACAAGTATTTTGAATGCTCATTAAAAAGTGCTATAAAACTGCAATAATCAGAACTCTGCATTTCTGCACAAGAGTAGATGAATGGAATTCATTTGAAAGTTCAGGAATAAATCACTACATCTTTGACCAATATATTTCTGACATGGAATCCTAAATAATTTCATATAGGAAAAGATCATCTGTTCAACAAGTAATGTTTTGAGGGATAGCTGCTCAGATCACACAGAAAATAGTTAATTCAAAATGGCTATTACATAATATAACAGCCCCAAAACATAAAATTTGTAGAAGCACAGGGGCAAACCTCTTTGACCACAGATTTGTCAATTGAGTATTAGATATCACACCAAGATAATAGACAGCAAAAGATCAAAAATACATGCATTTGACAAGATCAAATCACAAATTTTCTAATATAAAGAATTATCAAACAATGCTGAGGTAATGTATATTTAAAGTTTTTGCGTATATTTTCTGATAACTATAATATACTGTAACAAGTCTTCCTTTGTCTTGCCAGCTCCCAAGAAAAGACAGGGAGACTTCTTATTAATTATGAAAGCTGAGACTATCTATAGCTCAGGCTTGTTTCTAATTAGTTCTTTTTTTCATTTTAAAATTTAAATTAGAAACAAGGTTGCTTCACGTGTCAATCCCAGGTCCCTCTCCTTTTCCCTCCCCTTCTCCCATGCCCTCTCACCACTTACCCCAATGCCCCCTCCTTTTCCCCAGGGAGGGTGAGGCCCTCCATGGGGGTGTCTATAGTCTGTCATTTCATCCAGGGCAGGGCCTAGACCCTCCCCCAAGAGTTCAGGGTGAGAGTGCATCTCTCATCGTGGGATGGGACCTCAAAGTCCATTTGTATGTCAGGGATAAATACTGATCTACTACCCAAGGCCCCATAGATTGCCTAGGTCTCCTCACCGACACCCACATTCAGGGGGTCTTGGTCAATCCCATGCTGGATTCCCAGTTTGGGATTCAAGAGCTCGCCCTTGTTCGGGTCAGCTGTTTCTTGGGGTTAAACCAGCCCAGTCTTAACCCCTTTGCTCATCACTCCTCTCTTTCTGTCACTGGGTTCCTTGAGTTCAGCTGAGTGTTTACCTGTGGGAGTCTGCCTCTGCTTCCATCAGTCATTGGATGAAGGTTACATTTCCCACACTCTCTGGCCGAGGGATTGTAGGCTGGCACTCACCTGATCTAGATCTAAAATCCATATATGAGAGAGCACATTCCATGTTTGTTTTTTTGTGACTGGGTTACTTCACTCAGGATGTTTTCTTCTAGTGCTATCCACTTGCCTGCAAATTTCAGGATTCCATTGTTCTTTTTCTGCTGAATAGTACTCCATTGTGTAAATGTGCCACATTTTCTCTATTCACTCTTCAACTGAGGCACATCTAGGTGTCTTCCAGGCTCTGGCTATTACAAATAATGCTGCTATGAACATAGTGGAACAGATGTCTTGTTGCATGAATGTGTATCTTTTGGATATATGCCTAAGAGTGGAATTGCTGGGTCTTGTGGCAGGCTGATTCCCATTTTTCTGACGAATCTCCATACTGATTTCCAAGTGGCTGTACTAGTTGGCACTCCCACCAGCAGTGGAGGAGTGTTCCTCTTTCTCCACATCCTCTCCAGCATAAACTGTCCTTGAAGTTTTTGATTTTAGCCATTCTGACAGGAGTAAGATGATATCTCAGAGTTGTTTTGATTTGCATTTCCCTGATGGCTAGGGATGTTGAGCACTTTCTCAAGTGTCTCTCAGCCATTTTAGACTCCTCTAATTAGAATTCTCTATTTAGTTCTGTAGCTCACTTTTTAATTGGATCTTTTGGTGTTTTGGAGACTTGCTTCTTGAGCTCTCCATAAATTTTGGAGATCAGCACTCTGTCAGATGTGGGGTTAGTGAATATCTTTTCCCATTCTGTGGGCTGCCTTTTTGTCTTGTTGATTTTGTCCTTTGCCTCAGTTTCAGGAGGTCCCATGTATTAATTGTTGAACTCAGTGTCTGTGCTACTGGTGATATGTACAGGAAGCAGTCTCCTGTACCAATTCATTCACAGGTACCACCCTCTTTCTTTTCTAATAGGTTCAGTGTGGCAGGATTAATGTTGAGAATTTTGATCCATTTGGAATTAAGTTTTGTGCATGGTGATAGACATGGATCTATCTGCATTCTTCTACATGCCAGGATCCAGTTATGCCAGCACCATTTGTTGAAGATGCTTTCTTTTTTCCATTGTATATTTTTAGGTTCTTTGTCGAAGATCAGATGTTCATACATGCATGGGTTATTGTCAGCATGTTCAATTCGATTCCATTTGGATGCCTGTCTATTTTTCTGCCAATACTAAGCTGTTTTCAGGACTACAGTCAGGGATGGTGATGCCTCCAGATGTTGCTTTGTTGAATAAGGATGTTTTTGCTATCCTGGGTTTTTTGTTTTTCCATACAAAATTGATTATTGTTCTTTCAAGGTCTGTGAAGAATTGTGCTGGTATTTTAATTGGGATTGCATTGAATACATAGATTTCTTTTGGCAGGATTGCCATTTTTACTATGTTGATCTTACTTATCCACGAGCATGGGAGATCTTTCCATTTCCTGGTGTCCTCTTTAATTTCCTTCTTTAAAGACGCAAAGTTCTTGTGATACAGGTCTTTCACTTCTTTGGTTAGCAATACCCCCAGGTATTTTATGTTATGTGTGGCAATTGTAAAGGGTGATGTTTCTCTGATTTCCTTCTCAGCCATTTTATCATCTGTATATAGTAGGGCTACTGATTTTCTTGAGTTGCTCTTGTATCATCCCACTTTGTGAAAGTATTTATGAGCTGTAGAAGTTCCTTGGTAGAATTTTTGGATCACTTATGTAAATTATCATATCATCTGCAAATAGTGAAAGTTTGACCTCTTCCTTCCCAATTTGTATCCCCTTGATCTCCTTTTGTTGTCGTATTCCTCTGACTAGAATTTGAGTACATATTGAAAAGGTATGGAGAGAGTGGACAGCCTTGTCTTGTTCCTGATTTTAGCTGAATTGCATTGAGTTTCTGTCCATTTAGTTTGACTTTGGCTCTTTTTTTGCTGTATATAGCTTTTTATTATGTTTAGGTATGTTCCTGTTATCCCAGATCTCTCCAATACCTTTATCATGAAGGTATGTTGGATTTTGTCAAAGGCTTTTTCAGCATCTAGTGAGATGATCAGGTGATTTTTGTTTCTCAGCTTTGTGGATTACATTGATGGATTTTTGTATGTTGAAACATCCCTGCATCCCTGGTACCAAACCTACTTGATCGTAGTGAATTATTGTTTTGATGTGTTCTTGGACCCTATTTGCCAGTAATTTTACATCAATGTTCCCTTTTTCAGGTGTGTCTTTGTATGCCTTGGGTATCAAGGTTATTAAAACATCATAGAAAGAGTTTGGCAGAATCCCTTCTGCTTCTATTGTGTGGAATACTTTGAGAAGAATTGGTATAAGCCGTCATTGAATTTCTGATAGAATTCTGCACTGAGGACATCTGGACCTGGGCTTTTTTTGATTGGGAGACTTTTGATGACTGCTTCTATGTCCTTATGGGTTATAGGTCTATTAAATTGCTTATCTGTTCTTGATTTAATTTTGGAGAGTGATAGCTATCCAGAAAATTGTCCATTTCTTTTAAATTTTCAAATTGTGTGGAGTACATGTTTTCAAAGTGTGACCTGATGATGCTCTGGATTTCCTGAGAGTCCATTGTTGTGTCTGTCTTTTTGTTTCCAATTTTGTTAATTTGCATGTTCACACTCCAAGGTTTGGTAAGTTTGGAAAAAGGTTTGTCTATCTTGTTGATTTTCTCAAAGAACCCACTCATCGTTACATTGATTCTTTGTATTGTTTTCCTAGTTTCTACTTTATTCATTTCAACCCTCAGTTTGATTATTTCCTGGGGTCTACTCCTCCTGGATGAGTTTGCTACATTGTGTTCTAGAGCTTTAAATTGTGCTGTTAATTCTCTAGTGTGACTATTCTCCAGTTTCTTCATGTGGGCATTTAGTGCTATGAACTTTCCTATTTGCACTGCTATCAAAGTGTTCCATAGGTTTGGGCATATTGTTTCTTCATTCTCATTGAATTCTAGTAAGTCTTTAATTTCTTTTTTATTTCTTCTTTGACCCAGGAATGGTGTAGTTTTCATTATTCAATTTCCATGTGTTTGTAAGTTTTCTGCAATTTATGCTGTTTTTGAATTCTAATTTTAAAGCATGGTGGTCTGATAAGATGCATGGAGTTATTCCAGTTTTTTGTACCTGTTGATGTTTGATATGTTGCCAAACATGTGGTCGATTTTTGAGAAGGTTCCATGTGGCGGTGAGAAGAAGGTATATTCTTTTTTTATTTGGATAGAATGTATATAGATGTCTGTTAATCCCAATTGGGTCATAACTTCTATTAGTTCCTTTGCTTCTTTGTCAAGTTTCTGTCTGGTATTCCTGTCTAGTGTTAAGAGTGGGGTGTTGAAGTCTCCCACTATAAGTGTGTGGGGCTTTATATGTGATTTGAGTTTTAGTAATGTTTTTTCTATGAACGTGGATGCCTTTGTATTTGGGGAATAGATGTTCAGAATTGAAATTTCATCTTGGTATATTTCTCCTGTGATGAGTTTGAAATGACCTCCTTCATCTCTTTTGATTGATTTTAGTTTAAAGTCTAATTTGGTAGATATTAGGATTGCTACCCCCTCTTGTTTCTTGGGTCCATTTGATTGGAAAATCTTTTCCCAACCTTTAACTCTGAGTTAATGTCTGTCTTTGAGGCTGAGGTGTGTTTCCTGTATGCAGAAGAAGGGTGGGTTCTGTCTTTGAATCCATTCTGTTACCTGCATCTTTTTATGGGTGAGATAAGACCATTAATATTGAGGGATATTAATGACCATTGATTGCTCATTCTTCTTTGATTTGGAATGATTTTTGTTGGTGGAATTATGTGTATTTTTTCTTTTGGCTGATAGTATGTTAGGGTTATCTAATGTCTATGATTTTCTGGTTGTAGTCATTCCCTTCATTTGGAGTTTTCCTTCCAGAATTTTCTGTAGGGCTGGTTTAGTGGATATGTATTGTTTGAAATTCATTTTGTCATGGAATATTTTGTTTTCTCCATCTATAGTGATTGAAAGTTTTGCTGGGTATAGTAGTCTGAGCTGGCATCCATGGTCTCTTAGTGTTGGTAGAATATCTATCCAGGACCTTCTGGCTTTCAGAATTTCTGTTGAGAAGTCCGCTGTAAATTCTGATAGGTTTGCCTTTATATGTTATTTGGCCTTTTTCCTTAGCTGCTCTTAATATTCTTTCTTTATTCTGTATATTTTGGGTCTTGCTTATTATGTGGCAAGGGGACTTTTTGTGGTCCACTCTATTTGGTGTTCTGTAAGCTTCTTGTATCTTCATTGGCATGTCTTTCTTTAAGTTGGGAAAGTTTTTTTTTCTATGATTTTGTTGAATATACTTTCTGCCCCTTTGAGGTGGTTTTCTTCACCTTCTTCTACACCTATTATTCTTATGTTTGGCCTTTTCATGGTGTCCCATATTTACTGGATATTTTGTGTTAGGGATTTGTTGGATTTAAGATTTTCTTTGGTCGATGATTCTATTTCTCCTACTGTTTCTTCAACACCTGAGATTCTCTCTTCCATCTCTTGTATTCTGTTGGTTATGGTTCCATCTGTAGTACCTGACCATTTGCCCAGCTTTTCTGTTTCCAGCCTTCCTTCAGATTGTGTTTTTTATTTTCTCTATTTCAGTTTTCAACCCTTTCACTGTTTGAATTGTTTATTGCAATTTTTGCTGTGTCTTTTCATCCATTTGTTGCATTTTTTGGATTTTTTGGTTTGTTTTTTCTTCCATTTCTTGCATTTTTTGGTTTGTTTTTTCTTCTATTTCTTTGAGAGATTTTCCAATATCCTCTATGAGGGCCTCTATCATTTTAATGAAGTTGTGTTTAAGGTCATTCTTTTCTGCTTTATTTGCATTGTAATGTTGGAATCTTGCTGGTGTGGAGTCTCTAGAATGTGGCGGTGTCATATTTGTTTTTCTATTGCTGAGTGTGTTTTTGTATTGTCGCCTTCTCATCCCTTCTTCTAGTGGGTGCAGAAAGAGCCTCTTACTGGCCTGGTTGTTAGGGGACTAGAGCCCCCTTTTGGTGGGTGCACGCAAGTCCAATACTGTGGTAGTTCTCTTTCTGGTCCTAGCCCTTGTCACATGGGTGGAGAAGATGACCAGGAATCTGGGGTGCATAGGCTTCCACCGAAGTGGAGACTCAGTGTCAGTCTCCAGGCACTGGAACATGGGCCCAGAAACAGACCCCAAATTGCCTGGTCCCGTGGTTAGAGAAGAAGACCAGGAAACTGGGAGGGGAGGCTCGATGCCAGTCCCCAGGCACTGGTCACATGGTTAGATAAGTCCAGGAAACTGGGGTGCCTACCTGAAGGGCAGACTCTCTGGCAGTCCCCAGGCAGTTCCCAGGCACTGGAAGGCAGGCCCGGATACAGGGCCAGGTTTATCTGGTCCTGTTGGTGGAAAAGAAGACCAGGAATCTTGGGTGTGTAGGCTCGTGCCTCTATTTAGTTCTTGTAACTTACATTAGCCCATTTATATTAATGTAGGTTCTGTCACATGTCTTGTGGCTGTTACCTCTCCTTCTGCACATCTTGCTTGCTCTACATTTCCTCGTATCTCCACCTTTCTTCTTCCAGAATCCCTTCTATCCCCAGAAGTTCCACCTCTCCTTCTGCCTAGGTGTAGGCAATTCAGCTCTTTACTACACAAATCAGAGCAATACATCTTCACATAGTGTACAAATATTATGTAACAATATATCATAAGATATCTTAATGACTCAGTAATAAAAAAGTGAAAGAGGCCTCTTCCAAGAAATAAAAAAAAGCCCTGTGTGACTTGATTTCAAAAATCCAATTCCCCCTTTAAATATTCAGTAGATTTTAATAGATAGTTCTTCAAAGAAGCTGTACTAATGACATATGAGCATGTGGACAGATCCCCAGCCTACTAGTCACCAGGGAAGTAGGGAAACCATGGGGAAATCTCACTTCACATCATCAGAGCATCCAAAAAGAAATGACAAGTGTGGGTGGAGATCAGTGGTGGTGATGGAAGGGCAGAGACAAGGTGTCAAGCAGTTTGACATCTCTCTGAGAACACTAGAATGTAACTAGTATATGACTCAGGGATTCCACTTCTAGACACACATCCAAATAAGTTTCCAAAACATCTGTTGAAGCAAATACATATGCATGACTATTTTTAGTATCCACATTTGCTATAATAAGAGGCTCAGAACAGTCCAAATGTCTTATAAAGGAAGAATTAATACAAATGATGATACATAAAAGCAATGTAAGTACTCATCCATATCAAGAAATGAAATACTACAATATGTATGAACCACAAACGCATTCTGCTAAATGAGAAAAGCCAGAGACAAACAAGGTTACATCCTGATTGATTCTATTTATAACAAAGATCCAAAATATTTATAAGTGAACAACCCAGATGCCAATTAGTGTTCTACAGTGATAATGGGGACGGGAGGGCAACAAGGAGCACCTGCTTAATGGGAAAGAAGTTTTCATGTGGGGAGGAGAGGACCTTTTGGAACTAGATCTAAAGGGTGTTGGCCTGACATTTTGAATATACGAGATTGCATAGAATAGTACATTTTAAGATGGTCTGTTGTAGTTTGTGCCTTAACAATTTATTTGTACTTTAAAAAGAAGCATTATAAGCCTAAATGTTAAACCTGAAAACAACACATTAACAGAAAAATCTTCAGGGTTATGGGTGGAATTCCTATATGGAGCACAAAATACATGATCCACAAAACACAAATGAAATAATAGGTTGTGTTTAATGAACAAAAAATGGTTTTATCTGTAAAACATGTCATTTAAAAATGGAGAAGCCTGTCACAGATAGTAAGGAAATATCTGTAAATTATATATTTAATCACAGACCTGAATTGAAGCTATATACAATGTAATACAGCAAAAATACAGCAAAAAGAAAAAAATCCACCCAATTAAAAAACGGAGCTTGACATTTCAACAGTAACAAAAACCAACTAACCAGCCAAACAAAGAAACAAACAAAAAGCATTGCAATTGGTCAGGTGGTAATTTCCAGTGTTATTCGTACTGCGGAAGTTCAAAACAATGGCATGGATTACTGGCATGTAACTACTGAACTGAGTGAGCTATACACTGACATGTTTTGACTGAGACCTGGAATAACTGAAAACCATATATACACTGCTGCTGAAATTGTAAAATAGCATCAGTCATCTAGCAAGTAGTTCAATTGGTTTCTTCATACAAGATTACAGACAAATTATCATATGCTTCAGTAAGTACTCTTCTACAGATATTAAAAACTCATGCTTTACAAAAATACTCATGACATCATTCTTAATATCTAAAAACAAAAAATACCTCAAATTATTTTATTTCAATTATATAACCTAGAGATGAAAAATAAATTAGCTGGGATGAGACAACTCAGTGGTTAGGCCATAAACTACTATTTTATTTTTACTTATTTATTTATATTTGATTATTATATAATTAAACCATTTCCCTTTCCTTCCTCCATATCCCCTCACATACTTCCTTTTTCTCTCTTTAAAATTTGTGGCTTCTTTTTCATTAGTTGTTATTATATATTGTCTTAGTTGCTTTTCTTTTGTTACCATAACCAATGATACCTATAAAAGGTAACATTTAATTTGACTATAGGATCGGAGTCCATGATGGCAGAGAAGAAGAACAGTAAATTGTTCAAACCTTGATCTACCAACAAGAGATGGAGAGCACTGGGAGTCACATGAGACATTTGAAAACTCCAGCCTGTGACATATCTCCTCCAAGAAGTCAATACCTCCTAATCCTGTTCAAGCCAGTTCCACCAACCAGAGTTCAGGTTTTCAAAAACACACATCTATAGTGCCATTCTCATTTAAGTGCCACACACATAAACATGTGTACTTATGCACTGTTACACACACACACACACACACACACACACACACACACACGAGATATATAAGCAAATGGCTATCTCTATGTACTGCTCTTGGAAAGGAGTAGAATTTTGTCTTCAGGTTGGCAGGTTAGCATCTCCTATAATCTTACCTCTAGGGAACCTAAAACCCTTTTCTGGCCCGAGGGAGTTTTGAATCAAAATGCACATACCTACTTGTAGAAACATACGTATATGTATTTACAAAACAAAATTAAATAAAGCATAATAAAAATGTTATTGTTTTGTTGTTTCATGTCTGCAATTTTATTACTTTGGGAACTGGGTCATGAAGATTACAACAAACCTGGGCTACGCATGACATCTTATCTTAAAAGTTATCAAGTTAAACAAAAAGTATTATGTAAAAGATACCATAACATTCACTTTTTAACCATGCTTAAGAATTGGTTGGTTTTACCAAAAGCCTATGGTTTTCCTGATCAGGAAAAGGGGGCAAACAAACAAAATATCATTAACTGAGATTTCACAAATTGCATCATTGCATATTTTATATATGTTAGAACGACAATAAGGGAATGTGTTGCATTCCTTTATGACAGTTTAGTTGCAATAGACAATTTTCCTGAAAAACAAAACCCACTAAAGTTTCCCAAAGAAGAAACTTGTTATAACTTGAACAACCTGAAATCAATTTTGAGTGTCTTGTATGTTTGTATGTGCGCAAGCACCCAAGTGTAGGGGGCTATGAATGTTCTCTTGAAGGCCAGAGGTTCATGTTGAGTGTCTCCTGCCATCATTCTCTACCTTATATATTGAAGAGGGATTTCTTCTTTTTCTTCCTTTTTAAAAATTTATTTTATAGAAATTTACATATCTGTTCCCCTATTCCCTCTCCATCTCATCCTCCCATGCTCCACCCCAATCCCCCAACCCACCCACTGCCCCTTTGCAGTGATAGTGAAACACCCAGCCACAGGGGATCATCAAAGTCCATCACATCATTTGGGGGAGGCCCCAGGCCCTACTTTCTGTATCAGGGCTGCAATAGTATCTCTTCACTGGGAATGGGCTCCTAAAGTCTCTATGGCCTGGGAATAAACCCTAGCTTCACTGTTAAAGGTTCATAGACTGTCTCAGCCTGCTAGCTGGTATCCACATTCAGAGGGTTTGGTTTGGTCCAATGGTGGTTCCCCCACTTTATAACTAGGCTCTGTGTGCTCTCATTAGATCAGGTCAAATGTTTCTGCGGGTATCTCCAGTTCCATCTTGGTTCATTTGCTCATGTCTCCTCCCTCTCCACAACTGAATTCCGGGAGTGTGGCTCAGTGTTTATCTGTGGGTGCCTGTTTCTGCTAAGATCATCTACTGGACGAAGGCTCGAGGAATGGTAACCAAGGTAGTCATCAATCTCATTATAAGGGAAGGGCATCAAAGGCAGCCTCTTCACCACTGCCTAGATTCTTAGCTGGGATTATTGAACCTGAAGTTCACCATTTCCAACTACTGTAGCAAGCCAGGTTAACCTGGATGCCTTTTGAAGTGTTTGGATTACAGGCTTTCTATGATGCCCCTGCATTTTGCTTTTTATGTGGGTACTTGGGATCAAAATGCCTCCTCAGCTCCTGAGACCAGTTTTGAAGTTGAATTTAACTAGCATTCTTAATTTTGGTGTGAATTAGGGAATAGATGGTGGGTGGATTTAGTCCTGTGTGAAATTCCCAATCAATAAAACAAACATAACAGAAACAAACAAGTAAACAAAGAACTCTATATTTCTACAGGTCAAGATAGCTTTCTCAATAAATTCTTTATTGTTCTTCAAGTTTAAAAAAAATTTTAAGGAAGAAATAACATTAATTCTACACAGTCTTTTACGTAACTGTATAGAAAGGAACCTTCAAATTTTGAAGAGGCAAACATTACTTTGATACCCAAACTGATAAAAGACATAACAAGAAACTACAAATCAGTGACTTACAAACACAGTGTTAATTTTACCATTTCATTTATGTGCAGATGGCTTTTCCACATAGAATGAAGTTCCTTCCCCAAAATAATAACAATAATGAAAATGGTACAAAGAAAGTAGGTATTGACAGATAGAACAACGTGGATGAAGTATGTGTGCTCCAAGTTCTGTGTATTGTACAGCTCTAGTTGTGTCACTGTGGTCATGAACAAAAGAGCAGAGTATGAAGTTGGGAAGAGGGTATCTCAAAACAAGACCCAGCAGAGGGAAGTGTTTGTAGTGAAGGTATTACTCAGAATGTTGTTTACGGGCTTGGGAATGTACCTAATCTAAGAAAAGAAATGCATTGTTTACAAATAACAATTTAAAGTAGTTTTGTTCCTTTTTAACTTAATTTTTATGTGTATGGGTGCTCTGCCTGCAAGCAAGTGCTCATGGGGGACAGAAGAGGGCATTGCATCTTGTGGGACTGCAGTTACACCTGGTTGTGAGCTGCCTTCTGTTGGCTGGAAATAAAACCTTGGACATCTGGAAGAACTGCCAGTGCTCTTAAGACCATAGTTATCTCTCCAGTTCTTAAATCAGCAATTCATAATGAAACAGTAAAGCAAGAAAGACCATGTAATCTGATATAAGCCACAGAATACCCCGCAGTTGTATAAACTGAGAATGACAGCTCCAAGGTATGGTTAAGAAGAAGGTTTTTATTGTAGATATGGGAGAGGGTACAGCCAACGGCATCTGGGATAGTCTGTAGCAGGAAGAGATCTCACATTCCAGTAGACTGGCTCTGTCCAGGATAAGAAGGAGAGGTGGGGAGAATGAGAGAGGAAGACACAGATGGCCAAGTGAGAGGGAACAAAGAGAGGACTTAGGCAAAAGAGCAGAGCTACACCTGAAGAGATGCTGTCAGAAGGGAAGCCCATGAGCTGGAGAAGTTAGGGTTAAGGAGGGAGGTGAGAAGAACTGAAAAGGCCCAGGATGTCAGCTTGAGCTCTGAAATGGGTACTTATGATACAGAAGGAGCTTAGGGGATAGCATGCCCTTTGGTATGCTAATAGGCACAACAGAGAGCCATTTGTCCCAAAATTCTTGGGACAGTGAATCTCAGTTGTCACCTTGACTAGAAGACTCACACAGTTTGTATATGAGGATGCTTTTGTGAGATATTTGATGGAAGAGGAAAGACTCACCTTTGGCTTCCTTTCTTTTTTTTCTTTCATCATGTCTGAAGTCCTTTTATTTCTTAAGTTTTCCTTTAGGTTTCCCAAGGTACTGATTTATGCTGCTTAAATAATGCTTCTTCCATTATTGCAGGATTTTCCTGGCAAAAAGATTTACTCATTGCATGAATCAATTAATGAGATTTTTAATTTGAAATTATGATAAAATATTAAGATATGATACTAACACTAAAATATGATAAAATATTAAGACAAAAACAACTTAAGAAATGGAGGGTTGAGTGTGCTCAGTTCCAGGGTACAGCCTCTACCATGGTGGGGGAGTCATGGCAGGAGCTTAAGGTAGGTGGTCACATTACTTCCCCAGTCAGGAAGTCATGGGGAAATTAATCTCACATTGCTATCTATTCTTTATTAATTTCAGGATCCCAGTCCATGAATGGTGCTACCCACAGCTAAGATGGATTTTCCCACCTCAAATAACCTAATCTAAAACATCTCTCACACCATGGCCAGCAGATAGCACAATCTGTGACAGACATGGTTGAGAGCTCTTCTAGATGCCATCATGTTGGGAATATTATCCATTACAGCTTCCAATGCTGTATGCCACAGTTCTTTCCAAAGCTTTTCTTTTAAGTTTTCTTCCAGCATTTCACAAGTTAGGAAGCAATCTTGCCAGTTTAGGGGTCAAAAAAGAGCTAAATGTTAAAATATTTGTTTAGTTCTTTATTCCCTTGTGTTGGATCTGGATGACGAGTAATTCTAGCCGTGGGCTAATTTGCTGCCTAATATTCTCTTGTATAAATGTATAAATGTCTTAACAGATTTAACTAGAAGAGTCTCTCTCTCTCACTCACTCTCTCACCCTCTCTCTCTCTCTTTCTCTCTCTCTCTCTCAAGTGAGAGCTGCTGTGTGAACTATGCAAATAAGCAGTCACATAAGAATGTCATGTTTATCTTCCTGGCTGCAACTTTCCCTGCAGGGTAACTCCAGCTAATCTAGTAATTAGTGGTAGGAAGCTAAAAATCTGCAAGCTAATTTACACATAAGAAAACTATGTTTAAAATGACATTAACTCAATAGGTTTCTGTGTGAGGCTTGGTACACAGCTGTTACATCCCCTTGGCTATGTCCCCTGCAGTGCTTCGAAATGGGAAAGGGCATTAGGATCTGGCTCAGAACAAGAGACACATCAAGGCGGAGGCAGTTGAGATAGAAATTGTTCTCTTTGGTGCAGCTGCAATCCTAATTTGCTACCCCACTGATTAGAGGCAGTATTAACAATTGCTAAATAGTAATGACAATAATTCCTCTCAATTATTGAGTGCTCACCAAGTCTAGGTCATGGACTCAGATACTTATATATGTTATCCTGTTTCCCTTCCTGCTTCCTCTCCCTCCTCCCTCCTACTTCTCATCCTTCTCCTCTGCTCCATTTATCTCCTATCCCCGTCTCTCCTCTCTTTCAAGAGACAAAAAAATGGCAATCCCTATTTTATGGACAAGAAATCAGTGTTTAAGAGAGCTTAACTAACTCATTAAAAAATCACACACAAATATGATGGCATTTAGCTTAACTCTTTAATTATAATGCACACTCTCTTATTTATAATACTAGACTTCTACAGGGGGGTTTATTATTCTTAGTACTGTCAACCAACTATAATAAAGTGAATTGTCAGAAATTTCATAGGAATGCAAGTATTAATATCAGGATTTTAAAAAGAGTTGAATTATCTTCATCCTTTGGATCACACATCAAAAATCCTTGCAACAGTAGACAGCATCAGCTGCCTTTTTCTCTCTTCACCCTTTGTCTTTAATCTAACCCAAGAGGGCATTCATCCTTAAAATAAAAGGAAGCTTACTAAAGTGACTTCTACTTTGACTCCTCTTCCTTGGCCTGTCAAGTCTCATTTGACATTGTAGATTCTTTTCTATTTCTGGATATTTTTCTTTAACCTTTGAGGCACCATGTATTGATTCCTCTTCTTTCAGCTCCCTCAGCTGTCCTTATTTGACCAATTACTTTGCAGTAAGCTTTATTTTTTTCAGGTTTTAAGAATTGCAACACTGGGGATAAAGAGACATATCAACAAGTCAAGTTCTTGCCACACAAGCACAAGGACCTGGGTTCAAACCCCAAGTCTGAAATAGAAAAGGTAGACAGGGTGGTCACAACTGCAATCCTAGTACTGGTGGAAGTGGGAGAATCCCTGGGGGCTCGCTGAGAATTTCATCTTCCCAGATTTCTTAATGTCAGGTTCAGAGAGAGAGACCCTGTCTCAAACACTAATTTGGAGAGTGACAAGGAAAGACATCTACCATTCACTTCTGGCCTCAAGACAAATGGGTACACAAACACAAATATGTAAATTACACACACACACAATTGCAATGCTCTTATGGGCTCAAAGTTTGCACACTATATTTTCTTCTTTTTTCGTGCTGTACTTTTTAAGATTCATTGATTCAGTTCTCAACATTTCTCTAATCCACTCCTCACCATACAGCTTGTTGTTGGGCCTAAGAAAGGCTTGGATGTGAGGCCCAGTGTAACCTCTTGAGCCTGGCTAGAGTTTAGTGACCTGTCTCTAACCTGTAACCTCCATGTGGGGGTGACTCAGCCAGATCTGATGCAAGATTGCCCCCTGCCTAGCTACCTGCCTGCTTGGTGGAATACTATTGGCCCTTAACTCTTCACATCACCTTACCCTATCCCAAGTTTCCCATCCCCTACCTCAGTCCTATATAAGTTCCTGTGTGTTGGAATAAATCGAGATCCTGCTTCGACAGACTCCCGACTCAGTGTGCTCAGTGTGGTTTTTTCTCCCTGGTAACTAATGGAGGGGAGGGTCTGAGTTGTGGACACTCACCATCCAACTCAGCCCCCGGAAAGAAGCTGGCTGGACCGCCCCCCCACTCTACCTGCAGGGAGGACCCTACAGCTTGTCACTGTTATTTTACCTGTCCTTTCCACTGTATCAGTTTTTAACATGTTGGACCTCTAAGACCATCAGAGAATATGGATAATTACATTATAATTTGTAACAGTAACAAAGTTACAGTCATGAAGTAGCAATAAAATAATTTTATGGTTAGGGTCACTATAACATGGGGAACTATATTGAAGGGTTGCTGTGTTAGGAAGGTTGAGAACCACTGCACTATATTCTCTTGATCAGAATTTTGCTATAAACTCTTTATTGGCTTCCTTCTCCTCTGTTCTCCTAAGATCCACTTTTTATTTACTTCTGGTTTTACGTGTGTGTTTTGTATACATGTATGTATGTATGTGTACCATGTATGTTTCTGGTCCCTTTGTTGGCCAGAAAAGAATGTTTGAAACTCTGGAACTGTAATTACAGATGGTTGAAAGCCAACATGTGCATGCTGGAAATGAACGCAGATACTTTAAAAGAGTAGCAACTATTTTTAACCACTGAGCCATCTCTCTAGCCTGAGGTCTAGTTTTTCCCATAACAGACGAGATAGGCTTCTTAAGTCACAAAACAAACAGCAGTTTTCCTGATGAAGTCCTACACAGTATGCATTCATACTGTGCTTAGCATCCAAAGTAGGATGCACTTAATAGCGATTTCACATTTGCCCTCCTAACCCCATTTCACTATTTTCTCTTTTTCTTTTTTCCTCATAATGTAATTTCAAGTTTTTTCCTAAACCATGGCCTTGTGCACGGCTACTTCCCCTCTTCAAACTCTTTCCACTTAAGTCTTCCTACAGAGAATACCTTCATGATATAAATCTGTGAAGTAAGACACCTCCTCTGCAGTTGTCCTTACAACCCAGACAAAAGAGGGTTGCAGCCTTTATTCATATTCTTTTGCCCTTTCTCTTGCTAAACTTGCTTCATTAAAATAATTATATCCAAAATTGTATAAATTGTCCATGCATTGAATTTTAATTGTCTGTTTTCTCCACTAACATGTAAACTGTGAAGATGGTAACTTTGTTCTTCATGTTTCCATTTTCTGAAAACATAGAAGACAGCTAATATTTTAAAATACATTTAAATTGATAACTAAATATAGTATTATAAAAATAGTTGTATGTATCCTGTGATAGACTTTCTCAGTCTACAAGTATACCCCCACATCTCATCCATGCTGAACCATCTTCTCACATTTTTTCAATCTACTCTCATGACAAACTGTTCTTTCACTTCTTTCCATATATCTCACCACCTGTCACAGATCAGAGAGAATGGAACAATGAATGGGGCAAGCATTTTATGACACAAACATTCATTAAGCCCCTTTGCTAACTTAGAATGTAAGAAAGGTGGGGGATGAAGGCAAAACAATGGCAGTTGCATCAGGAATTAAAGTGAGTCACTGTATGAAAGTCTAGATGTAATTCATGAAATTTCAGAACCATCGAATGTATTTCTTAGGAAATAAGCAGAAATGTGTGACCATCAGTGGAAAAATGATTCCTATGACAAAGAAACTGCAGGCAAGTGTCTATGGTAGGCACTGTTGCCACAGGGCACAAAGGGTTTAGCCTGAAGCAGAACAGTGGCAAAATGTGGCCAACCTGGTTGTTTTGAAGATTACTTGTACATGGTTGTGAGTACCTGAGAGGTGGGTGTGTGACATGAAGAGTAAATAGGTATTAAAAGCTCTGGGTTTCTAAGCTAGGAGTTTGATCAGTATTAATATAGACAGAAACATAGGAAAAATTATGGAAGGGATATTTCTACTATAGAAATACAGATGGACGTAATCTGTACAGATATTTGTCCTACAGACACTAAGTATACTAAATAGAATATTTGTCCCTCAAGACATATATGTACTCAATCCCAGAACCCATGACTACATTTCTGGCAAAAGGGACTTTGCAAATATGAATTAAGATAAAGACTTGGAATTGAGATGATAATGGATTACCCAGGTGTATCCTTGGTGTAATCACAAGCCTTTGAAAGCAGGAGCTTTTTAAAGGAGGCAGATGTGGCATTGTCGGTTGTGAAGATGAAGGAAAAATAATCAAGTAATAGAGTGTGGGAAGCCTCTAGAAGCTGTGAGAAGAAAGCATTTTCTCCTAGAGCCCACAAGCAGGCGTGCAGTTCTGAGGACTCCTTGATTTTGAGCCTAGTGAGACACTGCAGCAACTGCTCCAAAAACCGTTAGAATAGCACAGCTGGTCTCCAGTGTTACTGCAGCCTAGAATGAAAACAGAAAGCCCTTACATGCCTCTCTGCATGTCTCTTTCACTCCCTATCTCTGAAGACTGCCTTCTCTGCTTGCCTTCTTTTCATGTCCAAACAAAGGCTGCTTACAATGCTGTGTCTTTTAGCTAATACACATTTACATAAAGAGAGTCTGCTTTTCATTCTTAACTTTATTTCCAAAACCTTTAATTGTTCTTGCTTACAACCTTCATTTAAGTCCCAGAGAGTAGGCTTTTAGAGCAAACTTAAGTGGATGGGATCAAATATCCATGAGGATGGAGTGAAACTGGAGATCATCTTCAAAAGAAGAATAAAGTAAGAGAAGTCAAACAAAGCAAATGGACAGATAATTATTGTCAGCATTATTTCTCTTTTTAAAAGGTGCCAGGTCTGGCTGTCTATAATGGTTACTGTATCTACTGAGTGCAAACCTCTTAGATAGTGACCAAGCCCCATGCATGAGAGTAAACAGGGAGACACAGGTTTGCTCTACTCATATATCTAACAGAAAAAGTTGTGATCAAAACAAAATGTCCAGTTTCAGGTGTGCAAATGGCCACAAAGTTCAAGTTTACAGAGATACATCAGCTTGATATGTGTGAGTGAATAAGAGACATGAAATCTTTGTAAGGTGATATGTGATCAGCAATACCCTGAATCCAGGTCTCAAGGCAAAATAAAGGGTGATGAAGCAAGTGTGTGGATTCCAGTCAGAGAAAATGGAACATGCAATAGTATACAAGCAAAAGGAGTTTGCATTTATAGGAACCAAATGATAGACCGTCCAGGCAACTTTGAAGCAATGATGGAATACTAATATGAAGCAATAGGATGATAAATACGAAAACATGCCATCTTTAGGTGTGTAATGTGCTATGATGAAGCTCACAACTTTATAATTAGGCATCGTTTCAAGTGGATATTGCCCCAGTCTTTCCATTTGATTACAGATCATGCATGAACCTTGGCAGACTTGTTTGGAGGTTCTAGCAGAGAAGTACAGCTACTCATACCTGTGAGCCAAGAATGATCCTCCACTATCACAGAAAATTGTTCTCTTCACCTGAGCTTGCAGCTTCAGAAAGGATACACATGGAAGAGTGAGGGAGCAAGGATCAACCTGCATAGCCAGCTAGATCAGGCAGAGCTTCTGAACATCAACAGAGCCTTGCGTGTAGCCTTATGAATCAGACCAGCAGACACCCAGAAATCAGCAATTTTGCACCATTTCCTCTCTTTTGTATCTTAAATAATAATAACTATTTTCAAGGACAAGCTGAAATGGAGCACTCTGTGATAATATTGTTTTTAGAGAACTCAAAGTACGCTGCTTGCCTAATTTGAGAACCAACACCGGGATAGTAGTAAATTATGTTTTTCACAAATTCAAAAGACTGAAAGTTAATAAACTTATTAAACTGTCAGATATCACTGATGTTCACATCAGCATATTCTGTGTTTCAATTAACCTTCTGGCCACCATTTCCATATGACAATAAAGAATGCTTGTAAGGTAACAGATTGAATAGGGGATGTTGCTGTCTTTTGCCCCCAGGGAACACTTGATGCTTTGCTTATACCTATTTTAAAATATGAGAAAGGCATTTCTACTGGGGAGAATGTTAGATGTGTGGGTTCACCCAACCAATAGCTATGGATTGTTAGTCTTCCTGTAATTTTGCAACAGTTAACTTCATGGGAACTTACAACCATTGACTTTGTATTCACAAAATTCAGTTATATTGATACTCAAATGGTGACAGAGGCATATATAACATTGATTTGCTATACAATATTTATGTCTTTAGATAGTAAAATAAATAATCATTACTTTGAAAAGTGTAAAGTAACTTTATCACCTGTTTGGAAAATTGAGACTCTGTGACTGTCCTCAACAGAGCACTTCTTCTGGTATGGAGTATTTATACCCTTGGCAAGTAGATAATTGCTCAAAACTGACTTAGATTTCTCTGAGTGAAGACATATAGGAACAGAGTCATAGTGCAGGGAACTCCTTAGCAATCTAAACAACAAGGAGATAGGCTGCAAGATATAAACCTTCCTAAACAGTCATTAGGCACTAACATCTCTTGTTCCTTTAAAGGGAATTCTTGATTCTTCTCTAAAATATTTTTTAAAATTACAAAGCTAAATCTATTCAAGGTACAACAAAAAATAGACCAAGATTGATTACAAGTTAGCAATGAGATTTAAAAATGAGCATGTTTTCTTCTTGAAACACCATTATTTGCTTAACTTCTATTCTTATACATATCAAATTAAAAGACACTTCTTTAACATTTAATTAAAAGCAGTAGACATACTGAGAAACAAAAAAAGTGAAATGTTCTTGAAAAAAATGAATAGAAACAGACAAAGAAATGGTTCAGATGATAGAAATTAGATAGAAACACAGACTTGGAAGCAGTTATAACAAGTAATGCAAGTAAGAGGAACATCGAGGTTTTCAGCAATGACAATAACAATAACCTATGGCAAAGACATAACTTATTATGGCATCAAACTTCACGCTTATTGAAAAGCATTCATAGCTCTGGATAGTGCTTTGTACTGGAGGAGAAAACTAATTCTCCCTTTACCCTAGCTACAAACCCTGTGCCCTACAACAGAGATTTACCTATAGGATATACTGGTACAATCGTGGCATAAAGGTTGTGGGACTAACCAACCATGATTGGATTTAAGCTCCACTTCATAAGATGGAAACCATATACGATACTGCCAAATTTGTCATGAACCTGAGACTAGATGTGTCATGGGCCTAGAGGAAAAGCTACTACTAGTATTCTGCTAAGGGATCATAGCAATACAATGACTCCTACTGACATATTGCTATACCCATAGATCACAACATCACTTCTTAGAAAAGCTTATTATTGTAGTGTATAGGAATTAACACAGAGACCCATTGACAATATGTAGAAAGTGAGTGACTTTGGATCACTCAGTTGTAAATGGAATGTCTTAATGGAACTCTCTACTCAAGGCTCAGGGATCCATGTGGAAGAGGAACTGGGAAGATTAAGAGCCACAGGCCTTTGATGACACTAAGAAATAGTACTTTTTAGACACAGCAGGACTGATTTGTTTATGAACTCACAGTGACTGTGTCAGCATGCACAAAACTTGCACAGGTTCAGACCAGAAAAAAATTCCCAGAACTGAGAAGAGGAAGTAAACGCCAAGTCACACTCCTAACCAATAAGCTATTTTCAGTCGATATCTGGTGGGAAAGGGAAAAATCAATTTTCTTCAATAGAGTGACAGTGGACATACCAACCATACTCAGTTGTATGGCCCATGTCCAGGAACAGTTGGTTAGCATAAAATGGACTCTATGCTTTCTTTTTTGTTTGTTTTTTTCTTTGTTCTGTTTGCTTTTTTCTTTTATTTTGTTTTCAATTACTTGCCGTGTTGGATTTCTTTTTAACTTTTATTTCTTTTTTTGTTCTTTTGATGAGTGAGAAATTGAAGTTAGGTAATCAAGTATGTAATGAGTATATAGGAAGAAATGGAGGTGAGGTAGAAGGAATTTTTAATAAAAAATTTAAAAATATGTTACTCAACATGCTGACCTACCAAAAAAATGAAAGAAAATTCTACAAACACCAGAAATAATAATATACACTTAAGGATATATATATGTATATATAATATAAAATGTATAAATATATTTATCCAAGTGCATAAGTAGTCACAGAGAGAAATAAAATATGCAAAGATATTTTCTTTGTTCAGAAATTGAAAGATTCAGTGTTAGAAAGATATTCATCATTTCCAAACTGATCTCTGTTGTAGCAACCCAAAGCCCAGTGAGTTTCTTGTATAATAACTGAGGCAGCAGAGACTAGAATATGCAAAGAAATCAGAAAAGTCAAAACAATCTCATATAGGAAGAAAGAAATTGAGAGCGTACAATACCTGGTTTCAAAACTGTCTATAATACTTTGCCAGTGGAGACAGTATGTTAGTAAAAGGCAGGAAATTTGGAGAAAATACATGTAAATAGTTGGTTTTATTTTCAAAAGTAGTAGTGATTTTATTTTAATTTAGTTTTCATTTCACCAAATGTCTTCTCACCACAAATATTTGATTAATTCTCCATGATAGTGCCATGTGGATTCAATGGAAGCTCAGATGTTTTGTCAAGTGGCCCTTCCCATCAACTGTAATGTGGACAATCTCATGTTCTGTTTCCTTTCTAAGTTCTATGATAATGTACATTTATTTACTTTCTATGTTTAATTTTTTCTTATAAAAGTTAATGCTATGAGTGCAAAATTCTGCCTTCTTGATTCCTACTGTGTGACTATGTCTTAGTGGAGATGCAGAATATTTATTAATTGGACAACGATGCAGAAGAGGCCAGTGATATTAAGAAAGTTAAGTCCTACATCTATGAATTGGGGCACTCTGGACTTTTGGGTACAGTTCTGCAAAGATTTGTCTGATGTAGCAGACCTCTGCACAAATGTATTTCTGTTGCATTTTACAAAGCTGTTACCTGGAAGTCTCTACTGTACCAGCAGCCCTTCACCTAGGGGAATAGCTGTCTTCACACTGGATGCTCAAGCATGTAAAGCTTCCACTTCTGCACATAAGCCAGGCAGTTTCTGATGAAAACAGATGTCACTCTCGAAGGACCCCCAGGAAATCCAAAATGTTGCAAACGTCTTGTTGATAAAGAATTCTCTAGAGATAGTGTCCTTGCAGTGGTCTCAATTGAGGGATTACAACTCAATTTTTTCTCTTTAGTTGTATTTGAAGGCTGTGTTAAGTGAGGCAGAAATGCCAGAGAGACAGAGCTGAGATCAGCGACAAACAGACAAGCAATGTGCCTTTGCTTTCTAAGCTGAGATGTTGATGTAATGATGACCCCTTACTAATATGTAAATGTCTTGTGTTTCTGTTGAATTGTAAATCAGTTGAACACAAATGTCACACATTGTATTAAGCTAATGTTTTAGGGAAAAGGGCAGAAAGAGAGGCCGACACACACACACACACACACACACACACACACACACAGAGAGAGAGAGAGAGAGAGAGAGAGAGAGAGAGAGAGAGAGAGAGAGAGAGAGACTTATTCTCTACTTTTCTCCTCGGAAAATGTTTGTACCATATTAAATAAAACATCAGTATAATCCCCACTGAATACTTTTTGTCAGAAACCACCTGCCCAGAACCATTTCCTTGTATTCTTTAGCATAGATCAATGTGGATGAACTCACTCTTATGATCTGATGAAGGGTAAACATGTTTGACCATCAGACATTTGTGCTGCAGCTCACTGGGGCAGTGCAAATAGACAAAGTGACAAATTACTTATTGGGAACATTTCCCTCATTTCTTCGGCACTCTCTGCCACCAGTTATTTCAGGGCCACGCAAGGGCGAGCTGATGCTTCTTTGCCAAATCACCTTGTTTAAATCTCCATAAAACATTGCTGCCATCAGCAGCTAGGAACTTTGGGAACTAATTTAGGGCTGATGTAATTTACAAGTGATTTATCAATGCAAGTGGGTGGTTTTATTAAATATCTGCAGAGAACTTGTTTTAAAAATACAGGGAAAGAGAGGCCACATTACTTTTATCTGTCTTCTCTCCTGTCCTTTATCCACTCTTTATGTTCCTTTTCTGATGTAGATATTTAAGCTTCTGTGTTGAAGAACAGGATCCAACAATACACTGCGAGTAGGATGATGGCTTCCATCAGGTTCACATCAGCTGGAAAAAACAGAAAACTCTAAGGAGGACTGGTTAGAATATGAGGGAATTTTTTAATGTCCAGGAAAGAAAAGGACCAACTTCGTTGTGCTGCAGTCAAGTTGTGTGAGGAGACTTTCCCATAGAATTACCTAATCTTATTTAACACTGAGTATATGAAATGGGTATATCTGTAACTTCAGTGACCTGAAAGGTCTGCTTTTTAATTTTGAATAAATGCATATGTTTATGCCCAAATCACCCCAAATTCCCAAGGCAGAACAAGTCTACTGGACTGAAAGCGAGGTAGAAGGAATGCACTTTTTCAGACAACTTGTGTGTCACAGGGAGACCACAGATATCACTGTCAGTCAGGTCAGAGGTCATTCTGGGAAATACAACAGTACCAGAAAAAGTTGCAGATGTAGTCCAGAGAAAATGTTCTTGCATAGAAAACATAAGATCCTGCATTCAATTCCTAGGACTGGGAAAAAATCAAAACAAAACCCTAAGGCTAATATTTGTTCATTTTTCTAACCAGCATGGTTATAAACATCAATTTACGAAGCACCATGTTAAAATTTTGTAATGCAAAGAAAACTAAAAGCTTTGCAGAGGCCAACCTCATGGCATTCAACATATTACTGGAAACTAGTGATACAGTTGCTGCAATAGAGTTTCTGAGTGGAAGCTTTACATGGGTTGAAGGGCTGAAGGGTCTTGAGAGACAGGTGTCATCTTAGGCTATAAAGTTAGGGCATTGCGTTCTCATACAGGACTTGACCTTTCAAATGTCAACACTCCAAGTGAAATTCCTTAAAAAGTAGGGAGGCTGGGATCAGCTCGATGGGGCCAAAGAAACCTCCAGCAGCAAGGAAGCTTTAAAAGACACATAGGCAGTGCATGTGGGATGGTTATCATCTTCTGGGTGTATGTTCCTTACTGCTCACATCAACTCAAGGAGATTTTCGCATGGTTGGATACATGTGTTTCAAGAAAATATTTTCCCAGTGTGTAGGCTACCATTTTGTTGTGTAGATGATATTCTTTGCCTTACAAAAATCTTTCGGTTTCATGAGGTTCCATCTATTAATTGTTGATCTTAGTACCTGCATTATTGGTGTTCTGTTCAGGAAGAAGTTTCTTGTGCCAATGTGTTCAAGACTATTCTCCACATTCTTTTCTGTCAGGTTCAGTGTACTTGATATATGTTTGGTAGGTGTCCTGAGGGATGGCTTGCTTTTTCCTGAGGGGAAGTAGAGGTGATTGATCTGGGGGGAGGGGAGGTGGTAGAGGGACATTGGGGAGAGCTATGGTTGGATATAGTATATGAGAGAAGAATAATGGGAAAAGAGTTTAAAAAGATTTTTTCAAACTTATGTTTAATTAAGCAGTTTCATATGTCTTTATAGCTTGTCTTTGAAAAATAAGTGTGTGTGTGTGTGTGTGTGTGTGTGTGTGTGTGGTGTGTTTGCATGCACATAAATATCATAGTCTATAAACACAATGCACAAACTCTGGATGGTTTTGAGAAAGTTCTACAGAGACAAAACACTTGAAAACCTGGGTAGCACCTTGCTCAAATATCAGCACTATTCCATAGGAATTGCTAACTAGTCAAACAGTTGCTTAAATAAATGCAAGATATGTAAGTCTTAGATTCGGCCACTTATACTTTGCCAGTATAGGATGTAGGCAACTTTTTTAGATTCTCAATTCAAACAATGGATGGATTAATTTGAAAATTCAATGTTAAAAACCCAAATGAGAGAGCTTCTTCTTGACTGGCTCTTCTATTTTGTCCTCTAAATCAAATGTGTAACTACACAATATAGGAGGCAAGGACAGGGTGAATATGTGCCAGCTGGAAGAGCTGTAATGACAGCTTAGGTTAGATTCTGAAATGAAAAAGAAATATTTCAATTGGACCCTCGACTTTCTTCATTTTACCCTAGAATCATTCAAGTGGACCAACATCAGGGTCAGAGGTAATGGAAGAAATTTGGAGAAGATTCATGCTTTGATTGTTCTTGCCTATGTTATCAAAATGTATTACTATTTGAGTATGTACTTCATGTCAAATAATATGCATTTGTAATATCTTAGGAGAAAAAAGGCTTGAGAAGTACATTTCTTTTTCCTAAGTAGAAGAAACACAGGTTCCAAAGGAATAAATGACTTGACCTAAAAATACAAAGTAGAAGCTGTTCACTTTTAGAACCCAGACTGTTATCTTTTAAAGCCACCAGATGACTGGGTATACTGGCATATAGTAGTAATCTTAATATTCAGAAGGCAAAGGCAAGGATATCATATTTCCTTTGACTTGAGCTACACATTTAGTTCAAGCCCAGTCTCCATTATATAGGACTCTGTCTGAAAAGGAAGAAATAAGCAGCCAAATAAAGGAAACTACAACAATGAAAAAATCAAGCAAGTAAAATTCTCAGACAGACACTGTAACAAATAAGATTGTGTCCACAGTCAAGTCAGTTGGGAATTATTGATCCTGCTACCATGCTAAGTCATGAATTCTATACCGCGTTACTGTATCCTGTAGAAGAGCAAATTAAGGAATGTAGAAAGTATTTTAAAGAAAATTTTCACTGCATCAGAGACTGCATTAACAGTTGGAATGGAATATATTGCACCCATATTAACTTGCTCTTTAAATATGGAGTAATAACAGCAATCTTGTAGGAAACACCATCAAGAGAAGTGTTGTGAGTATAATTTCTGATCTTTAATTGCTTTGAGATTCAGTCAGAACTTTGGGTCATTTTCAATTTTTTTTCTGTGGTCAGTGAATGGAAGATTCCAGATCAATAGAAAATGGATTTAGCATTGATTCTCTGTACATTTAAGTCTATGATAAAGCACATAAACAGAACAGCTGCTTTCAATAGCAGAAATTAATATGAATTATAAAGCAACTAAGGAAGAACCAAATGAGTAGATTTCTCATTTGGAGAGAAAAATGTTAGAGGTTTGTTCCATTTAGTTTACTGACTAGAAATTGGCTCTATGATCAGATAGCTACAAACTCCAGTGGGAACCACACTGACATATCAGAAAGAAAACTCTGATGTGAAATTTTCACATTATTCTAGTCTATCATGTTATTGTAATGAGAATTAGAGGGATGCTACCAATACATGGATTCCAGTGTCTGCCATTGCTGTATTCTAATCCACTCAGAGAGTTTTTATCACTGAATACCATTGAACCAATGCATAGAAAGATAACAACACCTTTGAACAGTTCAAACACACTATTCCCCTGTAGTTTAAAATCATTCTTTTACCATGAAAAGGTTTATAAATGGAAAGACATTTTAATAAGAAGTCGTCTGTGTTCACTTTACATTAATCCTTAAATAATAGCTCAATTACTGACTCCCTTACTCAACAGCTTTATTCAGGAATATGTACCAACTAATACTTAATAAAGTGAGTTGATTTTTCATTGAATTTTTGCTCTTATGAAAAGATCAATAAGATTCAAAATGGGTAGTACAAGATGCAAAACTGGGGCTTCCTTGGATATATGCAGATTATTGTCATAAAAGTATTTAATACAGTGACAATGATTATATTTCATCAAATATTGGCACTACCATAAAGTTTTAATGTGTCAGAATGGATGCTCTGGCATCAGTGTTCACACTAAAATCAAGGAATGCAGCATTAATATGCTGCCTAAAATGTCAGGGCAGAAGTATACCAGATGTCCCTAAGTTTTACTCCCCTTGGAACAGAAGGCAGCTGTTCCTCATTTGTCAAGCACCAATTGAGCCTTTCTTGTACACCAGAGACTGTCCCATATTCATGATTATAGAAATAGAAATGTGTACTGTATTCTCACTCTTTGTACTTATATTATGGTAAGCACAGTTGGAAAACAATAAGCAAATAATCTACAGAGAATAATACATGTCACAACGAAAGTAAAATGGAAAAAGCTAGTAGATAGTGACCATGATGGATCCTGTCTTATTTAGACTGTATGGTCATGAAAGCTTGTCTGTTTGTGTAATAGCTAATTATTCTTGAACTTGCCCCAATTCCTTAAAGATTAGAGGATTCCTAAGAAGTAAAATAAAAGATTTGTGTTCAGGGTATAGAAAACCTTCAAGTGTTTGGATTTATTTTAGTATTTCAGTAGACTTCAAAGCTATGAAGCTCCCTGTGCTTGCCTGGCTGTCTCTAACTCTTGATTACTTTTGTCCTTTAGAACTTAGATGGCACAACTCCTCCCCCAGGATACATCCCTGATCTCCCAAATAAAATTTCATAATCCATATGTGGACTATATTAGCATTCCTGTATACTTTTCCTTTGTAATGCTACAGTGAAGAGAGTATTTATTATCTGTGAGGAAAATAATAGTCATTTTTCATTCCAATGAAAAGTCTTGTTTTAGAACTTGTGTGATCAGAAGTGTCCTTGTGTTGACACTTAACCCATATGCTCATCTTGAGAGATAAAGGAAACACATGACACTATGTTTCCTTACTGCTAGAACAGATACTAAGCATTCCTCCTTATTATACATATATTTTCTTATTTTTGCTTATTTTTTAAAATTACCTTGTTGAATCTCAGAAACATTGTGTTACTGAACTCTCTCTCTCTCTCTCTCTCTCTCTCTCTCTCTCTCTCTCTCTCTGTTTCCCTTCCTTTCTTCCTTCCCTCCCTCCCTTCCTCTCTGCTTCCTTCCTTCAATTAGTCATGAAATCCTGGCAGAATTATTTAACCCTTAAGGGTTCACCTGAATAATATAGTTGATCAATAGTTAAAAAAGGTGACTCGAAGTTACTAAACAGGAAACCTTAATTTAGGCATTTTCCTATCATCCCTCTTATCAAACCAGGTAACAGTTCTTTTGTTGCTGATCCTAGCATTGATTCTCCACTCAAAACATTTCTTTGGTTCTTAGTTCATACTAAGATCTTCTTGAAAAGTTTTTCTTGCTTTGCTTATTATAATCCCCGATGAAAACTGTTGATGGGGCAGAGTGCATTACATTATGTAGAATGATGCAGGAGAGTTGGTTGGTAAAACCAAAACAACCAAACAAAAACCAAAACCAAAAAAAAAATCATGGGAGGATTTAGTTTGAGTACTAGAGAGTAACATCTTGCCAATATCCTAGTATGTTCTCAAATGGAAATGTTAAGTGAAATCTTTAAATATGCTCAGCTCAGTGGCTTCAAAAATCTTTGACATTAAAGGTATTCACGAAGATTTGGAATTTTGAACATCTTTGTTCAAAGCTTCAGTGCTATGAAATTCATGTGCAGACTCAAGGAGAAAGTGTCTCTTTGAGGAAATTTCAGGTGAGTTCTGCAGTTTTATAGAGATATTCTCATAGTGCTATATAAATTATTAACTATGTATATGTTTACAATAGAGGCATACTATTTGCTGTTTTCTTATTTTCTGTGAGAATGTGGATACAGTAGCCAGGTTAAGTATGCACATATATGAGGCCCCAGTAGCTGTTGTTCACTATTGACCAAGTGTAAGCTGCAGTCAAGTGTTGTGAAGGAAATGTATTTAGCTGGTCTAATAATCTGACTGAGGCTAGCTCACAGGCTGCTTAGCAAATCCCTGAAGAGTTGAAATATTTCGTATTGGAGGGAGGAGAGTGACTCATGACAATGAGGAAGTAAACAAAAATGAGAAGCTCAACTTTAGCAGTTTCACAATGTACCTCCCCAAAGTTTGGAAGCAGAAGAGTGCTCTGGAGTTGTAGACTCCAAGAAGCATCACCTGTGTTTGGGTGCACTTTTGGGGGGGTGATGTAGCTTTCCTTGAGTCTTCTTGTTCCTTTTTTTTAGGCCCTCCCTCATGCGTAGTCCTGTAAGTAATGCCAACAAACTACATGGTTTATCAAGATGGACATTAGTGGAATCAAATCATTACTTTGTTCTGTTAATGTTTCTTATCTGGGATTATTAGATGTTTGCTTGCAGATCATCAGAAAAAGTGGCAGACAACACTAAAGTACTAGTTTCCCTGTGTGTTACTTCTTACCAAGACAAAAGGCTGTGACGTAGCTGTATCACAACTCCTGCATTTATGTCATCAAGGACAATGTGGTAAGAGCCAGATGAATCCCATTATTGGCTGTCCCTTCCAGAGTGATCATCCTTGAAATCATGTACCTACCAATGGCAAAAATACTCAGTCAGTTTTATACATGACTTGTATATAAATACACAATATGTATATAAAATGATAGTCAAAGAAAAGAGAATATCAACTTGAGGGTATAGGGCATGGGAGGGGTTAGAGGAAGGTTAGCTGGGAGGGCCTGGAGGGAGAAATAAAAGGGAAGAAAGTGATATAATATTATTCCAATTAAAACATATTTAAAGAAATAGAATATAAGGGGAAATCAGAAATAAAAACTTAAAGCGTGTGCATATGTACCTACACACACACACACACACACACAGAGAGAGAGAGAGAGAGAGAGAGAGAGAGAGAGAGAGAGAGAAGCACAGCCAATTATTTTACAGTGCGACATTTTCTTTTCTAAAGATTCTGGACTTCCCATAAATCAAATTTACATTATGCTATAGGTTAAGGCAGTGATCAATCATTGCAAATCTACTTAGAACATAGTGTATGACTCTGCGTCCTAGTTCAATAAACTGTTCATTATGCTGATTCTGCCCACATGTCGTCTGTGTACTCTTTTTAAAAATTTTTTTTATTTTAATTTTAAATAGCTTGTTTTACATGTCAATCCCAGTTCCCTCTGTGTATTCTTTACTTAGCTTCAAAGGGCTTTAAATCTTTCACAGTAGAAAACATGTATCCAATACTTTATAATTAGTATTTTTATAATTCAATTTTTAAAACATTTCATATATTTTATATTAAAATAAATTATAGTCAAATTGCATATTTAATGATTTTTAAAATTTATGTTCATTATCTCTTTACAATGCACTTATGTTTCTCTTCCTATAATAGTATTCTAATCATATTGCATCTTTCTCCAAAATCTCAATAATTTCTCAGATATCTAGGTAGCAAATTTTGGACTCTGATTCTGGTGTTAAAAGCCATTTTACTCTGGCCCCAAACTCAAGGAATTTTTCTTAGCTATGGTGTTCCATAGCTTGAATGATAAGATCAGATTCTAGTCCTAGCTAGACAATTTATGAACAATATTTAGCATGCTATGTAAGGTGGGAAAATAACATTAATTACTTTGTTAGCTTGTAATTAATATTGAGATGAATGTAAATCTCTTAGCAGTCTCTTAATTATTAGTATATATCTGACAAGTAGTAAATTTTCATGTACTTTCTTATTAATTTACCATCCATTGTGAATTAAGTGATGTATATTTTCATAATGGGAAAATATAAGCCTTATCATTCCCTAAAAGAATGCTACCCTCTTTGCATACTAACAAATCAGTGTCAGAATGGCAGGCATGCAATGGCCATGGAAACAATGAGTTCAATTTAATTAACAATATCCCTTCACTGAGTTTTATAGTAAAGTTACACTCAGTTGATAAACAAAACTGATTTCCAGAAGTAGAGTTATTTTCTTTTGTAACAGGACAGATGCTCTGAGAGCCTGTACAGACTATGGCCTACGACAAACAAGACATGATTCCTATGCCCAGATCTCTGTGTTTGAAATCATGGGTACTCCTCTGTTGTGGATACAGATGCTCAGCGAATGACAGGACACCCTAGGGAACTATCTAATCCAACAATGTCTCTCGACATTACAAAGATCTATTCAAATTTTAATAAAGTCATTTCAATGAACTGTTAAGTAACTTTTAATTGATTGCCTATTGTATACTTGCTTATACTTTTTTCCTGTATATATTTAGTCAAATTTGAAGATTTTCCATTATTTATATGAGTGATTTTTATTGCTGTCATCTTTCTCTTCTCTCCCTGGGACACCAATGAAATGCTTGTTATGTACTATACTGTAAAGTTGTGTGTTGTTGGAACTACTTATTTATTCTATGATTGAACCCAAGGCCTCTAACACTGTAAGCAATTTCTCTACAATTGCATGTACTCCATACCCCTCTCTGTGATTTTGACTAATTTATGTTGTTCTTGAAATTTTCTGATGGTTTCATTTGTGATCAACATTCTGGTATGGTTTATTTTGGTTGTTTTTGGTCTTTTATTTAATTTTAAATATATCTGTACCCTTTCCTAAGACTTGATTTTCATTTCTCTCAAACATGTTTGCAATTTTCACAGGCCATTTTTTCTTGACCACTAGAAGTCCTTGTCAGACATCTCTGTCACACTGTGGTTGGTATTTGTGTGTCACTTTTTATAACACAGGTTGAGTTGGTTCAGCTTGAACATGTTGAGTGTTATGCAATGAGACTGTGACCATGCCATTGTGGACAAGAGCTCACTTACTTCTTATCAGATGAGGTTGGAAGACCAGGGTTCCAAGTCAGCCTATGTAGTAACTGAAAAATATGCACGATTGACAGTATCTGAGATATTTTGTTCATTAAAATAAATAATGATAGCAACTAATTAAGTTAAGAATTGTAGGACTTTCTTGCTAAAACATGAAGAGACAAATAGAATAGAGGGAGAGAAAAGTGGTGGGAGTAGGGGGAGAAAGGGAAAACAGGAAAGAGCTCTTATGATAAAATCATTATATATGGAAATGAAAACTCTTAAATGGTAATGGAAAAGTTTAGTGTAATAAGGAGCCCATTATTACACTATTACATTATTTTTATTACAAAGAAGGAAATAATAACTTTACATTGAACAACCTAGTACATAACAACCCTAGTACATAACACCTTTATTAAATAATGACAGTAGGATATCACCAGTGTCGGTACGCAGGGCATCATGGCTTTTGACAAATGATAGGTGATTGATGTTCCCAAATAAATTCATAGCTCTAACCTAATTATGAGGAATAGTTATATACATCACCCAAATTGAGGGTATTCTGCCAAGTAACTACCATATAGACCTAAAATTATTTCTTTATTTCTATAGTATAATATATGAATATCATCCCCCCTCTCTTGCCTATCTCCAAACTTTACCATATATCCTTTTTGTACTTTTTCAAATTTATAGCCTAGTTTTCATTAATTATCGTTCCACATTTATATTTATGGAAGTTAAGAAAGACATGAAGAGAAGGTGAAGTACTATTTATTGTCACAGAACCTGAATAGTCACTAAAACCAAATGAGATGTACACTCTATCCTAGAGTGTTTCTGTACTGGGTGAAAAAATATCAACAATGACTATTAGCAGGGAGAATTAAAAAATCATGGGATACTGATGATGTTTTGTACAGGGACTAGAAACAACTGGGCAGGGTCTAAATGCACCACAGAGCCTATTTTCTTGAGATGTGTTTTAAAGGATTTTAAAAAATAAACAAAAATGAATACAATGCTACAGAGACACCATAAGTCCTTCAAAGCCTAAAATACTCATTCTCTAGTCCATTTTTATTGAATTCTGGACTAAGCCACTAGTAACAGTCAAGATGTCTTTTGTTTGTGCTCTTAAATCCGCAAAGATAGATGGATCCTTTGCCTTTTCTTGTCCATGAGCTGGGTATCCCCCTTTGTTCTTTAACCCTGTGCGTCCGGGCTCCGACCTCTGCACACTGAAGTTTGGTCTTGCCCTGATGGGACCAAAGCAGCAGGCTATGTATTGCTCTACTTGTTTTCAGGGAAGGCTCGTGAGGCTTCAGCTTAGAAATTCCTCTTTATCTCTCTTGTTCTTCCCTTGCAGAAGTAATGAGGAAAAGAACAGTCAGGGGTTTTTATGTTCCTTAGATGGGTTTGGCTGTTAATTATCACTGTGTTCTTGAGCTTACATGCTAGCACAGATACTGTTAAAGTTTGTGAAGTCTTTTCTAGAACATACCAGTCATGTAGATCTTGTCTTGTGTGGCTGCATGTGCAGACATTTTCCACTTGATCTGGTGCATATGCTCCTGCAAACACCAATACAATTCTTTCTTCTCATAAGAAATATTGATGAAAAGTGTCTGGTGTAATTAAAAATGGATTCAAAATGAAAATGCCAATTCAATGACCATAACAAATAACACTGAGAGTTCACATAATTACTTTTTAAATGGTCTAAAGATCTGATAAGAAAAAAAAGTTTCCACCATTAGCTTACACTATTTCACCAATTTACATTTATAGAAAATTCATAAAGCAATCATAAGGGGAGGAAAAAGAGTTGAGGGAGATAAAGGAAAGCAAGAAAATGGTCTAGATATATGAACTTCTGCTTTTTAGATTTAGTCTCAGTGTGTGTTAGCATTCTGTTGATATATATGCATATGGATATGCATATACATATACACATAGACATATACCTGAGATAATTAACTTGAAGGGAAAAGGTTCATTTTGGTTTACAGGCTTATAGCTTTTAGCTAATGATCCATTGAAGCCAGAGCATTGAGCGTGAGCTGTATGCACTTCATTGTCTTGAGGGTGCATTCATATTATGCCTGCATTAGGAAAGAGAAGAAGGGACAAAGACCCCAGAATTCCTTTCTTGGGTCTGTTGCCAGAGACGAAAGGACTTGCACAAGGCCATACATTGTATGTCCTATCCTCTTCCAGTTGTGCCACTCTGAAGGACAAGTGTTTGATACATGTTTGGGGAGGGCATCACAGGTTCACACACACAGTAGCAGACTGCAATAAAATATAAGCACTCCTTTCCACACATTTCAACAAGGATATATGGTATTCATTATATGCTACACTACGGCAGGGATCACAGTCAAAGTTCATATGACAGTCCAGCCTCTGGCTTTGAAGTAATCACAAGTACTTAGGAAGAGGAATCTCATAAAAGTTTAGTGGTCTCTAAGTGACACAGAAATTGTATATATAGAGCAAAACCAGGCTGGAGAAACCAACAGAAACAGCTGACCTGAACAAGGGGAAGCTCATGCACCCCAGATTGAGAGCTGGGAAACCAGCATGGGACTGATCCAGACCTTCTGAAAGTGGGTGTCAGTTGGGAGACCTGGGCAGTCTATGTGGCCTCTAGTAGTGGATCAGTATTTATCCCTGGCATACGAATGGACTTTGCGAGTCCACTCCACATAGAGGGATACTCTCTCAGCCTAGACATACAGGGAAGGGTCTAGGTCCTGCTCCAAATGATATGACAGACTTTGAAGATCCCCCATGGAAGGCCACATCCTCCCTTGGGAGCAGAAAGGTAATGGGATATGGGATTGGTAGGGGGGGGGAGGGGAGGAGGGAGGGGAGAGGGAACTGGGATTGGCATGTAAAACAAGCTTGTTTCTAATTTAAAGAAAACAAAAAAAGAAATGCTGCTGAGGGTGGCAGTTACTATTTACTGCTGATGGCCTTGGAAATCATTCCAGCTACTGTGGATGTGAACAGAGGCACTTGAAGATTAAAAATCAAATCTTCATGTAATTCAGCCACATTGTTTCTGGGTTTGTACCTGAGTCAGTCAGCTTGTTATAGGGGTGCCTGCAAGCCCAAGTTCACTGTAGTATTATTCACAGTGGTCAGTTGATAGAAAACCTACATGCTGATGAAAGAAGATGTGAAATGTAATTTCATATACGTGAAATATGAGTCCATATACTCAACTAAGTTTTAGTCAGCTCTGATTAAGAAACCCGAAAGACCTGGATATTGTGATAAGTGAAATATCAGTTCACAAGAACAAGCATTAGTTTTCTAGCATACATGGGGCACATAGGGCATGGAAGTCAAAGGTAGAATGTTAGAGATGGGAAAAGTGAGTGGGGAAGGAGGATAAAGAAATTTGTGTTAATGAACATTTGTTTGTACTGTGTGAAGATGTGTCACTGTGATTGGTTGACTAATGAGCTGAGTGGCCAATAGATAGGCAGGTTTTCTGTGGAAAGACAGGAAGTGGTGGAGGAATCTAGTGTCATGGATTATGCCAAAGAGGTGCTAGAAGATGTTAGCAGATTAATTTCAGTTGTGAGATTTATTACAACATTTTTGCAGTGCACATGTTAACCTTAATGCTGTATACCCCTGCTCTTACTCTGTCCTATCCCTATTTGCAGCAAGATTTTCTGTCTGATATATAAGAAATCTCTAGTTATTACAATCTTTTAAAAACAGAATCATATTCTCTGAAAATATGTATTCTAATATTTCTTCCTTTAATATTTCCATGCTGCTTATATGTCTCCCTTTTTCAATGCCCCAATTAAGATGTTAAATAATATACTGAAGAAAAGTCATGGCAGTGGACACCCTTGCCTCAATTCCTGATTAAAGAGGAAATGCACTCAGTTTTTCCTCATTTAGCATGACTTTGGCTATAGGTTTTCTGTGTATAGCCTCTATGATATTGAGGTACATTCCTTCTAGTTCCAGTTTGTTCGGAGGGGTTTTATCAGTAGAGAATTTTGAACTTTATTCATGGTATTTCTCCATGTATTGAGGTAATTATGTGGTCTACATGTTTTAATCTATGTGATATATTGCCTTTGCTGATTGCCATGTGTTGAATTATCCTTGAATCCCTGAAATGATATCAAGTCATTCATTTTTGTTGTTTTCTCTAGTTTTGTTATCAGGATAAATCTACCTAAGTATGTTGACATTAGCTGTATTCATTTCCCTTTTCTCTTGTGGTAGAATTAGAGGATTACTGATTCTAGTTCTTAGCGCTATCTCCAAGTTCTACTAAATTGCACTTTTTAAATTTTTTTTATTTCTTTTTTATATTTTTTATTTTTAAATTTAAATTTAAATTAGAAACATGGTTGCTTCACATGTCAATTCCAGGTCCCTCTCCGTTCCCCTCCTCCCGTGCCCTGCCACCAACCCCCCCCCCAATATCCCCTCATTTCCCCAGGGAGGGTGAGGCCCTCCATGGGGGTGTCCATAGTCTGCCATTTCATCCAGGGCAGGGCCTGGACCTTCCCCCAAGAGTTCAGGGTGAGAGTGCATATCACATTGTTGGATGGGAGTCCAAAGTCCATTTGTACTTTATATTCATTTATTCTAGCATTTAAAAAATGTCTCACACATTTCCTCAATTACCTACTGCCTCTACAAGAGTGTATAGGTCAGGAAGTCTCTTAATTTTTTAGTACTTTCTTTTGCTGTTGATTTCTAGTTTTATTACACTATACCTTGATAAGATATACAAACTATCCTACTGCCTTGTATTTGTTGAGGCTTACTTTTTTACCTAAAATGCCAATGACCTTTATTTTAGAGAAGGGTCTATGCTCTGCTTAGAAGAATGACTTTGTTTCTGCTAAAAGAAATACTATGCATACATCTATAAAGTTCATCTGACTTATACCTGAGTTTACTTATTGATTTTTTCATTTAAATGACCTATCTAAACATAAGAATAGGATATAGATATCACACTCTATTATAATATCAGGAATTACCAGATACTTTATTCCCATTAGTGTTTATTTTATGGGAGCCCCAATGTTCAGTACATAAATATTTATAATCCTTGTGTCTTCCTGATGAATTGTTCTGTGTTTTAGTACAAAGTGGTCTTATTTTTTGACTGATTTTGGTATGAAGTGTCTTTGTTTGCTTGTTCTTAGTAAGAGGTCAGATTAGTAATACCTGTTTGTTTTAGCTTTCATTCATTCTATGCCTTGATTTTTAGTCTATACATGTTTTAATCAGTGATGCATGTTTCTTGGAAATGGCAACTGTGTTTGTGTGCATGTTTGTATATCTGTTGTGTGTGGTGCATGCATGTGCATGACTGTGTGTGTGTGTGTTCGTGTTTGTATATCTGTTGTGAGTGGTGCATGCATGTGCATGACTTTATATGTGTGTGTGCGTGTGCATGTTTGTATATCTGTTGTGTGTGGTGTATGCATGTGCATGACCGTGTGTGTGTGTGTGCATGGTGTGTGGTGCATGCATTTGTGTGACCATATGTATGCGAGTATGTGTAAGTGTGGTATTGTATATGCATGTGTATAATCACATACATGCATTTAAAGTCAGAACTTTCCACCATTACTCTGCACCTTATTACTCTGAGACAGGGTCTCTCAGTGAACTCCAGCTCACCATTTAGGCTAGGCTGATGACCAGAGATTGCTTGCAATCTCCCTATTTCCATTTCCCAATACAGAACATGCAACCATACTCAAATTTTCACATAGATTCTGAGGACTCACACCAAGATTTTCAGGATTTCAGAGCAAGCATTCTTACACACTAGCCATCTTCCCTGTCTCTGAAGCTATTTTTTAAGTTGTCCCACCAGTCTGTCTCATTTTTGTAAGTTGAAGCTACTTATATTTAGGTTTTTATTGAGAGATGTTTACTAATTCCTGCATTTTTACAGACTAATTTTTCTAGTTGTATGGATTATTGTTTGTTCTTTTTCATTCTCAATACAATTAGGCTGTTTCTGGTTTGCTGTATCTGACATGGTAGATTACTTCATTTTCTCACATAATCTTTTGAAGTTTATTTCCCAGCTCATGATTAAAACTGTGTTTCTTCCTCTCCTGTATATAGTATTCCTTTAGTATCTCCTACAGTGTGGACTTGGTGTGGTGATCTACCCTAGTTTACAATCGTCTTGCTAATGTTTCCGTTTACTGTGTGGTTAAGGAGACAGCTTTGCTATAGATGAGAATATTGACAGTTAGTTACCTTGAGTCCTTGAAACACCATTTCATCCTCTCATAGCTCTTAGGGCTGTTTAGTGGCAGATCTTAAGTCATATTCATATATTTGCCTTTGTAGATGTCATGACACCTTCTCTTGCAGCATTAATATTGTCATTTTACCTTGTAGTTTAAAATTTATTTTTCAAAGACTTTTTCTCATTTTTAAAATTATGTGTATATGTGCTCAAGTTCAATGCCCTAAAAATCTGGAGGCGTGTATCAGAGTCCCAGGAACTAGAGTTGTAAGTCACTGTGAGGCCCCTGATGTGGACAGTAGGAACCAAACATGGGTCTTATGGAGGAACAGTATTTGCTTCTAACTGCTCAGCCATCTCTGTCCTTTTTGCCATGTTAACTACAATATGCCGTCGAGTGATTCTTCTCCAGTAATTCTTGTTAGGGACTCTAAATGCCTATTTGCTTTTGATGATCATTTATTTCTTTAGATTTTGGGAACTTCTCCTATGATTTAGTTCAACAAATGTTATATGTCTTTAGTTTTATTTCAGCTCCTATCCTAGGGATGACTAGGTTGGCCCTTTTGAATTCTTGGATGCTGTAGTCTCACACAGTTTGATGTCTTTATGTTTGACTGGAGCACTTACTAGAACTCATATACCATCTCAGATATTATTTCTAGTGCTTCATCGAATCTTGTGGTGATGCTTTCTACTATGATTTTGACTAATTTAATTTTTACTTTAATTTCAAGTTTTAATTCCCTAAATTTCTAATTTTTTGATCTCTTGTGGAGTTGGGTTTTCCTGATATTCAGTATTTTGTGTGATCCTCTGATACAATGTGCACATCTGTAGGTTTCTATATCTCTCCTAGTTTTATTTTCAGATTTTATTCAGTAACTTACTCTTGAGGACTCAATCTCCAACACCATTGACTGAGGACAAAACAAGCTCTTATAATAGCAAAAGTACCAAGCTGTGTAAGATACAGAAATTCTCTTCAAATCAGTTCATGTCTATTCACACATCACCAGTGACAAGAGACTAGAAAATGAGAAAAATATTAAAGAATGTACTGTGAAGTTAAAAGTTACTCAGGGATGTGAAATGGCAAAGGAAAGAAGGAGAGAGGACAAAGGATGATAAAGGATAAGGAAGATAAAATAATTGGAATGGAGGCTTCAGCAGCATGTGTCTCCAATCCTTCAAGGGCGTATTTACTGGGTACAGAATGCCAAGTTAGCCTTTTAGTTTATTAATGTTATTCATTTATTTACTTGCCATTCAATTAATTTATTGGATAAAAGTGTCACTCAGTTAATTGATTGTTTACATTTTAGTTCCATAACAAGCTGTCAATTTCATGACTTTCTTTCAAATAGATTCTGTTATGTATATTTGAGACTTATAGCATGATATTAACAGATCATGTTGATATATATATGTGTGTATATATATATATCAACATGTTTCATCTCACATAGTTATGTTTTTATTTGGTGACAGAGGCAACCAAAATCTACTTATTTGACAAAAATCTTATTTGACACAATTATATTAACTATGATCCTTACTTCATAAACATTGTAGAATTGTTTATTCTACATGCTTACTATATTAGTTGGGTTTCTCTAGAGAAACAGAACTCGCTTATTAGAAATTAGAATGACTTGCAGGCTAATCCAACAATGGATGTCTCCTTATGGAAAGTTCAAGAATAAATAGTTGTTTCGTCCACAAGGCTGAATGCTTCAGATGGACTTCATTATTGGTTGTCATTCTTCAGGTACCATTTTTTTGAGGATTTTTCTATGCCTGATTAGGCTAATCTATTTTGTCAGTGAACCCCAAGGAACAAATTATGTCCATATCAATGGTTCATGGATTAGAAAAATGCATCACCACATCTGGCTTATTGAACCTAGAATTGGGATGTCAACCTTGGATCCTTGTGCTTACACAACAAACACTTTATTGTCTGTGCTGTCACCCCAGCCCTTTCATAGTCCTTTCCCTCCCTATCTGGCCCAAGTGCCAACTCTGTGGACTGTTAAAACAAGGATTAGGACAAGCTCATGTCACACAATGGATCCTCTTAAAACCAAGATCTTCTTAGAAGTTGGCTCCACAAAGTTTCCTTAGAGGTTCAAAAGGGCAGCAATTCTTCTTCAGTAGCATAGGTGACTCAAGTGACAGAAGACGTAGGGATATTGAAGCTGTCAAAAGGGACATCACCAAAGACATTGGCATGGCAAATCCAGTGATTTTAGAGTGCTATATATTCTGGGAACTCTTTAAGGAGGTCAAATTACACTGTATTCTGTTTTCACTTTGAATCTGTTGCAGGAAATGGACTTTTTCAGAAAATTGTCTTACATTGTTGGTATTAGAGGAAGAGTCATAATTGTTATTTGGAAAATAAATCTTGACATTTTATAAAGGAAACCATAGCTTTAACTGTTTTCCTTTGAAGTTACTTAGACTCACTAACCTAGGCAACGGAATATGAAGGACCACATATGGTTGTGTAATAATTTACTCCAAAATTTTGTAAAGATCCTAGTTTTTATTTTTGAATATAGATCTGAGCAGCACCTTAATTCTATGAAATAAATATACAGAACTTTCCTGAGAGAAGAATTTTGATCATTTCTAGTTTTAAAAAAGTTTGTATGGCTCCCAAACTGCAGCATCTTAATTCTTTTACCACTATCAGTATGAGTGTTAACATCACTAAAGAGAGGAATTAATTGTCTGACTTAGATAGCTTTGGGCCTCCTGGCTCTGGTGACATCTACTCCCAGCCTTGTCAAACAGGAGGACTTGATATAAAACAGATCTGGGAACAGTTCAAAATTGGACCTAGCTAGGAATTGTCTAAGTGCTGAAGCTAGAGCATGCTTGCTTTTGGGTGGTTAATGGACCGTTCTGTTCTCAAGCTGGATCTTACTGTGGAGCCTTTTGGGCCAGTGAAACAGTAGGAAGTTTCCCTTCCATGGGTATCTTACCAATGTATTTTTGTAGTCCTGTTATGCACTCTAAAGAAAGATTAGTTTATATCTATAAAGTGAGTCTTTCCAAAGACAATTCAGTCTCCTAATTTAATATAGATGAGTGCTAACTAAACCTTCTACGAAGTCATGAAGATTGACACTGAATGCAGTTAGAGAGCCTGGTGTTTTTTATGAAAGTAGTAGGACATGAGTTCGATTTCTTGCTCAGAGCATGGCAGAAATACTCTAACGGACGCAGGGTACAGGTACTTACAGATATTCAAGTATTTTGGTTGAAGGCATTTTCACCAAAACCAAATCAATCCCTTTAGCACAAAATTTTACTGAGGAAAGATGTAACGAAGCTACACTCAGGCTCCCTTTGTGTACACATGCTCAGTCACTGTTTTGAACATAGACTCAAATAAATACTGGGTTTATTTACTTGTTAGATCTATTTCTTTTATATGTATAAATGTTTTATCGGCATGCATGTTTGTGTGCCTTGTGTCTGTTGAGGTGTGAGGTCCCAGGAACTGGAGTTACAAATGGTTGTGAGCACTATATAAGTACTGGCAATCAAACCCAGGTACTCTAAAGCACCAAGCCACCTCTACAGTCCCTTTATCTATTCTTTTAATTTGTATTTAATTAAAATGTAACTGCATCATCTTCCCCTCTCCTCAATCCACACTCATGTCCCTGCCTACACCTTCTAAATGTTATGGCCTCTTACATTTTAATTAGTCTCTCTAGTCTCTCTCTCTCTCTCTCTCTCTCTCTCTCTCTCTCTCTCTCTCTCTCTATTTCTCTCTCTTTCTCTGTCTCTCTCTTTCTCATCTATCTCTGTGTGTGTTCTTGTGTATGTTGTGTGCACATAATAACTATAAGAATGCAATCTTCTAAGTTTGTTTAGTGTTGTTTGTATATATGTTTCTAAGACTGACCTTAGACATATACCTTGGGACCGTATCTATAATAATGATTTGGGGGCTCATTTCTGGGGAACACTACTCTTCCTTCTTTCATTAGTCTTTACGTGCCCATAACTTTAATTAGGCAGTGGGGCCTACTGTACCTTCACCCATCCTCCTTAATGAGTAAACTTGTGTTTATTCTTAAAAGGGTGGTTGTACTCTGTGACTGATTTTTGTTTGGCTTATTCAGATGCTGCATTAACTTTCTAGCCCACTGTAGACTCAATTTTTTTTCAATCATGAGTAACCCAAGACCTCTGCCTCCTGAAATGAAAGTTGTATATTCTTTCTTTTTCAGAGTCACCTTAGGAAGACTTCTGTGACAATGGAAGTGTAAATGAACTGACAGGTGCTTTAACAGGAGACCTACTGAGGTGTAGACTTTGATCTTTATGTTCCCTTTACTTAGGATCTTGGCATTTCACACAGAACATCTTTTGGCACTGTCAAAATTTGATTTTATATCCATAGTCCTCCAAAATTGCCATAACACTCCACTGACTTCTACATCGGTCTTTTGCTTTTGTCTCTTCAACTGCTCTTCTTTTGGCCAGAATTGGCAAATTTCCCCATAAGTAAGCAGGTTTTCTGTGCATATCAGTATCACTGTTCTGAAATGTCCTCATGAATCTTAGCTGTGATTTTATTTTTAAATTGTCTTCAAACAGACTCTCTCTCTCTCTCCTCCCCTCTGTGTGTGTGTGTGTGTGAGGTAGTTTTCAGTGAGGATATCACTCTATTATAGCTTAGATCAAAACAATTTTTACCTGTAATTTGTTTTAGACATTGTCATGAATGTCTAAATTTATATTATACATAAGGTTCAAAGTTCTAAGCTTTTTCCTTTCAGTTGAGCACTCTTTCTTTAATACACTTGCACTCGTCCCCCTTCTATTGTTCCTGCTTGGGTCATTTCTGTCTCCTACATGCCCTCTGTAATCATTACTTTTCAACTGGTATAGTGTATTAAAGAACAGTGTGTTCTCTGTCTTCATGTTACAGTGAAAGAAAGCACCCTCAATTTAAATAAAAGGAATTTTATTAGACTCATTTTTCAGTAATAGGAATTTTCCAGGATAAGCAAGACATTCCTACAAAACATTATAAACATATTAAAAGACCCACTAGGCAACATAGTTGCAGTGAGGGCCTTTGGTTAAAAATTAGACTAACTACATGCTTTTGGAGACAATAATTTCCCTAACTGATGATATAATGTTTTAAATCAAACAAGCTATGCTCATCTTTATAACTTTCAGTAATTCACTCACTCATTAAATAATTATGTACATCTACTCCTTTCTAGACATCTGAAATCAGTGGTAAATTTTAATTTTAGTAGGATGATAAATGAATAGAGAAACACTTCAGTGGTAGCTTCACATAATCTCAAGAATTTATTACTGGTATGACAATGCCCCCAGAGATAACCATGTCCCAATAACTATAGTCTGTGATTTTGTTACTTTATATAACAAATAGAAGCTTACAGCTGCCAGTAAAACTTTAAAACAGAAAGAAATCTGCACTTATCCTGAATCCAAATGTGAGTATTTAAAACCATAGAAATTTAATGAATACCAGAAAGCAGATATGTCTACCAAAGAAGAGTAAAATTAATTTAATATTGCTGACTTTTAAGATATAGTAAAGGGGTCAAGATCTAAAGACCACAGAAGATTATGAGTAATAGAAAATTCAGGAGTCTCCTCTAAAGCCCTAGAAGTAAATACACCATGTTTGCCCATTGATATTACTGCTCCTAGCTGAGTAAGGTACCTGAACTTTGGGTCACAGAATTGTAAGACAGTCATATTGTGTGACCATAAGCAGACAGGTTTGAAGTAAGTTTTAGAATAGCAATACCAAGTTAATCATATTATTATTATTCAGATTAGTGAGTTGGAAAGTGGTGTTGGTAGTAGAATGACTCCAGGAGTCATCTAAGGAAGTGACCAGAGAAAAACATGGTGTCAAAGCCAATAGACAATGTTGAAAACATTTGTCATGTGAGCACCTCAAAGAATGTCAACTAAAGGCTATTTAAAAGAGAGAGATGTGTATTGGAGGACAGGGGTAAAAGACCAGTGAAGGATAAGTCACGCCATTTGAAAAGGAACTGCGTACTGGAAAACATGAGTCTTCAGGGGTCCTGGAAGAAGGTTTAGGTTTTATTCATTATCTTTTTTTTTGGTTTTTATGAGACAGGGTTTCTCTGTATTGTTTTGGAGGCTGTTGGACCAGCCTGGCCTCGAACTCACAGAGATCCGCCTGCCTCTGCCTCCCGAGTGCTGGGATTAAAGGTGTGCAACACCACCGCCCGGCCTTATTCATTATCTTTAGAGGAATTTTTCAAAGAATGTGGTGATTTTATGTGAATTCTTGAGTGCATGCCCAGAGAAATTGGTTTATTCAACTTATGAAGGACTGTGAGGATCTATACTTAAACATCCATCCGAATTAGTTCTACTGCAAGTAGCTCACTGTTGTGATGAACACTGCTCAGTGTCTGTACCAATTTTGAGAATTTTACTCTTGGTTATTTGCATATGTGCATTTCTATCCAAATTCCTCCCTTTTCTTCCTTAAGAACTCTCCAAATATATCATCCTCAAAAGCATAATACACACACACACACACACACACATCGTAATTTAAGAAAAGTGGTGCTTGAGAGAAAGACACCATTTGACAGATTTCAAGCAGAGGAATTTTTTTTTATTAGGGAAAGAGATCATAAAATGGGGAAAGGGAAGGAGAGAGACCAGCCTCTGGAGAAAAGATTAGTAGGAGGGGGGTAGAGGGAGAAAGGATGGGGGTGAGCAGGTCCCTTTTAAAAGGGAAAGTAGTGAATATGCACAGGTGGTGCTTTTAGTGGCTACAGTAGAGGGTGTATCCTAATCAGAACCTCAAGGACAGGCCAGTACAGATGCCTGAACAGATAGATAGATAGATAGATAGATAGATAGATAGATAGGTTCTCTCATGGAGTTGAACCTATTTCAAAACACAACACAGACATCTCAGTATCTCAGTACACATTTATTTAACTGAATGGAGCAATTATAGTGTAGCATAAATTTTAGGTCATCATTTTACATTCAAAGTATGTATGTGTGTGCATTGAATGTGAAATTTTATTTTACAGTTGTGTATTAAGATATCCTATTCCTTTATTTTCTTTTTTATTAGAAACAAGCTTGCTTCACATGTCAGTCCCAGCTCCCTCACATTCCCCTTCTCCCCAGGCACCCACCAATTCCCCCAGCCCCCCACAAATCCTCACTATGCCCCCCAGGGATGGTGAGGCCCTTCTTGGGGGATCTCCAAAGTCTGTCATATCATCCAGAGCAGGGCCTAGGCCCTTACCCATGTGTTCAGGTTGAGACAGCAAACCTGGATGTGGAATGGAATCCCAAAGTCCATTTGTATGCCAGGGATAAATACTGATCTACTACCTAAGACCCTATAGATTGCGAATGCCTCCTCATTGACACCCACATTTAGAGGCCTGGATCAGCCCCATGCTGCCCTCTCAGCCATCAATCTGGGGTCCCTTGTTCATATCATCAGTTTCTGTGGGCTACACCAGCCTGGTCTTGACCCCTCTACTCATCACTCCTCCCTCTCTGCAACTTGGTTCCAGGAGTTCAGTTCAGTGCTTAGCTGTGGGTGTCTGCCTCTGCTTCCACCAGCCACTGGATCAAGGCTCTAGCATGGCATCTATGGTAGCCATCAATCTCATTATCCAGGAAGGGAATTTAAGGTTGCCTCTCTACTATTGCTTAGTTTGCCAGTTGGTGTCATCCTTGTAGATCTCTGGAGATGTCACTAGTGTCAGATCTTTCCTCAAACCTGTAATAACACTCTCCATTATGGTATCCACATCTCACAGAGGACTGATCTCTAACATTTACAAAAAACTCAAGAAGCAAGTCCCCAAAGCACCAAAGGATGCAATTAAAAAGTGGGGTACAGAACTAAATAGAGAATTCTCTATAGAAGAGTCTAAAATGGCTGAGAGGCACTTAGGAAAATGCTCAACATTCTTAGCAATTAGGGAAATGCAAATCAAAACTCTGAGATATCATCTTTCTCCTGTCAGAATGGCTAAAATCGAAAACACCAAGGACAAGCTGGAGAGGATGTGGAGAAAGGGGAACACTCCTCCACTGCTGGTTGGAGTGCCAACTCATACAGCCACTTTGGAAATCAGTATGGAGATTCCTCAGGAAAATGGGAATCAGTTTACTATGAGATCCAGCAATTCCACTCTTAGACATATACCAAAAATGCTGTACACTCATACAACAAGGATGTCCGTTCCACTATGTTCATAGCAACATTATTTGTAATAGCCAGAACCTGGAAGCAACTTAGATTCCCCTACACTGAAGACCACAAGAGAGACATGCACAGTACTCCAGAGAAGAGGAATGGGACAGGATCTTCTGAGAGGATTGGGGAGCATGGAGGGAGGGGAGAGAAAGCTGGGTAATAGAGGGAGAAGAGGAGGAGAGAGCAGGACATGGGGAGCAGGAAGGTTGAGTCAGGGGATGAATGTGAACTTTTAATGATGTGGAAATTTTACCTTTTCATATCTTTTCACATGTCTTTTAGCATTATACTTTGTCAATTCTTTTTTTTTAACTTTTTTATATTTTATTTTTAAATTTAAATTAAAAACAAGGTTGCTTCACACGTCAATTCCAGGTCCCTCTCCCTTTCCCTTCCTTCCTCCCATGCCCACTCACCAACCCCTCCAATATCCCCTCATTTCCCCAGGAAGGGGGAGGCCCTCTATGGGGGTGTCCATAGTCTATCATTTAATACGGGGCAGGGCCTAGACCCTCCCCCAAAAGTCCAGGGTAAGAGTGCATCTCTCATTGTTGGATGGGTGCCCAAAGTCCGTGTGTATACTCGGGATAAATACTGATCTACTACCCAAGGCTCAATAGATTACCTAGGCCTCCTCACTGACACCCACATTCAGGGGGTCTTGATCAGTCCCATGCTGAATTCCCAGACATCAGTCTGGGATTCAAGAGCTAACCCTTGTCAGGTCAGCTGTTTCTGGGGGTTAAACCAGCCCAGTCTTTAACATAAAGAAAACCTCTTTCTCTGAGGAACAAACAAATGCCTTGCTTTTATTGGATGTAAAATTTGAGGAACATAAAAATGGAGAGATTGGACAAGGAAAAATACACAACTCATATAACCCCACATTATATGTAGGGTTTAGGAAAATGTACCACATTTTGGTAACCATGAAATCTGAAGATGACTTTAGAAGTCAGCAAAAGGTAAGACATTTTCTCCTGCAGAAGGAGCCATCACACCTGATTTGACTTCTTCTTCCTCAAAGAGAGCTCCTCAGAATTCTCATGGTTATTTGATGCAAACTTCCTAATCACTTGTCTTCCAGGGCCTGCAAGGAAGCCTAGAGAGGAAGCTTCTCATGTTTTTAACCTGCATCAAAATTACTTCTTTTAAGCCGGGTTGTGATGGTGCACGCCTTTAATCCTAGCACTCGGGAGGCAGAGGCAAGTGGATCTCTGTGAGTTCGAGGCCAGGCTGGACTGATAGCCTCCAAAACAATACAGGCAACCCTGTCTCATAAAACCAAAAAAAATTACTTCTTAATTTTCTCCTTCCCTTTTCCCCCTCTGAGGAGTCTCATGCACTCCTCTTTCTTCTCATTAAAATACATTGTCTCTTTTTCATTAATTTTTCTTTTACTCTCTCTCTGTCTCTCTCTGTCTCTCTCTCTCTCTTTGTCTCTGTCTGTCTCTCCTTATATTCCTAAATACATAAGTACACACTGCAGAACCTATATAATGCTTTTTCTACGCATGTTAAAGTTGGGCATTTGGTTTTGGAGAGTCAATTGGAGTGTTCCTCTCTTGGGAAGACTGTACCTCTCACTTCCATGTCTTAATTCATATTTTGTGATTAAAATGAATGATTGCAATCCAGGGATTTTTCTTTCAAATTAGGAATCTTTCTTGCCTCATAACTGAATGTGTTTGTAATAACTGATCACCTCCTGTCAAGTTTCCTGTTTTACTAGACTCCCTGTTCCAGGTTGCAAACTACCTTTGACCTTGTGTGGAACTTAGCAAGGATATGTGGGATTATTCCTTGACTCCTCAACTATTCCTATCTTTCATCTCCATTGTGAGTTTTGGATTGTGCTTGTATTTTTACAAACAAATTACTTTTGAGTGATACCATTATATAAATATAACGATGAATGTTTGTATGTAATTTTCCTGAGGGTTTGCCTAGCCAGGGAATAACTGAGGTAATTGTTCAGATAAATTCCAGGTTTCTGGATACTTTCTCTTTGTAACTGAACTAACCTTAATGTGTTATGATGGTCCCCTTTTACGGGTAGTAGCTATATGATTAGATGATTTATTTATAAACAAAACCTCCATTTCTAGCCTATCCGCAAACTTATTGGTCCCCCTGCATTGCCTGCCACTCAGTTCACACATCTCCATAACTTCTTTCACTGTGCTGGAGTGTACATCACAGAATGGGACAGACTGCTTTCCCAGCTGACTCTGGTCCTATAAACTATATCTGTGCATTAGCTCTAAGGTACATACGCTTTCTTGACAAGAGCCTACATTTTTGCATGATGACAGACAAGGGGACAGTAGCAAAGAAAGACAAGCTCTCTGAAAGATCCCTAGGTCCATTGTGAGATATCTCTCCTTTTATAATTTTAGTGGTACCCCAGAAGAGGATTCTGGTGGTGTATTCTCCTTTTCAGTTATTGTTTGAATCTCTGGCTGTGTCTACTTTACAACATACTAAATCTCTTTGAAGATACCAATATGCAATTGTTCCTTAGTTCTTCTTTAAATTTTAATTAGAAACAAGCATGTTTTACATGTCAATCCCAGTTCCCTCTCCTTCCCTTTCTCCCCTGTCCCCCACTAGCCTCCTACACCACCCCCTTTCTGCTCCCCAGGGAGGGTGAGGCCTTTCATGTGGGACCTTCAAAGTCTGTCATATCATTTGGAGCAGGATCTAGACCCTCCCCCATATCCCCATGTATCTAGGCTAAAGAGAGAGTAATTCGATATAGAGTTGGCTCCTGAATTCATTCATGTATATGGAAAATATTGATCCACTACCAGAGACCCCATAGATTATCCAGACCTCTGAAGTGACATCCATGTTCAGTGGGTCTGGAATAGTTCCTGGATGGTTTCTCAGCTATCAGTCTAGGATCCAGGAGCTCCCCCTTGTTCAGGTCAGATGTTTCTGTGGGTTTCTCTAGCATGGTCTTGACCCCTTTGCTCATCAGCCCTCCCTCTCTGCAACTGGATTCCAGAGTTCAGCTCAGTGTTTAGCTGTTTTTCCTCACGAATTCATCTAGTTTCAGTGTTTTTTATTTTGCAGTCTGTAGATAATAAACACTGATTCAAATCTTGTGAATAATTTGTCTCATCAAAATATATGTACCATGCCAATAATCTGAAGTTGATCCCTATTGTTAGGCCAAGAGGTTCATTCGGCCATTAGCTGTTTTCCTTTGGAAATTAGTGGGATCACACTGTGATGGTTGCCTGTGATTTTTTAATCTGTGTTAGCATATTAACATCAGATACATGCTATCATTCTCCTGTGCCAGTAACTCAATAAAATAGTCTCTCCTTTCTGAATGAGATCCTAATTAAACACATACCCCTGCTTAGATTATCACCTTGAGTTCTAGACCAAGCCCTGTCACTGTGGCAGTGGGAAGGTCAGCCAACCTCAAATTGGCTGTGTTTCATCTTTGAAATGAAAACAAAATCCTAAGTTGCCTTCTAGCTATGAAATTCTGAAATTCTCTAATTGCTTAAAAATGAATCACTTTATCTTTCTGTGCACAATTAATATTGGGAAAGCCTCTAAACAAAGTAGTTTACTTTAAGAAAGATAAATTCTTTTGTTTTTTCAAGACAGGGTTTCTCTGTGGCTTTGGAGGCTGTCCTCGAACTAGCTGTTGTAGACCAGATGGGTCTCGAACTTACAGAGATCTGTCTGCCTGTGCCTCCTGAGTGCTAGGATTAAAGGCATACACAACCACTGCCCGGCAACAAGATAAATTCTTATTTTTGATTTGTTTCTTTTTAAAATTAACAAACAGAGCAATAGGGTTTGTTACTTTGGAATACTCATGCTGTTTGTGAGAGATTGTTTCTCCCTTGTGCTCCTCTGTTCCATTCCCAGTTCCCTGACTCCACTATGCTTGCACCGTTCTGACACAAGTAGACCTCTTTTTATCGTGTCATATTATTTTTATAAATGCAGTTGATTTTACTATAATTATCCTCCCTTTCCTCTGTCCAAACTTTTCCACATACACTGCTTTCTTGCTGTCACATTTGTCTTTTTTCCTTCATTATATGTATCATATGTATTCCATACATATATAACTATATATATATATATTATAGTCATATAATTCAGCTTTTAATTTCGTTGATCTTTTCTATTGCTTTCTTGATCTTTTTTGGTTGCTTTCAATTTTGGCTTTTATTTTACCTCTCTATATAGCATCTTCAGGTTTAATTTTGTCTTTGTTTTCTAGTTTCCAGTCTCTCTGCTTTTACTATAGCTGTAAGGTATCAATGCCTTATGTTATCACTTTCATTGGTCTCAAAATATTTCTTATTACTTGTTTGATTCCTTCGTTGTCTCTTCAGTCATTTAAGAGTGGGTTGTTTAATGCCGTATGTGTCTGAATTTTCACATTGTCCTTGTGCTATTGCTCTTATCCCATTATAGCTGGAAAAGATACTCAGCAGTGTTTCAATCTTATAATTATTAGGACTTGTTTTGTGACTAGATTAGTTCTGCTCTAGAGTACAGTGTATGTGTATTTGAGAACCAAATATCAAATATATCCTCATGCTGATGGGTAGAAATTCTACACATTAAAACTTGTCTTGTGTGGATCTCCTGAGGAGGGGAAAATATAATAGATTTTATGTGTGGACTTGGGACAGGAGATGGGAACAAGAGGTTCAGGTGGGGAAAGGGAGGGGAGATAGGGTTGAGGGAGGGAATGAGAGGAGAGAAAACTAGAATTGAGGGACATTTGAGGGTTAGTATGGAAAAAATACAGTGGAAACTTCCTAAAATTTGTGAAGACAATCCTAATGAAGTTTCCAAATAATGAGTGAGACAGAGTCCCAACTGCCTATCTATTGCTTGTCATCAAACAAAGCTTCCAGTATGGGATCTGGGTTACATGCAGTTGAGTTGTTGGCCAAAGAGGCCCCAAGGAAATCCTCAGATAAGCCAGCCCATTGCCAAGTCAATAGGTTGTCCTCCATAAACTGACAGTGAGGTCCCATGGTTGAAGACAACACCTACACAACACATTGAAAATACAGAAGTCAAGCTTGTACCAATATTGAACCTTCAGCCCCAACTTTTATTGTCTTTGGTAAGAGAAGGTACTCTACAAGCTACCAAAAGAGAAACTTAAACACCACGTCAGCCACAAAATCTTTGATCTGTAATGCTGCCTTGTCTGCAAAATATGCTTAGTGCAGTGGTGGCACAAAGCCTGTGGAAGTAATCAATCAATGTCTGATTTGACTGAAGGCCCATCCACAAGATGGAACTCAAACACGACACTGTTTGAGTGACCAAGAACCAGTGGGTAGGTAGCCCAGATACCTAAGGTAAAATGAACTACTACTGGAAAAAAAAGTAATGATAAAGTGACATTTTATGTTGGTGCCTTACGCAGCCTTCATTAGTAAAGCTTCCTCCAGAAGCAGATGGAAACAAATACAGAGACCCACAGCCAGACATTCAGAGACAGAAACATTGGAATACACAACTCTAAATGGGATGTGTCTATCAAATCCTTCTTCTCGGAGTTCAGGAAATCTGATGAAAGAGGAGGCAGAAAGAGTATAATACCCAGAGGGGAGGGAATCCATGAGGGGAACAAGGCCCTCTGGATCAACTGCACAAAGCTCAAATGACCTCACAGCAACTGCAATGAAGGCACAGGGCTCACCAGATTTTGTAGCAGGTCCCCTACATATATATTACAGCATTCAGTTTAATATTTTTAATGGGACTCCTGAATAGGTGAACAAGTGTGTCTCTGATTCTTGTGCCTGTTCTTGGGGCTCTTTACGATCTGTTGGCATGCTTTGTCCAATTTTGAAGTGATGGATTTTGTTTTTTCTTATTAAATTTTATTTTGCTGTGTTTAGTCATTATCTCTTAGAAGTCTGTTCTTTTCTAATGAGAGACAGAAATGAAGTGGGTCTGGAGAGAGGGGAGGAGGAACTGAGAAGAGTAGAGGAAGGAGAAACTCTAATCTGGGTATACTGGATGAGAAAAGTATCTATTTTCAATAAAAGGGAAAAATTAGAATAAAAGCATGCCTCAGTCTTCCCTTCTTAGGAGAAATTCAATGTTGTTTCCAGCCAAGGAGATTGATTGTCATTAGTACATGGGCTAACAATTCTCTTGGATCAGATGTGCAGCTTTTCACATTTGTCTGGATACAGGAGTCTCTTAAGTGTTTTCTAGATGTCTCCAGAGGGAATCAGTTCTTATATTGTTGTTATTTTATTTTACATCTTGTTGATGAAATTAATGTGTGCTGAAATCGCCCTGATGCATCTTTTAAATCCCCAGTTGTGTGGATTAAAAAGACTGGACTGTATAATTTACTTCTGTGTCTTATAGTTCCCACACAGTCAATCCATATCTAATATTGGATGGATGGATGGATGGATAAGAACAGGAATAAAAATAGAGATAAAATGGACAGCAATACACAGTTCTAGAACCCACTGCTTACTAGGCAACAAGAGGATCAACTTCAGTTACTTCAGAGAGACAATCTCATTGATCTGCTATTCTTCAAATTTCACTCATAAAAGAAACAAAACAGGCAAAATGTTGAAGTCCCCAGGCTTATATACCAGGATTAACTCAAATGGGGTTTATATTTTTACATACCCATGTCACTGACTTCTTTTTCAGTGGTGAAGTCACAGTATTGTTTCATTGGGAATGTATATCTATCCAGTTTTTCCTTCCTTTTATTTTATGCTCAAAAAATGCTCCACTCTGGGAATTTACGAGTTGTTCAGAAATCTTACAGCTAATTAGAAGAGTAACAGATCTGAGAAATAACAGGACCTTGAGTGCAGCTCTTTCTAGTGTAACAACCCATGTCTCAAGTCTGGAATAATTAGGAAGTGTGAGAAATGCCTCAGAATGTTTGAGTACAAAATGTACTTCAAAGGTAAATTTGTATTCACAGATCATTATTTCAGATCCCCAGCTGTGAGAGAACAAGGCCGCTTCCAAATCCTGTGTTAACAGATGTCTGCTAAATACTTACTACTAATAATTAAAATAGTAACCACAGTACTGAAATTACTCCATAAGAACGACCATGTGCAAATTTTTCTATCATTCTTTTTCGTGCATCTTAATGAGTCTGTGTAACACCTAGGATGGATGTCCAGAATAAAGAATTTGAGAATCAAAAATATCTTAATACAGAGCACCTGCTGGGAGATTAGTATTTGACACTTAAAAATCACTATATACACTGTGCATTTAAGTTAAAGATTTGGGGAAAATATACTTTTGAGAGCAAAGAAATAAAGCAAAGATAACTTCTGTAGTTTTCTGCTTACATGGGAAAAATTGGCATAAGATAGTGACAGAGTGTCTCCATCAGGAGCTCTCCCTGACTCCCTCACTATGAACCATGACTGGGGACACAGTGACTCATGTCTGAGTTGGATCAAAATTAGATGTTTACTGACCTTCTTTCTCAAAAACCTTATTTGACCCTTCCATTCTACAAATATTTAGAAACAATTATTTTCAACTTACATATTAGTAAAGTAAATGAATGATTTGATTCCATGGAAGACTTAAAATATGAATAAAATTGTCATGAAATGTTGATTCTATACTAAGAATTTAATTTTTTTCATTATGTACACCCATTATTTATATGGTACTATGTTATCTAAGACCATTTTTGTATAAGTATGCATTTGAGGATTTAAAACTATCTAGTAATATGTCTGGAGAAGTGATTTAGTGGTTATGAACACATGCTGCTCTTGAGAGCAACCAGCTCTCTTATCAGATGAGTACCGACTGATGGGGGAAGTCCATCTGTGTAAGTTTGTCTGATTGGTTGATTAAATAAAGTACTGTTGGCCAATAGGGAAGCAAGATAAGTGGGACTAGGAGTCAAGGAGGATTCTGGGAAAGAGAGGCACAGTCAGTCACTATGTAGGATGCCAGAGGAATAAGAGGTGGACCCTTTCTCCAGTAAGAAAAGATCACGTGGAAAATACTCAGATTAGTAGTTATGGGTGAATAATTAAGTCAGAGCTAGCCAATAAGAAATCAAAGCAAATGGCCAACAGCTTCATAATTAATATAGTGTCCTGTGTGTTATTTGGGGCCTGAGACAGCAGCAGGACCCAAGAGGCTGGCAGGGAAAGAAAAAGAGTACACCTAACCACCTGTAACTCTAGCACCAAGTCACCCAACACTTTCAGCCTCCACAAGACATCTGCACTGAGGTGCATATAACCACACACATACACACAATATAAAATACATTAAGTATTTAAATATAAACAAATTGGGTTGCTGGGGTGACTCAGTGGGTAAAGATGGCTGCTGCCAAGCATGAAGATCTCAATTTGATCCTGGAAATCTGTGTGATAGAAACAAAATAACAGACTCCTGCAAACTGTCCTCTCACATTGCATCTGTTCATGCACACATACACACCCAATAAATAAATCAAATGTTAAAATGATTTAAATAGTATCATAAAAATTTAATAATTCTGTTGGATGTATGTAAGTGGTGGGTAGAAACCAGGAAACTACAAAGGGCACAAAAGATAGGAAAAAGATGTTTTCAGGGAGCATGGGGAATGAAACAGTGAGCATGAAAGAGGGAAGGGATTACTGGACACAGAAAAGCAGGGAAGGGAAAGGGGGAACATGGAAAAGATGTCAAGGAGTGAGGTGACATATGCCTTCTGTACTGATCACATGCAGACACTTTTCTCATCATTATTTCCTCAACACCACATTTACACAACAATTTACATGTTAATAGATATCACAAATAATGAAACACTGTAAGAGAACTGACTGATGAGTAAATTCTATAACTTGTGCAAGGTCAGCAAAATCCATATTTTGAACAGTGAGACTGACATTTAAGAGTCTGGCTAGGGAAATGTTCTCTTGCCTTATGGAATATGCAACCTCTTGAGCTACACAAGAAAGCTCGAGAAGTTAGTCAAATAAAAACAGTTGCCCTTTCACCCACTAAAACGATGGTAATGCAAAAATTATTTCAAGGTTTCCATGAGGTTTTGAATAGTATCAAAGACCTTTAATGAGAAGAAGCAGTCCTCAGATTCAAGGTTAAGAACATCTGAGGAAGCAAACTTCCCTTGACACTGTTGTTTCAACCTTGTTCTTAAACGTGGAGAAGTAGAAACACTATAAACACACACATTGCTAAAAAAGGTCACCTAGGGAGATGGCGACCAACACTCAGCACCAGAATACATCTAATTAAATAGAAGATTTGATCTGTAAGATTTGTGCTAGACCCACCTCTCTGTACAGATGAAGTGAAGGCAGTTAGTTTAAAGCTGCAGTCTGGAATTGCCAGGCTCCTTGAAAGAAGAAGCTAATGCATGAAAATGGTTTTAGTATCAATGTGTTTCTAGAACTTGCTTTATATATTACAATTATCTCAACATATTATTAAATCAATGTCAGTATAAATATTTGAATAATTCTAATTGCTTCTGTTCAACTTTAATTATAAATAATCCCAAACTCAATGGATTCCCAACTTGCCACTTAAGATTTGGAAAGGGAAATACTTCTAAAACTTTTTCTAGCCCTGAAAATATCCTATGGATCTTTTGTTCAGATGAGAGCTCAAAAAGAAACTCTGATCAGACAAAGGTTAACTCTTGAATCCCAGGCATCAGCCTGGGAATCCAGCATGGGACTGATCAAGACCCCCTGAATCTGGGTGTCAGTGAGGAGGCCTAGGTAATCTATTGAGCCTTGGACAGCAGATCAGTACCTATCCCAAGTATACACACGGTCTCTGGACTCCCATAGAACAATGTGAGGTGCACTCTCACCCTGAACTCTTGGGGAAGGGTCTAGGCCCTGCCCTATATGAAATGACAGACTATGGACACCCCCATGGAGGGCCTCACCCTCCCTGGGGGAATGAGGGGATAACGGGGGGGGGATGGGGGGAGGGCACGGGAGGAGGGGAGGGAAAGGGAGAGGGACCTCGTACTGACTTGTGAAGCAACCTTGTTTCTTATCTAAATTTAAAATGGAAAATAAAAAAAATATTAATAAAAAAAAGAAAAAAAAGCTATTTAAAAGGAAAATAAAAAAAAGAAACTCTGAACTTATTTCTGAAAATAAACCTGTGAGTATATTATTTATCATGACATTAAGGGACTTTTGAAGACCTTGAAAGAAAATCTGTAAATTCTGACATTAATACACAGAAAAAATCAATTTGATGAATGCAGGCTTTAGAGTCATTTTATTTTAGGGTGAAAAATCTGTGTGAGATATGAGTTTGAGAGTTTTATTAATTCTTTGATCCTTGGGTTGCAAAGGCTGACACTCCTCCATTAGGCATTGTAGAAATTATAATGATGGACAGTCTGTCAGTAAGCCTCTGGCCATGGACCTTTCCAGCAGCCTAGTGGCCCAGTAATCGATAATATGACCTAGTGGAAGGCTCCTGCTAGGGCTGTCCTTGCATTGAAACTGGAAAAGAATACAAATCTAGCCTGTCAGATTTGCTTTGATTTTTTTCTTGTTTTGTTCTGAGATTTGATGTTCTTGGAACACTCTATAGTCCTTAAGCCATGCCAAATCTTACTATTTTATTTATTTATTCTGTATGATGCTAAATTATAGTGATTAAACAACTCAAATATCTCTATAATCACAAAAATTAAGCATGAAGTAAGTCCTGTTTAACTTGTTGGAGTTAAACAAAGAGAACCAGATTAGTACCAATATTCTTTTGTGGATAGAGCATGTTTCTCTGAAAAATAAGAAACATTGTGCATCTTGTAAACATAACCTTTTCTCAGTATTTACAATATTGCTTTTTATACTGTGAGATTAATTTAATGATGCTCATAGATGCAGCAATGACTTGTTAATGAGATATTGATTCTTAGAATTAGAATGTGGCTAGCATCACATTTTCAATCCATATTAACGCTTCATTAACCTAATTAATATCATAACAATGGCAACAATTTTTAGAGACAATGATTAATCATAATCAACAGTTTCAATAGTGGGCCATAGGTATCATGTGACCTTTAGAAATCAGGAGAGCTTTCCACACAACTAAAGTAAGCTGTTTCTTGTTGTATCACTCCTGCAGCTTGATTAGAAATGGTGAAGTATTTTATTTGTATAGAAGATCTCTCATCCCTTCCCCTTTTCCATTCCTTCTAATTTTCTCATGACACCTCTCGTCTCTCTCCTTACTTTTCTTCCCCTACCCTGTTTTTTGCTACCTTTGAAGTCTTTAACAAATTCCCCACTTCACTGAGAAATAGAAGAGTTATAAGAAATCCTCTAATAGCCCTTACATTGAGATAACACAAAAAAGGTGATTTCATATATTACAAAATTTTTTGTAATAAACATGTAACAATCACATGCCTGCAACTTCAGTTTTTCCCTCTATTTCATTCCTCTTATTTGGCCTCTTTGTAAAGTAATCATTTGGGCATTCCAATGTAGATGTATGTCAGAACTCAAGATGAAGACTGACTCCCACTGAACTCTTCATCTTCCCTACCAAATGTCTTTCTTCTGAGTATCTCAAATGAGTCAATTATACCAAAATCTATTCATTCAAGTAAATTATAGCCCACACAGACATGTAAGTCACAGTTCCACGCTGTCTCCATAACCTGCCATCTTCCCACTAATTGCCTAGGATCAAGTGCTTCTACTTGTCTAAATACACGTCACTTATTCACTGGCCTCTGTGGACATGTATCTACATTTCTTCCTTTTACCGTCTTCCAAGGAAGTCTTCTGAAAGGTGCATGCTCTTATATATGCACTCAGATTCAATACCTTCTCAAATGTACCAATTTGTAGGTACCTCAAATATTCTCTCTGTCCTTTTAAACCACTATGGCCTCCTCTGGGTACTGACTAAGCTCGATTATGTTTTGCCACTTTTGGTATCTTTTGTTACATTGATCCATCACTCTCTGTCTGGGACTACACCCCTTTTGGCCACACATTTAGAAATCTCTTCTTAACTCATTTCTTTTCTCCTTCCTTCCTTCCTCCCTCCCTCCCACCCTTCCTTCCTTTCTTCCTTTCTTCCTCTCTTCCTTTCTTTCTTTCTTTCTTGGTCTGATGTTACTTCAGCTGAACTTTAAAATAAAACGAGCACTCTATGCCCAATGTTCTTCCATTCCTTCTGCTTGTATTAAGAATAAAATGCACAGTCCATTATGCGTAGATGGTAGAGTCTGCTTTCCTACAGGTCTCTACACTCTTCCTCAGCTTACACCTTTGTCTTTATCTCAAAAGTTCCTTAGCTGAGGTGGCACACTCTTCTAAGCATGTCACAGCACATTATAGGGAGGACAGAGGTTACAAAGAGATTAACAATATTTTAAAGTTTTGTGTGTATACTAAACTGAATGAAATAGTTGTGTTTATAAAAATTTTATCATAGTTTAGTTTATAAAAAATTCAAAAGTAAAAATGTTGGTAGGAAAGTTCCTGGATTACAGCTGGACCATTGCTATTGATCACACAACAACCCCTGATGCAAATTCACCAAAGGTAGAGATTAATTACTGTATTGTGGCATTCTAATTCCTTAAGATGAATAAATGGAAAAGGTAATGCTAAAAGGGCCTTCCCGCAAAGATTTTAATTTTGCAATGTGTGTGTGTGTGTGTGTGTGTGTGTGTGTTTTGTTGTGTGTTTGTGTGTGCATTAACCCACAGGAGTCTGTTTTCTTTTTCTATCATTTGAGTTCTGGGGATAAAACTTGAGTCACTGGACTTGGTATTAAGCACTCATACCCAATCCCAGTCTGAGCCATCTTGCTAGTCTGTCTAGATTTTAATGTAGAATATGACAAATGCGTCAATATGAACAAGGGTTCAGTGGTCAAAGGAAGGTAGTGTAGTGCTGTTCAAAAACTTTTCTTCAGTGATTCTAGTCTTCATTGTGCTTCTCAAAGTGCCATTCACATGTGGTTATTTGTCTTTTTGAGTTTACGCTAGTGATATTGAAGATCAGGGTTTTAAATTTAATATTAATCGACTTAAAATTCATAGCCAGCAGTGACTAGCAGGTATTTTACTTGTCAATACAGAGTCAAGGTGGCAGTTCCTTGACTATGAATAGTAGTTTTCATGGATTGGATATGAAAACACCTTTTGAGGAAGCGACCTTTGGGTAGTATGAATGACTGAGGCAAAAAAATTTACCTCTACAGGGGTGGCCTAGGGGAGAGTGATCTGGGAAAAGTAGACAACATACTACTGGAGTAAGCAACTGGAGTTGCACTGGAGGAAATAAGGTTATTGTGCTGGAATGAAGATCAAGTGCCGAATGTCCTTTGAGTGTGGTTTGTGCACATTGGCTTCAAGATCACTAAAAATTTTACACTGAGATTAATGTTTCTTCCTAAATTGCCACTTGATTGATTTCTCTACACTATTCTGGTCTGTGTTCAAATCCAGAATACCCTTCTAACATCAATGTACCTCCTCACTGGACTCAGAGCACATTATGATCTGAAATCATTTGGCCACTTATTAAATTTATCACAGAGCTAAAGTGTGAGATTGCTCAGAAAATGGAATGGAAATTATCATTCTTATTCAGTGCTATCCCTCAGTTTTGAGGAAAGCTGGAGTTATACCTTAGATATTTAAGCAATATTGATAATTGGAAAACAAAATTCATCATATATTTCATTTCCTATGGGAGAACATTTGCAGCTTCTTGGGCTAAATAAATAAATTTTTAGTGTGTTTACAAAGCTGTCCTGCAAACTTCTTTTTATTATTCATGTTTATTATAATTTCTTTCTACTGTCTTTCTTCACAACCAAGTTAGTGGTTCATTGAAGGTGTGGCTGTCTTATGCATCAGTCACTCCAGTGTGTTCATCAGTTGTCCTAATATGTTTTGGGCTCCCTAACTCCTTAAAGACACCTTGGAAATTCCTATACCCTTAGGAATTATTCAATGATGGGAAAATTGGTCACCTTAATCATTTAAATCTCTATAACATTGAGCAAGTGGTATTTGTTTACCTGAGCTAACACCAGAAGCACTCATTATGCTACATGGCTCAAAAGTTAAGAGGTCTAGGTGGAGGCTGATTCTGTAACAACAGACAGCTAGATATGGCATTTTTGCAAGTTTATCTGAATGCTAAATAAGGGGTTTTGTTCCCTTTAGGAATTTTTTAGGGAAGGTCATTTATTGGTCAGTTTTCTTTGCTGAATTAACTGTCCATGTCAGGTAGGAAAAGCATTGTAGGAGAGACTAGCTTAGTTACACAGTCCTCAGTAGAACCAAAATTGGGGGTTTTGCTAAGACAGAAGATAGGTTCATACTTTGTGTAAAGTTCCCCATTTAATTTGAGCTCCAGTTAAACCTTGGGGTTCTCAGTTATTTCCCTGGTCTCTGGGACTCACCATCCATGAAACTCTTTAAACCTCATTCTTACCATTAGTAGGATAAGGACAACGACTCTATCTATCATATGGTCTGTTTGCATAGAGCAAATTAGAATACATAGGTAAATCATTTGTCAAGATATCTACTACACATCAACTCACAGAAAGTATTGTGCATTGTAGCTTGCTGAGTCATTTATAAAAATTAAGTTAAATATCATTTTGTAATAGTTACATTATGTTGTCTTGCAATTATTAATATTGAATAAACTGTGTATTTCAGTGCTTTGATGCACATCCCAGGAAAATGCAGAAGAGCTAGAAGGCAGTTTTCATCTTCATGATCCTAAGAAAGCATCTGGTAGAAAGGGCTACCTAAGTAAAGATAGTTAAAAATGAGACCAGGGGAGCAGCTGTTCTGATGGCAGTGGGGTCAGGTACAACAGGCCCTGCCTCTGGGCCTGTGTTCCAGTGCCTGGGGATCGCCTGGGAACTACACAGTGTTTCCAATCTCGGCAGGAGCCAAACACCCCAGACTCCAGGACTTCTCTCCCACCAACGAGACCAGGAAACCAGAGGAGCCAGAGAGACCAGGGAAGCAGCTGTTCTGACTGAGGGATCAGGTACAACAGGCCCTGCTTCTGGGCCTGTTTTCCAGTGCCTGGGGATCACCTGGGAACTGCACAGAGCTTCCAAACCCGGCAGGAGCCAAGCACCCCAGACCTCAGGACTTCCCTTCCACTAAGGAGACCAGGAAACCAGAGGAGCCAGAGAGACCAGGGGAGCAGCTGTTCCGGCCACAGGATCAGGTACAACAGGATCCAGCAAAGGGTCCAGGGGACCAGGTGGGAGGCTAAGCGCCCCAGATTCCTGTTCTTCTTCTCCACACATGGGACCAGAATGAGGACAAGGAATAGAAGAACCAACATATTATTGGACTTGCAAGCACCCACCAAAAAGGGAACTCTGGTCCCCTCACCACCAGACCAGTAAGGGGCTCTTTCTACATCCACTAGAAGAAGAGATGGGAAAGAGACAATACAAAAACACACTCAGCAACAGAAAAACAAATGTGGCACCACCAGATTCTAGAGACTCCACACCAGGAAGACTCCAACATTCCAATGCAAACAAAGCAGAAGAGAATGACCTTAAAACCACTTTCACGAAAATGATAGAGGCCCTAAAAGAGGATATAGGGAAATCCCTCAAAGAAATGGAAGGAAAAACAAAGCAAAAAATGCAAGAAATGGAAGAAAAAACAAACCAAAAATGCAAGAGATGGAAGAAAAAACAAACCAAAAAAGGCAGGAAATGGAAGAAAAAACAAAGCAATAAATGAAAGAAATGGAAGAAGAAACATACCAAAACAGGCAGGAAATGGAAGAAGAAACAAAGCAAAAAAATGCAAGAAATGGGAGAAAAAAACAAAGCAAAAAATGAAAGAAATGGAAGAACAAACAAACCAAGAATTCATAAAAGGCAACAAATGGACGAAAAGATAAACCAAAAATTGCAAGAAGCAATGCAAACACTGCAAGGGTTGAAAACTGAAATAGAGACAATAAAAAAACACAATCTGAAGAAAGGCAGGAAATAGAAAAGCAAAGAATCATTGCAACGAAGAGTTGGTTCTCTGAGAAAATCAACAAGATAGACAAACCTTTGTCCAAACTTACCAAACAGCAAAGAGTGAACATGCAGTTTAACAAAATCAGAAGTGAAAAGGGGGACATAACAACAGACTCTGAGGAAATCCAGAGAATCATCAGGTCATATTTTGAAAACCTGTACTCCACAAAATTCGAAAATTTAAAGGACATGGATGACTTCCTGGATAGCTATCACTTGCCAAAACTAAATCAAGAACAGATAAGCAATTTAAATAGACCTATAACCCCTATGGAAATAGAAGCAGTCATCAAAAGTCTCCCAACCAAAAAATGTCCAGGTCCAGATGGCCTCAGTGCAGAATTTTACCAGAAATTCAAAGAACAGCTTCTACCAATTCTTCTCAAAGTATTCCACACAATAGAAGCAGAAGGGTCTTTTCCAAACTCTTTCTATGAGGCTTCAATAACCTTGATCCCCAAGCCACACAAAGACACAACAAAGAAAGAGAACTTCAGACCAATATCCCTCATAAACATTGATGCAAAAATACTCAATAAAATACTGGCAAATTGGATCCAAGAACACATCTAAACAATCATTCACCATGATCAAGTAGGTTTCATCCCAGGGATGCAGGGATGGTTCAACATAGGAAAATCCATCAACGTAATCCACCATATAAACAAGCTGAAAAACAAAAATCACATGATCATCTCACTAGATGCTGAAAGAGCCTTTGACAAAATCCAACACCCCTTCATGATAAAGGTCTTGGAGAGATCTGGGATAACAGGGACATACTTAAACATAATAAAAGCTATATACAGTAAACCAACAGCCAACATCAAACTAAATGGACAGAAACTCAACGCAATTCCTCTAAAATCAGGAACAAAACAAGGCTGTCCACTCTCTCCATACCTTTTCAACATGGTACTTGAAGTTCTAGCCATTGCCATATGACAACAAAGGGGGATCAGGGGATACAAATTGGGAAGGAACAGGTCAAACTTTCACTGTTTGCAGACGATATGATAGATTACATCAATGACCCAAAGAACTCTACCAGGGAACTCTTACAGCTGATTAACACCTTCAGCAAAGTGGCAGGCTACAAGATCAACTCAAGAAAATCAGTAGCCCTACTATATACAGATGATAAAAGGGCTGAAAAAGAAATCAGAGAAACATCACACTTTACAATTGCCACAACCAACATAAAATACCTTGGGGTAATGCTAACCAAACAAGTGAAAGGCCTGTATCGCAAGAACTTTGAATCTTTAAAGAAAGAAATTAAAGAAGCCCTCTGAAAATGGAAAGATCTGCCATGCTCTTGGATAGGTAGGATCAATGTAGTAAAAATGGCAATCTTGCCAAAAGCAATCTACAGATTCAATGCAATCCCCATTAAAATCCCAGCACAATTCTTCACAGACCTTGAAAGAACAATAATCAATTTTGTATGGAAAAACAAAAGACCCAGGATAGCCAAAACAACCCTGTTCAACAAGGCAACGTCCAGAGGCATCACCATCCCTGACCTCAAGCTCTATTATAGAGCTATAGTCCTGAAAACAGCTTGGTATTGGCACAAAAATAGACAGGTAGACCAATGTAATCGAATTGAAAACCCGGATATTAACCCACACATGTATGAACATCTGATCTTTGACAAAGAAGCTAAAAATATACAATGGAATAAAGAAAGCATCTTCAACAAATGGTACTGGCATACCTGGAGGCTGGCGTGTAGAAGAATGCGGATAGATCCATGTTTATTACCATGCACAAAACTTATGTCCAAATGGATCAAAGACCTCAACATAAATCCAGCCACACTGAACCTCTTAGAAGAGAAAGTGGGTGGTACCCTTGAACGAATTGGTACAGGAGACAGCTTCCTGAACATAACACCACTAGCACAGACAGTGAGATCAACAATTAATAAATGGGACCTCCTGAAACTGAGAAGCCTCTGTAACACAAAGGACACAGTTAGCAAGACAAAAAGGCAGCCCACAGAATGGGAAAAATATTCACTAATCCCACATCTGACAGAGGGTTGGTCTCCAAAATTTACAAAGAAGTCAAGAAGCAAGTCTCCAAAACACCAAAGCATCCAATTAAATGGTGGGCTGCAGAACTAAATAGAGAATTTTCAATAGAGGAGTCTTAAATGGCTGAGAGGCACTTGAGAAAGTGCTCTACATCCTTAGCTATCCAGGAAATGCAAATCAAAACAACTCTGAGATACCATCTCACTCCTGTCAGAATGGCTAAAATCAAAAACACCAATGACAACTTATGCTGGAGAGGATGTGGTAAAAGGGGAACACTCCCCATTGCTGGTGGGAGTGCCAACTTGTTCAGCCACTTTGGAAATCAGTATGGAGATTCCTCAGAAAAATGGGAATAAACCTACCACAAGACCCAGTAACTCCACTCTTAAGCATATATCCAAAAGATGCCCATTCATACAACAAGGATGTCTGTTCCACTATGTTTATAGCAGCATTATTTGTAATAGCCAGAACTTGGAAGCAACCTAGATGCCCCTCAATGGAAGAGTGGATAGAGCAAATGTGGTACATTTACACAATGGAGTACTATTCAGCAGAAAAAAACAATGGAATCCTGAGATTTGCAAGCAAATGGATGACACTAGAAGAAACCATCCTGAGTGAGGTAACCCAGTCACAAAAAGAGAAAAAGGCATGTACTCTCTCATATATGGATTTTAGACATAGATCTGGGGAGTGCCAGCCTACAATCCCATGGCCAGAGATTCTGGGAAACAAAAACTTCATTCATTGGCTGATGGAAGAAGAGGCAGACTCCCATGGTTAAGTACTGAGCTGAACTCAAGAAAGCCAGTAACAGAGAGGGAGGACTGATGACCAAAGGGATTAAAACTGGGCTGGTTTAACCCCCAGAAACAGCTGACCTGACAAAGGTTAACTCTTGAATCCCAGGCATCAGCCTGGGAATCCAGCATGGGACTGATCAAGATCCCCTGAATGTGGGTGTCAGTGAGGAGGCCTAGATAATCTATTGAGCCTTGGGCAGTAGATCAGTACTCATCCCGAATATACACAAGGACTTTGGACTCCCATCCAACAATGTGAGATGCCCTCTCACACTGAACTTGAGGGAGGGTCTAGGCCCTGCCCTGGATGAAATGACAGACTATGGACACCCCCATGGAGGGCCTCACCCTCCCTGGGGAAATGAGGGCATATTGGGGGGGTTGCGGGTAGGGCATGGGAGGAGGGGAGGGAAAGGGAGAGGGACCTGGAACTGACTTGTGAAGCAACCTTGTTTCTTATCAAAATTTAAACTGAAAAATAAAAAAAAAGAAACAAAAAAAGATAGTTAAAAACACTCATTGTGCTTCTGCTGGGTCACTTAGTGTTAGTGTGTGGTATCAGATAATAACAAAGGACTTACACAAAGCATTTGTAACAGGAGGTGATAATGTGGCTCAGGAACCAGCATTTCTCCTTCTGTTGTCTCAGCTGTGGCAAAGGCCATTTACAGCTCATAGCAAGCTCACAGAGAATAACAGCCTCCCCAAGTCAGCCTGTAAGATGAAGCCCATTTTTAGATCTGAGACTGTGTTTAACACTGAAAACAGAATTACTGTCAAGCATGTTCTGACATTCTGGATCAACATCGTATTTTTAATCTGTCTTTTACATTTTAATTCCATTGTGTTTTAAATTCATCTCCATTGGCCACTTGACATATTAGACAATGAGATGTTGTCATTACTTCAGATTAGAGCTGTGACTGTAAATACAGAGGTCAGTCACCTCATGATGAGCATACCTATATTCAATGATCTGTACCATAGATTAAGGATGGTAAAGAATGACCCTGCAATTAAGCTCTGATTATTTTAACACAGTTCAATGTCCAAATGGCCCAGAAGACCATCAATCAATACACCTGACCCTGCAGTATTGTGATTACTCTCTGAAATCTAAATCCATAGGCTTTCTGCCTCTGAAAGCATGTTTCCAGTATTGTTGCCTTGGGTGTGGACTTTCCTCCTCATCCATAAATTGTTTCTTTCGCCCTGATTCTATTTAGTAAAAAATCAAACAACCCAACTCCTGAGTGTACTTCCTAAGTGGCATGTTAAATTGTGAATGGCCCACTTCTCTGTACATAATTGTTTAGAACGGACAATGCAGTTTCATATTATTGATTCAGGAGCTTGGACTTTTAAAAGGACAATAAGAAAGACTAAGTATATGAAAGCCAATTGCTTTGGAAAGAGAAAAATAAAGTTGCATCATCATTAAAAAACATCTTGATGACCGGGCGGTGGTGGCGCACGCCTTTAATCCCAGCACTCGGGAGGCAGAGGCAGGCAGATCTCTGTGAGTTCGAGGCCAGGCTGGACCGACAGCCTCCAAAACAATACAGAGAAACCCTGTCTCGTAAAACCAAAAAAAAATCTTGATGGAATTGAAAAAAAAGAGGCTTTTTCCAGGCTGAGATAAAGTATTCCATTTTGGGAAAAAGAATTTTCTACTAACAACAAATTTATTATATAAAGATCACATCTGTATAATGAACTAAATCTCTATGGTAACTCTTTCCTTACCTCCTCCAAGTCAGACAATGGTGTTCTAATCATGAAAGCAGTTGCCTATGGCCTATATTAACTGAGTCACACATGGCCTTTTATGTGGGAATAAATCCAGAAATCATTCTTTGCGGGAGCTGTAGGCAGGCTGGGGGAGTTTCTCTAAAGAGTATTTTGGGAAAGCCTGCATGATCCCAGCAGAATATGTTTGTAAGGCAATAACCAGCAAGACCTAATTACACTCTTGTGGGACTCAGGGTGCTCAAGATATGTGAACTAGGAACACAGTCAGCGAATAATGACACATACAAAAATATACATTCAAGTTGACATAAAAGGAAAGGAAAAGGGAAGATTCCATACGTAGGACACAGACCAAATGTCTTGGGGAGGGCTGGCAGCTAGAGTTGCAATCACTGTGTTGGGAGTTTGGAGTCTTCAAACCTGGCTTGGCTTCTCTCATCAGATTATTTTATTTCCTTTTGCTTTGTTGTTGTTTCCTTGAGCCAGTCTTCCCCCCCCCCCCGTCTCAGTTTTCTCTTTAGCACTGAGAGTATGGATTTCATTCTCCTTTACATATGTCATCATACATATGTTTATGTATTCAGGCCCTTGTTAAAAACTATTCCTAGCAAAAGCCCTTCCTAGCATTTTTGGGAAAAAATAATTATAGAAACTTTTCCCTTGTAGTCCTGTTATCATTCTTACTACACATTTGGAATACAGCTTCACCAGGCTGTTAACCTGATCAAAGTAATTTTATTAAAAGGGTGTGTAAGAGGAATTTAAATGTCACATGCCTTCTGTAGGTTGGTGTTTTCAACTGCAGCATAGTTTTATCCCCCCTAGGATTTTCACACTACTGATGTTTTGTGCATAGTCCAAACTACTAAAATAGTGTTTGCTGGGCCTTGGTGGCACACACCTTTAATCCCAGCACTCGGGAGGCAGAGGCAAGTGGATCTCTGTGAGTTCGAGACCAAGCCTGGTCTACCGAGCGAGTTCCAGGACAGGCTCCAAAACAATACAGAGAAACCCTGTCTCGAAAAACCAAAAAACCAAAAAACAAAAAACAAAAAAAACAACAAAAAAACTAAAATAGTATTCAGTATAAACTAAGGAATATAATTTGATGTTAGACTGATATAGAATACAATTAGATGTAGATCTAATAACTATGATGAGGGAGATATGTGTATTCAGTACCAATTATTTTCATTTCTTAATTAATGTAAGGAACAAGGAAAAAATAACCATGCTATTCAGTTGCAGTGAGAATTCAGGAAGGGTGCTGTCTCCAATGACCAGCAAAGATGGGTTGTCAATCATTAACCCATATAAGAAACAATTGAGTATAAAAAGAGTGTTGCCCATGCCTCTAGACATATATATTAAAGGAAATATCTCTCTAAAATCAATGGTACTTTATATATACAGAGATAACTATTTTTTCATATATTTTGGCAATTACATTGACAGCTCGAGACAACTGCAGAAAAAATCTGAAAGATAGTTGTGTGTTGTGAAGGAAAATATTCAGAACATTGCTTAGGAACTTTTTCCAAAACTTTCCTGTCATATTCCGGCACCATCACCATCATCAGCATCATCACCACCATCCTTGTATTGACGGGTGGCTTTTGTAACATTCCACCTATAGTATCAATTCTAATTTATAACTCATATTAATTTTAATTTTGCAAATGTTATTAAGAACATGTTAAACGTGCCTTAATATGAAACATTCAGAAGACAAATAAGAGTGGTCATAAGTTTTTTCAGAATGACAAAGGTTCAACTCTTACTGGTTTAAGCAAAACCAGAAGGAGAAATTTAGAGAAGGAAGAAGAAGAAGGTGAGAGAGATGGAAAGAGAGAAAATGGAGGGAGGGAGAGAGAGAGAGGCAGGAAGAGAGAGAAAGTGATTTTATTCAGAGGCTTTGGAAGTGTAGCTGTCTTTAGTTCCTGCTGAATCTGGGAACTTGAGGGGTATGGTCTCATTACTTCCTTCTATCAATCAACATCACTTCCTTCTATGGTTATTACTTTATTTTGCTTCATTCCCTAGCAATACCCTTCTATGACATGGGAAAGAAGCATCAGAAGGCCACAGTATTATAGCTCATAAACCAAGATTGAGTATTCTTTATCAGGATTTTTGAGTTACTGATTCCCTGCCAGGGTCACATACTCTATATTATTATTATTATTATTATTATTAATATTATAGTGACTGATCATGCAGGTGAGATTGTCAGAACTACAAGGAGTGTGGCATTAGAATTTGGTGGGACAAAATGGAAGTTAGTTGACCAGACAAATAGTGTGTGTCCACCATATATGGACAGTTATCTGTGAGTAGTTTCTGTGTGTTCCTGAAGCATTTGGTGCACCAGGTGACAGGTAATGGGACAGTAAATAAATCTAGGCAAAGCAATTAGCATAGACCACAGCTCAACTGTGAGGACAACAGAACTTCTTTACAGAAAACTAAAGTAATAAAAGTGGAAGCTGAGGGGATAGAGCACAGCAATTTCCTGGAAGCTGAGGAGATGGAACACTGGGGTTTCCTTTCCCTTGTGAACCAACTGCTGACACTATTATCTATTCACAGGGAGATTTGACCCACCTAGGTCTAGCACATTCTCTCTATGGAGTGACTCACCCTCCCTCTTTCTCCAGCCCTTCCTCTCACCATCTTTGTCATTTTCATCACACATATGTGACTATGCCTCGCTTGCATGCCAGTGTTCCCGAATGCTGCTCACAGGAGATAATTTCAAGCTGTGTGCATCCCAAGGAAGCATGCAATGCAAACAGTCCTGTGTTAGGATCAAGGTTGTGACTAATACATTGTCGTCATGGTTTTGTTGGAACGGCAGCCAACTGATGTCTGCCCTGTCTATTCACAGAAGAAGACACTGAGGTGAGCTGTGGCTTGAGGTGATGAAGATCTGGATGCTGGTGAAATGTGAAAAGCCGACTGAGTAAAAGCAGTGCAGTCATTCTCATTAAAAAACAACTTTAAAGGACCCATTATTTAAGCAAGTTGCCACTGTTAGTGCTATTATGTCCTTCTCAGAAATGTTGTTGCTCCTAATTCGAAATAAGTGCTTTCCTTAGGGATAATTAAAGAGATGAATGACACCTCCAAGGAACACATGGTTACTATGTTGAGTGTACAACAAAGCCAACAATGCTGGATAAGATGGCACAAGATTGGTCCTTTATTTTATTCATTAATAAACTTCACTAATTATACTCCAAATTTGTCTTTATTTTATTCATCATGTTTGTCTGTTGACTAAAAGATTTAGGTTAAAGTTTGTACTTGGTGAATGTAGGAACTGCAGGCTTATAGTTCTTTATTACCAGATTGGAGTTGGCAATCAATATCTTAGTTTCTAGTGGAGTAAGGGTGAAATGAGGTGCCAAATGAGGGTCATTCATTGCGATTCTTGGGGCCCAGTGAGCTGTGTTCAGATGGTTAGCTTTATAAAAATCTTTAGGCTGATTTTTACACTAAAGTCCAAAGACACCAAATTTGGGCAGGAAATCTAAGCAGGCTTTGTTTCCTACAAAGTGAGAATGCCTTCAGCGATAATTTTCCCTCACAGGTAACTAATGTATTTTCATTCCAGAACACTAGGAATTTAAAGGATTGTGATATGGATGATATTTTCCCCAAGCAGAGTGGTGCTGGATTGAGATTCAGATAGCTAGAAATCCACAAACACACCTCCTAGGGCTAATGTGTCCATGTACTTCTGTACCTCTAGACAAAGCTGGTAATAGTAGCAATCACAGTTGAAATATTTCTAGATCATAGACTTTTAAAGAGATCTCATATGCATCTTGATTTTTATATCAAGTCCGTTGACAACCCATCTGGTTCTCATAAGATTTCATCAAGATAGAACAGTAGCACAGCACAAAATAGCAACTATTATTAGACCAAAGTGACATTGCATGCAATTAGCATATTTAAAATATATACCAAAGAGAATAATACCTAGAAAAATATCTTCTCATGGTTTATGTGGCTTTCCAGCTACCATTCTTACTTATTCCTGTTACTGGACACCTATCTACCTCCACGAATAGAATGAGTGTTCCTGTTAAATGTGTTTGTGTATCCGGAGTTCTTACATAGCATCTGTGTCTCAGTTATACTGTTTGCACTACAGATATTACTGTAATAATTTATTGGGCAAATTGAGCCTATTGACCCTTTTATGCAGTTTATAATATTTTATTATTGAACAGTGGTCATAACTAAGGATGCCTAAAATTTTGACTCTAAACTACATACATTTCAAGTTAAAGAGTTTGCCCTAAGACAACCTCCTTTTTCATTCTTTAGACTGGCAAACACCCTACTAAGATCATTGGGAAAATAGGTTTTCTTCAAAGAGAGCCTTCCCACTCAAGGGACTCGTTCCTTACCTATGAATGATGAAGTTGGACTAAGAGACCTTTAATGTCTCATTTAGGTCCTTGCCAGTGTGTTTTGGAGGAAATTAATTTCCTCCTTTAAGACCAATAAGAAAGAATGATGACCTTTCCTGCTAGACACAGGCACACTAATCACAACAGGCAAAATGTGCCAGGCCTTAGTATCTAGAGCCAGTCTTCACCTCCAGAAACCCTGAGAATGCTGTAAGGATGCCACTCTTGTAGAAGAGCCTGAGAATAATGACTGATACCCCTCCACCCTCCATGGGTGCTTGTTCATAGCACCATTGTACCTATTTTGTGAATCTTAGCATCATAAAAGGAACAAATAGCATAGCCACTTCCATAGATAGGTTTATGCCTGTCCATTGTTCTCTCTAACCATGTTGTTCTGTTCAGGTTTTTATTGATTGATTCTCCCAGTTCCTCCGTCCTAACCTCCTTGTCCTTGATTTGTCAAGTAGAGATTAGGAATTTGGCATCACATTTCTTGGCCAGGGAAAGGATGATATCTTTGACTCTGTGGCACTTTCTAAGTTGTCTTTCCTGGGACTGCATACCACAATGGTTTCCTTTATTGATACCCTTGAAGCTAGTGCCTGAGCAAAAAGAACCATGGAGTTCTAGGTTAGCTGTGCCTTAGCACAGAGTCTGAGTTGCTAATTAATTCATTGGCAGAAATACTTGGCAGTTACTAGAAGGCATAGCGGGTGTCTCTCCATGAATCAGCTAGAAGCACTGAAACCCCGAAACCCCTAGAATAAGAGTTTGTGTTTGGGGTGACCTACATATTTTTAAGGAGACAATTGGGTAGAAGGTTGTAGTTATGTGAGATGAAGACCACAAGTCCCATCCTGTACAGTTTTCCAGCCCAGCTCTCATTTCACTGTTTTACAAAGCATGAACCCCCCCCATGATCACCTCAATCTTTGATTTTGAACTGACATAAACTGTTGACTCTCACTCTGAGTTATCATCATCTAACAACTGTGATCACAATTTCTATTTATTCAACAAGAAGTTAGTAGACACAACTGGATGCCAGGGATCGGAAGTGCAATAGCAAGTAAGACAGATTTCTCCCAGCGTGAAGATCACATTCAAGGGAAAAGACAGATGGCTAATACACAGAGAACCATGGATTTACAACATAGTTTCATTCAGTGACAAAAAGTCGAAAGACAAATGGAGTCAGGCTGGAGGTTAGATATTTTCCTTAGATAGAACACTGAAGAAGCCCTTTTTAGAAATATAAAAATTATGGGTCGTATCTAGGAGTGCAAATATTTCAAAGTTGCAACAGAATATCATCAAGATTTAGGAGATTAGGGGAGCTTCACCTTCATGAAGAATGAGAGACTTACACAATGGAATAAACCACAAGAAAAATAAATGAAGCCACAGTATTGAGGAAAGTAGGATAAGGTCACAGAGGACTCTGAGGCTACAGTGTGAAGTTAGAAGGAATTGTTGACTACTGAACAGAGACTACATAAGAGGCACAAAGTGCATGGACTAGCTCTACCTTATAAATGAACAGCACTGTCTAGCCTTTTAGAGGATATAGGGCAGAAGCAATAAACTGTACATGCATGGGTGACTATATCACATTAACTAGTGGTAAGCCATAAAGACTGAAAAAAGAGAAAGTGGGAATGTGTATATTGGTAAACAGTATTGAGGTTTTGAAAGAAAAATAGGATGAAACTAAAGTCAAGAAATAAAATATATGGCTCTTCCTCAAGGAAAGGGTGCGTTCAGTAGAAGAGCTACAGTAGAAAGAAACAGAGGAATGAATGGAAAGGCTGGTTTTTGTTGGATGTTGGGAGCTGGGGAGATGACAGTATAACTAGGCTTTGATCCAGTAGAGTTTCTCAGGGACAGGAAATTATTCAATTTTTGTTATGAGTTAGATGGAAGTTCATGTGCAAGCCAAGAGTCCACAGACCAGGTAGAAAAGAGATAACTGAATGAAAAGCAGACTAACAAAAATGAAACTGTGATGGAGAATCCAGGGCAGTACTGCCCAAAAGAAAACACGAACCATAAGCATGCGAGCCTCTTATATATAGATTTACGTTTTCATAATATTCACACAAACCTCAAAACAATTGGATGAACTCAACACTACTGATGCAGCTTATTTAGCCCGGTTATATGCTTTATGGTGTTTTCCTATGAAGTATATCCCTTGGTCTATTTCACACATGGCATATCTAATTCTGTCTTCCAAATGCTCTGTAACTACAGACTGATGGGGACTGTCACAACAATAATGACATCTGACATCTGGAGGTGGCAAGGTGGATGGAAGATGAGAAGTGTGCAGATTCTGGATATATTTTAAAGACATGGCTAAGGTGTTTCTTTAAAAAAGACGTGTGTGAGTATATAAGGAACAATGCAAAAATTACTATCAAGAATAAAACCTTTACAAAGGAATGCAATAGTTACAATAGACAATGGCTTGGAGTTAGGAATGAAAGAATTTTGTTTAACTTAGAGGTAGTTGCCAGTAATGTCTCTCTAAAAGGAGAAATCTGCATAATTATTTACACTAATTTTTATTTTAATTAGACATCAAGGGGAAAGAATAAGCCAGTATTCAAATTAAACCATGGAATTTTTCATTCTTTTACTTATTCATACATTCAAAAAACTATGTATTGGATTCCAAATTATGTCTAGATGACATGATAGCTAATAAACATCCATTCATTCATTTGTTCCTTTTTTTAGACAATGAATATTTTTTGCACAGTAGCACTATAAGTGTTTACAACAGTTAGTGAAAAGAATAAATATTGCAAGTGGTGACAGCCCAAGATATGGTATGGTTTTGATCATGTTCAGTTATGATATCGTTAGAAATTCAACCTGATGTTAAGTATCAAGGTGTGAATTCTGGTCAAAAAATTGTGAGAGAGGATTTCAGTCAGCCTCAGAATTTAGGACTCATTAGCTTAGAGAGTGAAGTGAGGTAGTGGGTAGGAAGGACTTCCCATAGAGATGAGTGTGAGGGAGTAAGGGACTATTTGAGCACATGAACCTATGGGAGGGCCAAATGGCACAAAAAAGAAATTAAGGAAATTTACTCTTCTGTAATTTATTGGATGAAAATATGGCAAGTTGGTAGAATAACCAAATGTATAAATCTCTGCCATGAAATCAAGTCAAATAAAGACTGAAAATACACTATAAAGTTGAGTGACAAGGAAGTTTTATATCAGCTTGATACATGAAGTCTCAGCAAATCTTGGTAGGAGTAGTTTTAAGAGAAAATATGAAGAGAATAATTAGAGACAATGGGCATGCACACACTTCTATTGAGATTCCAGAAGACAGAAAAGGATTAGGCTGGAGGCTGATAAGAGAAAGTAAGTCAATTCAAACTGTGCTATCAGATTTGCATATTAATGAGGATAATGCCACAGTGAGTTAAAAATGATAGTGTACAGAGGGTCAGTTTCTGCAGAAGTTTTTATATAGATGGGAAGTAGAATTTAGTATGCATACCAAAAAATAACTTTGCTAGTAGCATAGGTGTTTTGCTTGATAGATAGTCACCAAACTACTGAAGGCAGATTTTGGATGCTGGTGTAGAGCGTTAAACTATAATGAAGGATATCTGTGGGATTTCTGATCACTGCTTTAATTTTCTCAGGGAGGTTGGATGTATGATGAAATGTCCAGTTTACACTGATTTAGGTAAGCACTTCAATGGCATTGGATGTCAGTATTCTCATTTGTGAAATATGAGTGAAATATTTGTCTCTGGGTACCTAATAATTATTTAATTTATATTATAGTTAAGAATATTAGCCTGGTAGCTACACCATCAATTAACATTGGCCAAGGCAGCAGTACAATTATAAATGGATTAACAAAGTGAGTCGTACATGTCACCTGAATTTCAGAAAAACTTGCTTCAGTGTAGACAGGTGGCTCTGAGCTAATATCAGCATAATACAAAGAGGAATTAGCTTATTCATGAAGAAGTGCATTTATAAAGAAAAAATGTTACCATATTTGTCACTTGGCCTTTGACCAGGATGAACTCATCAAAATGATTTATCTTTAAAATTTTCTCTATCCACCTGTTGAACCAATCTTCCCTAAAGCCTAGAATGGCAGTGATCTACTGAACAAGGGGAATAAACAAATGTCGGTGCTCAGTCTCCTGTCATAGCCTAAGCGATCCAGTCATGTGCGATATCACCCTGATTAAAGTGCCAAGTGGCCCTTAATCACATTAAAATGAAATGTGACCAGAACAAAACAAGAAATGGGACATCTGTGTCACCTTTTCTCTTTTTTTCTGTAATGGCAATATCTATCCTCTGTATCCAAGATAATGTGACTGTCTATTTGCATTGTGGGGACAGTGAGATGACTTGCATTTGACAGATCTTATTATGCTAGAAATCAGGAGTTCTAAAATTAACATAGGCTCTTAGTAAGTGATTATGCAACACTACCCCAGGGCTTAGGATGTTTACAAGGCAAATTCCTTCCAGTTCCTTCTTCACTTTTTTCACTATGCATATATTTTTTAAATTACATAATAATAAAGGAATATGGTATGGGGTTATAAATGGCAGACATGTCAAACTTTTAACTTTCCATAAATACATTATATTAGACATCGGGTCCTTGTAACAATAGAGGAGTCCACATTGAAACTATGATTCAGACTCTGAGATTCTTTGAAAAACAAACCAACTAAAGAACAACAACAAAAAGAAAATAAAACAAAAATGCATGTTTCATTTTCATATCTTTGAGTCTAGAAATTAAACTTGGTAGAATAAAAAGTAAAGACCAGGGCCTGAAGACATTTCACAGTGGTTAAGAGCACTGGCTGCTCTTCAAGCGAACCCATGTTCAAGTCCCAGGACCCACATGACTGCTCATAACCAACTATAAAGTCAGCTTCAGGGGGATCCAACACCTTTTCTGGCCTCCTCTAGAACTGCATTAATGTGGTGCACTTGCATACATGAAAGTGTAACACTCATACACATAAAATTGTAAAATACCTAGATGCCTCACAAATGAAGAGTGGATAGAGAAAATGTGGTATATTTATACAATGGAGTACTACTCAGCAGAAAAAAAAAAATGGAATCTTGAAATTCGCAGGTAAATGGATGGCACTGGAAGAAACCATCCTGAGTGAGGTAACCCAGTCACAAAAAGACAAACATGGTATGTACTCACTCATATATGGATTTTAGACATGGATCAGGATAGTGCCAGTCTGCACTTCCACTGACAGAGAGTCTGGGAAACAGGAAAGAACCTAAGAGAGATATGTATGGTACTCCAGAGAAGAGGAACGAGGCAAGATCTCCTGAACAGATTGGGAACATGTTGGGGGGGAGTGGTAGCTGGGAAGAAGAGAGGGGGAGAAGAGGAAGAGAGAGTAGATCATGGGGGAACAGGGAGGTTGAGTGGGGGAGTAGAATAGGAGGAGAACAGAAAGAGAAATACCATAAAAGAGGGAGTCAGAGGTTAGAAGACAGATCTGGCACCAGTGAGACCTCTAGTGATTTAACGGGATGACACCAACTGGCAAGCTAAGCAATAGTGGAGAGACCACCTTAAATGCCCATTCCTGATCATGAACTTGAGGTCTACACTATATGCCATCCTAAAAACCTTCATCCAGGGAATGATGGAATCAGAGGCAAGCACCCACAGTTAAACACTGAACTGAACCCATGGAACCCATGGAACAGAGACAGAGCAAATTGGCAAAGAATGGGCTGGCAAAACTAGCAGAGACAGCTCATCTGAACAAGAGGGAAGCTCTTGGACCCCAGACCAACAGCTGGGAGGCCAGCATGGGACTGATCACACTCACTGAGTGTGAGAGTCAGTGAGGAGGCCTGGGCATCCTATGGAGCCCTGGGCAGTAGATCAGTGTTTATCCCTGGCATAAAAAAGGACTTCGTGTGTCCATAACACAAAGAGGGATGCTCTCTCAGCCTGGACTCTTAGGGGAGTGCCTGGACCTGGACGCTGCCCTGAGTGAAATGACAGACTCTGGATATCCCCTATGTGGAAGGAAGTGGGGATAGGGTAGGAGGCTGGGGGAGATGTTTGGGGGAGCAGGAGGAGGGGAGGGAGAGGGAACTGGGATTGACATGTGAAGCAATCTATTTAAAGTTAAAGTAAAAAATAAATAAATATTTGAAATAAAAAAGGTTTGAACTACCCAAAGGTCCTTTTTTCAACCATACAAGATAATACATGGTATGCATAATACAGGCCAAATAAATGTTTTTCAATATATTATGATCATGAGTCTCTTGGATGACATATTTGTCTAACGTCAGTGACTGTTCCAATCAAATAGTCTATACTCTGTACTGGTCCTTTCCCTCTGCTTTGATTACTGTTCTGTTGCTGTTACATCATGATCAATGCATCTTATAACAGAAGGCATTTATTTGGGAACTTGCTTATAGTTTCAGAGGATGAGTCTATTACCATCATGGCAAGAATCATTATGACAGTCAGACAGGCTGGCAGGCATGGAGCTAGAGCAGTAGCTCGGAGCTCACATTTGATCTGAAAGTTGCCGGCAGAGACAGAGCTAGAGTGGGCCTGACATCAACTTTTGATATCTCACAGTCCAACAACACCCTCCAGTGACACACCTCTTCCAACAAAGCCACACCTCTCAATCATTCCCAACCACTTCCACCAACTGGGAACCAAACAAATATATGTATAGCATGAATTCTAATTGACCTCAATAATAAAAACCTGAGTCAGATATAGGGGTAAATGCTGAAAGATCAGATAAGCAGAGCAACAAGGTCCTAGGTGTTACCTCTACTGACTCCTCAGACAAAAGGGGCAATCCTGTTTCTATGAATCCTCAGACTGAATGCTCTGAGCTCTTGTCTCCTCATACCTTATATTTCTCTTTCCACCTAGCTGTGTCACTCCTGTCTTCACCTCCCTGGTGCTGGGATCAAAGGCATGCAACTCCCAAGTACTGGATTAAAGGTGTCAGCCACCACTGACCAGCTCTGTTTTTCTTTGAGACTGGATCAATCTCAAATATCACAGGGTGGCCTTACACTCATAGCGATCCTCCTGCCTCTACCTCTTGAGCGTTGGGATTAAAGGTGTGTGCCAGGACTGCCTGGCCTCTATGTCTAACCAGTGGCTAGCTCCGCACTCTGATCTTTAGGCAAGTGTTATTTGTTAAAGCACAAACAATATATCACCACATATATGAGCTATGGATCCATTTTCATTCAAATCACTCATAATTCTGGAGTAAGTTTCCTAATTCTTTTTGCTCTATGATCTCAGAAGATAGATATACAAAGAAGAAAATTTATTCAAGAAACATTCAATTGATGTATTACAAAATATAGTCAGTTGCTGTGTATGAACTACAGGTGTTACCATGTCTTAGAGTGTGTCAGGAAGGAACCCAAGGTTATTATCAAAAAAGTAAGTGGCCTATTATTTAAACTCATGGCCATGAAACTAAATGTCTACAGGGCACAGATATAGAATTTCATATATCATGTAGAACATAGGAAAATATTTTGAGTTGTAAAGGGAGCATGCTGACACGAGCTTCATCTAAAAATATACAATTTAATAATCTAAGCTGGCAATATATATAAATTAAACCCAGAATTAATCATTATTCATACTATTTTATATGACAAAGAGGAAACCAGAAATGATCCAAGTAAGACTATTTCAGGTATTAAATTATTTGCTTAGAGATAAAGAAAAAGAATGTCACATATTCATCCTCCTGACCATGTGTTTTAAATCCAAGATCTTCTTTTTTAATCATGGAAATAAGTTTAGTAAAAGCTGTGGACTCAGAGAGTGTCATTATTTTGCCCTGAGAGCGACCCATGTCAAATCACAGAGTGTCATGTTAGATAGAAAGTATATGTTTGTAAAGACATGAATTACGAGGGGAGATTCTCTTAGTGCTAAGGCACAGCTAAGTGTCTGGGGTTTGGTGGTAATTGAGAAAATGAAAGTCAGAAATAGAAATATACTGAGAAATGATTTACATCGTAGAGATAAGTTCTCTAAGACTAAGCTGCTTCTGTGAGGGATGAGAAAAAAAGCAACAAAACCTTCAGCGGCAGAACACAGGAAATTGTGTGAATATTTTGCTTTATTTTTGAATCGTGAAGATTTTTTAATGACATACTTCTTACTTTCCTACACAAAGACATGCATATATGTACAGAGTGTGGGTGTGGACACGCACACACACACACACACACACACACACACCAGCAATCCTCTTCTAAGAGTTTGGTCAGCTTAGTCTGTAGTAGGTTACAGACATTAACACACTCCCAGAAGGCTTTCAATCCAAGTGGCTAATGGATTTTTGTTTAGAAGATTCTCTGGATGCAGGTGGTTCTCCAATCTGCCTAAACTTACATATAATATATATATATATATATATATATATATATATATATATATATATGATTTCAGTGGCATTAAACTACTTGAATATTATTAATCTCCCCAGGAACTGTAAATGTTCTAACAAAAACCATATTGTCAGGCATGGGAAACTTCCTTCAAGTTGTTGGTCAGGGGCGTCTAAAAGATCCTCAAAATAATATAGACTATTGCCTGTGCTCTTAGTTGCTTCCCAGAGCTTGAAATTAAGACTTGCTTGCTGAGGACTGCACATATTTCAGACAGAATTGCAGGAGTACAATTAGAACTGACCTTGCACATCCTCCCTGTGGACTCACTACCCTACATCTGGAGGTGCTATGAAAGCTTCCATGAAAAAAAAAAAACAATCAAAAGTCCTACAGACTGTAAAGCCTATGATCCACAAATCTGACCAGCCTGACAAAATATACGCAACGGTATAGCAGTGGCACCTTCCTCTTCCAAGTAACGAACAACTGTTTAATTAGTAACCAACAACTGTTTAATTGGATTTAAGGCCAGATCAATAGCAGATAATTCACATCTGATACCATAATTCTAGCCAACTACCCATGCCTGGGTAGGTCATGAACTCCAGAGAAGTACCTACTAGTGTCAAATTAATAGCTTCTTAAACCAGTGTAATTTCTATCTGTATTCTGAATGCTTATTCCTATACCCACAGCTAAGTGTGGCTCTCATCTCTTATCAAAGAAACTTCCTTTTGTGGCAGTTGGAAGCCATCACCGAAATCGATAACTGGTCGCAATGCAGATGACAACAGAGTTCTGCTATTTCTAATCTCAACTGACTTATCTACCATGCGATTCCAATACCTAAGACTCAGGGAACTTTGTGGAAGACAGATAGAAAGATTGTAAGAGCCAAAGAATAAGGACTTCTGCTGGAAGGTAGTGTATTCTACATAGTACAAAGCAGGTGTACCCATTAAGCCTCAACAATACAATCACCCAAATAAGAACATGAGTTATGAAAACACCAGCTTGTGTGCCAATGCATTTGGTAGAAGTCTCACAAATTCCCACCACAGATGGAGAGGTACAAATAAGATCATGAATGGCTTCTGAGAGAGATGAAGTCAGTCTTCTCTGGGGACATGCCTCCTTAACAAGTTTCCAGCCTTAAAGACATGATCAACACTAAATGCAGCAGGCTATGCTTATAAATAACACACACACACACACACACACACACATATGTACATATATATGCAAATGTATGTAACAGTGATAATTAAATAAGAGGCCATGAAATTGAAAGGGGAACTTGAGGGGAATTAGAGCAGAGAGAGGACAGCAAGGAAATGTTTTAAATATATTAACATGTATGGAATTGCCAAAAAAATTTTAAGAAAAAGAAATTTGTATCACAAATATGAGAAGCTAACTAAAAGCCCATTTTAAAGATCCTGGATGACATAAGGAACTAAGCAAAACTATCATTAATGAGCAAAAAAAACCCAAAACAACAAAATATGTGTTTAGACCTTGCTTGCTGATGACTGAAGGACTTAAACTTCGTATGTTTGACACTTCCATTTCCAAGGAAAGGATGACAAAGAGATTTCAGTTTGCATGCTGATCCTAGTTGGCACTGGCTGCTGGGAACACCGTATTGACAGACTGCACAAGAGACCACTTGGCCTCAGAAGTAAAGCATGCAGTAATGAGTTAGTGCTGCCTGTCATGGAAAAAAATAGCAATGTGCTTGCACTCATGAAACAGACTTTTTTCTCTGAAGACAGTCTAACTTTTATGTTTGGAAAATGAATTAACAAAAATAATGTCTTCATTCTACATCTTATGTGCATGCATTTTATTCGTACTGGCATCCAGAACAATTATACAAATTAGAAGTGCTGAATAACTTGTATATATTTAGTTGATGCCTTCTTGTTAATACCTTATGGCAACCGGAGAATTTCTACAAGCTCACATACCCAAGAATCACATACCCTTATTTCTGTCTCCTGAAATACAGGATTGAGAATTCAACTTAAATAATGAAGATTTACAAGTTGAACATGGTCAAATTTTTTAATAGTTGAACATCATTAACATCATAGTAACTTTTAGAAAAATGGTTGAATAGATGAAAGAGAAAAACAGTGAAAGAGAGGAGACACAGAGACAGACACTGAAGGACAGAAAGAGAATGAAGCTAGTTTGAAAGCAAATCATATATTGGATTAGACTACAAAGTAAAGGAAAAGACTTTGATGAGTCTTTGCATATATTACACAGATATGAAATGTATATATAATATATAAATTTATATTGCTGTGGTATGTATTGTAGTTTAATATGATTTTATTATACAAATATTATCACCATATTATTCATTAGATCTGTTTTTCCAACAATGGTCTCTAAGCATAGACTACTTGATGTTTTCTCCAGCATCTCTTGTTGTCAAAACAGATTTTATTTAACCCATTGAGTGACTCAGATTGTAGAATGTAGGATGTTCAAAATACCAGTTTTGTTGCTTATAGAAATTCAGGGAAATGTTATACCTGTGTAAAGGGTTATTTCACTTCTGATTATACTTAATCTATTTTTAAGATCTAGGGAAGTAGTTAACCAATTTTCTCTAGGTGCTGTCTCACGCATCTCCTGACTTGTATTTCATGATGTTGTAGCCATTAGATGTGCGTATCTGTATACTTGATTAACTTGGGTCTTACTGAGTTGTGGCATTGAATGGGATTGAATCACACTCTCCAAACTGTAAACGGTGGTTTATTTAGTTAAATGATGGCTTTTTAACCCTAGTCTACTTTTCTCATGCTTACATTGTTATTTCATATTAGTAATAAAACTGAGTCACACACCCTCATCATATTTTCCATAGGGCAGAAGTCCAAAAGATAGTTTTAAAAAGGTACTCTTTCAAGCAGAAAATGCCAATGCCAACTAAATCCTCTGTGATGATCCCAACTAATTCAGATTAGTGTTGTATAGTTTGAAATATTTCTCAGACAGATACAGATATCTAGTGCCTTCTTTCTACCTAGCAAGAAATTCACTTTTCTGTGTAGCACTAGACTACTCTGTGAAGAAAGCTGGGAGAAGCATGTTTCCTGCATGTCATTGGCATGCAGCGTATGACTGTCTGTGTCCATCAGGAAATGAATCTTCCCTGAAAATCATTTTTAAATGTGATCAATAGCAACAGTAGACAGGGGAAAGTATTGCATGTCCACTTGAAGATCTGTAACATCTCTTACTTATCAAGCACCAGATTCCAAACATCGTGTCTAGGGAAAGTTAGAGATGAGAGTATTGGAAACAAACAAAAACGAATGTCAAACATTATGTTATAATCATTAATATATTTGAACAGGTCAAATAGTAAATTTGAATTGTCAAAAAATCCAAGACTTTCATACAAAATGTCAATAGAATACGGGAGGCTTCAAGATATAGAGGCAAAAACTGTCCCTGGGTTAAGGATCTAGAAAATTGCCTCTTCCTAGAAGTCCTGAAGACAACAGCAAATGGTATTTCTTTGCTGAACCAGAGAACCATCCACAATCACTGTAGCTTGCTGAAACAACGGCAGAGCATCTTTCCAACCAAGAATTCACACTGGAGTTTGGAGAGTGGTAGAGACTATAAAAGTTAGTTTGAAGTTGTGACACTGGAAGGTGGTTAGACTCTGTTGATGTCATTGGTTAATTAGAAGACAAAATGCTTCTACTTTATCTTTCTTAGAGTGACTAATTAGAAAACAAGGAGTATGATAACATGCTACTGAAATGCCTTTTATTACCTTCTTCATTGTTGCAATTAGGTTTAGCTTGAATTCAGCATCCAGCTTCATTTTAGGTATTGCAACATCATTCCTTCTTTAACTTGGCAATCCTCTCAGAACACTAAGGATATTTAATAATTGTCTGCCTTGAGCAACAATTTCTATCTTCTCCTCCTGAACACTAGCCTTTGCGCTTCTCCTCTTCTGTAGAGCCTCTTCTATAGTTACAAAAATGGTCCATCTGGAACGGCCTGCCAGCACAAAATAATAATTTTAACAAAGGACCTAGCCTCAGAAAGTAACATATATTTATGTAGGAACACATTATGTAAGGCCCTGAACAGATTTCACATGATCACTGTATAGCATTATTCTTCCAATACCTTATGAAGCTATTGTTCCTTAGGAGTCACACTGGTACTTACTAGCTGTGAACACTGACGATGGCATTCCTTAAGCTTGACACTATTTTTACAGTTTTGTTTATTTTTCTTCTTTTTTCATAGTTTACTGCATTGTCATGAAATTCATATAGAATTCTTAACACTATGCAAGTAAACATTTAAATTTAAATCTTGGAGAAGTTTGGGGAGGTGAATCTGTGATCAAGTTGTAGTGAACAAAAACATCTATTTTTAATAAAAGAAAAAGGATAGAGAAAATATGGTACGTTTAAACAACAATACTCAGATGTTAAATGACATCACAAAATTTTCAGACAAATTAATGGAACTGGACAAAATCATCCTGAGTGAGGTAACCCAGAACAAAAAATATGTTATTATGCACTTACAAGTTATTAGTAATAACTTACTATTTCACTTTTAAGTAAAATATAATGATACTAAAATCCACAGACCCAGAGAGATTAAGTAACAAGGGGAGCTCAAGTGGTGGGTGGGGGCACATGTATCTCCTTGGGAAGGGGATATAGAATAGATGTCAAGAATAGACTGGGCATGAGTGGTGAAGATGGGAACAAGATCAGGTGGTTGTTGGAGGAGGAATTGAAAAAGAAAATGTGGGAAGAGACTACTGGGATTGGGGGAGCATTTCAGGGGTGATATGGAAACCTAGCTCAATGGAAACTCCTTAGAATCTATGAGGATGAACCTAGTGAAGAATCCTGATAATGGGGATATGGAGCCAGAACTGACCATCTGGTATATGTATCCATTTTATTTTTAAGACCCTGTTTACCTTTATCTTCCTGAATACATTCTTTTTTTAAATTTTTTATTTAAATTAGAAACATACATGCTTCACATGTCAGTCCCAGCTCCCTCTCCCACCCCTCCTCCCTTGTCCCTCCACCAGACCCCAGACCCCCCACCCAATCCCCACATCATTCCCCAGGGGGGGGTGAGGTCCTCCTTGGGGGCATCTCCAAGGTCTGTCATTTCATCCATGGCAAGACCTAGGCCCTTCCCCATGTGTCCAGGCTGAGAGAGCATCCCTCTATATAGAATGGGCTCCCAAAGATCATTAAGAAACCATGATAAACACTGATCTACTACCCAAGCTCCCAGTGATTTCTGTGGCCTCCTCACTGAGACTACATTCATGAAGTCTGGATCAGTCCCCTGTTGGCCCATCAGCCATCAGTCTGTGATTCAAGAGCTCCTCCTTATCCAGTCAGCTGTCTCTGTGGGTTTCAGCATCATGGTCTTCACCCCTTTGCTCATCACTCTTCCATCTCTGTCACTAGGTTCCAGGAGTGCAGATCAGTGTTTAGCTATGGGTATATGTCTCTGCTTCCATCAGTCACTGGATGAAAATTCTAGGATGGCATATAAGGTAGTCATCAACATTACCATCAAGGAGGGGCAATTAATGTAGTCTCTCCACTATTGCTTAGTTTTCCAGTTAGTGTTATCCTTGTAGATCTCTGGAGATCTCACTAGTGTCAGCTCTCTCCTCAAGCCTATAATGACTCAATGTCTGATCCTGGTCTCCTCTATTCTTACCCTGACTCAGCCTTCCTGCTCCCCCATGTCTTCTTCTCCCCTCCTCTTATGCCCCTCTCTTTTTCCTGGTTCCCTCTCTTCTCTGCCCATGTTCCCAATCTGCTCAGGAGATCTTGCCTCATTCCACTTCTCTGGGGTATCATGAATCTCTCTTGGGAACCTCCCTGTTTCCCAGACACATTGCCAATGGGATTGTAGGACACTCCCCTGATCCATATCTAAAATCCATATATGAGTGAGTACATACCATGTTTGTCTTTTTGTGTCTGGGTTACCTCACTCAGGATGGTTTACTCTAGCGCCATCCATTTGCCTGCAAATTTCAAGATTCCATTGTCTTTTTCCGCTGAGCAGTACTCCATTGTGTAAATGTACCACATTTTCTCTATCCACTCTTCAGTTGTGGGGCATCTAGATTGCTTCCAGGATATAGCTATTACAAATAATGCTGCAATGAATATAGTGGAACAGACATCCTTGTTGTGTGAATGGGTATCTTTTGGGTTTCAAATACATGTAATATTTGAGTTTAATCTTTTTTCATTTCAGTTCCCTCTTCCTCTTCTTCTTCCCTTTCCCCCATCACCCCACCCAGTTCTCACTCCATTCCCCAGGGAAAGTGGGGCCCTCCATGGGGGATCTCCAAAGTCTGTCATTTTGTTCAGAGCAGGACCTAGGGCCTCCTGCAAGACTGACAGAGCATCCCTCACTGTGGGATGGGCACCCAAAGTCCATTTGTATGCCAGGGATAAATACTGAGCTACTACCCAAGGTCCCATAGATTGCCTAGGCCTCCTCCTGACACCCACATTCAGGGGGTCTGGATCAGTCCCATGCTGGCCTCCCAGCCATCAGTTTGGGGTCCAAGAGCTCCTCCTTGTTCAGGTCAGCTGTTTCTGGGGGTTAAACCAGTCCAGTCTTGACCCCTTTGCTCATCACTCCTCTATCTCTGTCACTGGATTCCAGGAGGTAGGTTCAGTGTTTAACTGTGGGTATCTGCCTCTGCTTCCATCAGTCTCTGGATGAAGGCTCTGTTTTGCAGACTCTCTGGCAGTGTGATTTCAGGCTGGCACTTCCCTAATCTATGTCTAAAATCCATATATGAGTGTTTGTCTTTTTGTGACTGGGTTACCACACTCAGGATAGTTTCTTCTAGTGACATCCATTTGCCTGCAAATTTCAGGATTCCATTGCTTTTTTCTGCTGAATAGTACTTCATTGTGTAAATGTACCACATTTTCTCTATCCACTCTTCAGTTGAGGGGCATCTAGGTTGATTCCAGGTTCTGGATATTATAAATAATGCTGCTGTGAACATAATAGAAGAGACATCCTTGTTGTATGAATGTGCATCTTTTGCGTATATGCCTAATAGTGGAATTACTGGGTCTTGTGTTAGACTGATTCCCATTTTCCTGAGGAATCTCCATACTGATTTCCAAAGTGGCTATACAAGTTGGCACTCCCACCAACATTGGAGGAGTGTTACCCCTTTCTCCACTTCCTCTCCAGCATAAACTGTCATTGGTGTTTTTGATTTTAGCCATTCTCACAGGAGTAAAATGGTATCTCAGAGTTGCTTAGATTTGCCTTTCCCTGATGACTAGGAATGTGGAGCACTTTCTTAAGTGTCTCTCAGCCATTTTAGACTCCTCTATAGAAAATTCTCTATTTAGTTCTGTAGCCCACTTTTTAATTGCATCCTTTGGTGTTTTGGAGACTTGCTTCTTTGGAGGTTTTGGAGCTCAGTAAATTTTGGAGATCAGTCCTCTGTCAGATGTGAGGTTAGTGAATATCTTTTCCCATTCTGTGGGTTGCCTTTTTGTCTTGTTGACTGTGTCCTTTGCCTTACAGAATAATTAATAAAAGTTGCATTTATTAATTGTTGGTCTCAGTGTCTGTGCTAGTGGATTTTTATTCAGGAAGCAGTCTCCTGTACCAATTCATTCAAGAGTACCTCTCATTTTCCCTTCTAAGAGGTTCAGTGTGACTGGATTTATGTTGAGGTCTTTGATTCATTTGGACTTAAATTTTGTGCATAGAGATAGACATGGAAATATCTGCAGTCTTCTATGTGTCAGCCTCCAGTTATGCAAGCACCATTTGTTGAATATGCTTTCTTTTAAAATAGAGTTTAATTTTTAATTGATTTTATATGTGGGTTAATTTATCTCTATATATGTCTGTGCACCATGGAAATGCCTGGTACATATAGAAGCTAAAGCAATCGCCTCGCCATGTCCTTTGGAACTGGAATTACATAGGGTTGTGAGAATTGAACCTGTGACTTCTAGAAGAGCAGATAGTGCTTTTAACAATGAGCTATCACTCCAGTAGTGTACTACATTTTTGAAAGTTATTTAGCTGACAACCTAAAGTAACTTCTCTCACATTTTAATTTCACCAGATAGTTCCATGTGATTTATACCAGATTGTAAACATCAAGCTTTCACTTTATTTTTAACAGAAATGTTGAATTGTGCTAGCAGGTTTATCATTGGAAAGAGCATTTACATAAATGTGTTAGGCATTTCTATCTGACTGTGGTGCTTCTTTGTGAGCAATCACAGTCACTGGGCCTCTACTATTAATACGTTGGTGTATAGAGATTTTTCAACGTTTTTTCATTTGTGGTGCTTTTTTCCTAAATAGCATTCATCTCATCCATGATGATCAGACATGCTCTGACTGGGCCATAATACATATATTGGGAAAACTCTGCAGCTCCTCTTAGAATAGCTAGTTTGCACCTTTGCATTTTCTCACAATTTCTATGGATATTTATTATTTGTGATATTTCCAATTCGACAGGATGATTGTTTTAACAATGACTTAGTTAATTATGTAATCTGAATGAATGACTTAACTCAGAAACTCTTACAATAAAGGTAAACCCACTAACATTTTTCATTATTAAAGTAATGACGCTCTCTCAGCCTGGACTCTTGGGGGAGGGCCTAGGCCCTGCCCTGAATGAAATGATAGACTCTAGATATCCCCCATGGAGTGGGGATTGGGTGGGGAGCTGGGGATGCTAGTAGGGGATTGTGGGAAGAGGGGAGGGAGAGTGAGCTGGAATTAACATGTGAAGCAACCTTGTTTCTAATTTAAATTAAAAAATCTTAAAAAATAATGAACACTGTCCTGGTCTAAATTAGCTAATACTCAAATCATTTTTTCAATTGAATATTTTGCTTTCTTCCTGTCACAATAGTTTAGGCATCCCAAATCTACCAAATGTTTCTGAGTCAATTCTCCACAATTTTTTTTCATTTGACCTCTCAGTATTGAGAAAGTCTTCAGTAATGTCTGCTGAAAGATATTTTCAGTTGGTCAAAAATGAGGTACCAATAAGACACATTGCTCTTGTCTCTCATAGCTAATACTTATTGAACAGCTGTTTAAGCCTCTCATCACTATTGGTCCATATAATATATCACCTCTATTTGAAGAGGTTTTGATTTATAGAATGGCAACCTAAGACTCTGACACTTGCAAGTCTTTTCTGATGCACACTAATTGTTAAAAACAGTCTGGGAAAGACTTGCCTTTCATCTTCCTTGGATTCCTATGATATAAAGTTATGCCAGATCAATAAACCACTAGTAAAAATCCTTCAGCTTTCTTTGTCTTTTTCAAAGTCCTAATGGTTTCAGTTTGTATAGAAAGTTGGTAGCATGTTCACATAAGTTCATGCTGACTTTAGAAGTGTGAAAATTCTGTGTTTCTAAAATCAGATAGCCTGCCAGCCTTTATGGATTTACATGAACACTAAGATTCCAGAGCAATGGCGAGTCATCATTTTCAACATTGGAAAGATTCTGGAGAAATAAGACCCACAAATATGAGACAAGTCACTGAAGACCTTTCCTTTGTCCATATTCCTGGGGCTGAGAAAATGCTCACTATTTGTCCATCTAAACTAGATATGAATTTATCTAAACATGTATTGTATATTCTTACTTCCTTTTGCTATCTACCTGATATATATATGTAGCTATCCACACATCTGTGTGCTGTGGAGAGAATATTTCCATTGTATCACTCTTACCTTTCCCTGGGATTTATGCACCTCAGTCTTGCAATAACAAATTTTGTTCATATTGTGTCTATAATTCATGCTTTTTCCAACTTTTAAATATTTACATTTTCCTTTTTATCTTTCCTAGCTAATATATAATATTTTTCTCAATGTTAAAGCAAAAACTTACTTATTTAAATACCAAAACTTAAAGACTTATACCTCTAGAAGAGACTTTCTGGTGACTCATTAAAAATGTAATTGATATATAAAAGTATATATGATATGAAATATGATATATGACACATATGTTTCTCTAATAACTTGCTTGATATTTCGAATACTCATTCTGAAGTTGAAGTGAAATTCAATTTAGGCAATCTTGATCTTTTTCTATTGAAGCGGTTTCCTTCATCATCATCAAGCATACCTTTCATCCTCATAACAACCCCCAGAGGGACATATTAGAATTATCTAAATTCTACAACCAAGGAGTCTGCATTGCAGAGGCTGTAATACCCAAATACTCTGGATTTAGAGGTTCCATTTAATCCTTCCACACTATTATGAAGGCATTAATGTATGAGAGTTCTACTCATCTGACACTTCCTGTGACCTCTACTGATGCGTAGGTAGTAACCCACCATTGCTATCTGATCCAAGGTTAATAATTTGCAAATTTTATCATCTAAATGCTCATCTTAGGTCCAACTGCTCTTTTCTGTTTCCATTATCATTCTTGCCTATACAGAAACAAACTGACTTCAGCATCATGATAAAAAAAATGAATCTTTGTGACTCTAAAATCTACCTGGAAACAACTAAGAGTCATGTCTTCTCTCACAGTTCCAACTGGAGGTGTCTACTTAGGAAATAAATATTTCTTTTGGATCTAATAGTTCCATTCGGGAATTTTGTCTTATGAAGTATATTAAAAGGTTTTTCTACTCTGAGACTCATCTGTGTTAATTCTGTGTGAGTTTCATCACTTCTCATGGATCTGTAAAACGCTTATATTTTTAGATAATATGAATTTTCTGATTAGGAATACACTTAATTTACCTTAGTATCCTATTAGTTACTGGCAACATTATTCCTGCTTTGCTTTTCTTTGTCATTGCTTCCCCTGGGTTATTTTCCACACTCTCCAGAAAAGCCACCCTTTCACTAGATCAATTGAAATAAGTAATAATGTAGTCTTGAGTTACTGCACTGTGGTGAGGCTCTGTCCTCAAATACAGCTGCAGGAGCTAGACCCATCACTCTGAGTGAGCTCTGAGACATGGGAATCATTATCTTTACTCACTCTTGACATTAACTGAAGAAAACTCCAAGTAAGAAACTGCCTCTTAATCAGTCCTTGTCAGGGAGTATCACAGTCACTAAACACTCCTGTTATTACTAGTCTTATTGAACAAAATTCAGGGAGACATTGAATCGTATCCACATCTGACACATTAGTCCCAGAGTGATTTCCAAAGAACTTCACAAGTTACACGGATCACAATCCTGAACAAAAAAGGATGTAAGTCTTATCTTTTTTACCCCATGCAGCTAAGTGTACCAACTGTTGCATCATACTTTAAAGCTCATTTAAAAATTCTATTTAGGGAGTACAGGGAAGTAGCTGTCCCTCTGGCATCATCAGGTAAACAGGCCAGCTTCCCGGCCTGAGTTCCAGAGCCTGCAGATCGCCTGGGAACTGCACAGAGCTCCCAATCCCGGCAGGAGCATCAGGTAAACAGGCCAGCTTCCCGGCCTGTGTTCCAGAGCCTGCAGATCTCCTGGGAACTGCACAGAGCTCCCAATCCCGGCGGGAGCAAAGCACCCCAGACTCCAGATCTTCTCTCCCACCAACGATTCCAGGAAAGGAGAGGAGGCTGGGAGTACAGGGAAGTAGCTGTCCCTCTGGCATCATCAGGTAAACAGGCCAGCTTCCCGGCCTGAGTTCCAGAGCCTGCAGATCGCCTGGGAACTGCACAGAGCTCCCAATCCCGGCGGGAGCATCAGGTAAACAGGCCAGCTTCCCGGCCTGTGTTCCAGAGCCTGCAGATCTCCTGGGAACTGCACAGAGCTCCCAATCCCGGCGGGAGCAAAGCACCCCAGACTCCAGATCTTCTCTCCCACCAACGATTCCAGGAAAGGAGAGGAGGCTGGGAGTACAGGGAAGTAGCTGTCCCTCTGGCATCATCAGGTAAACAGGCCAGCTTCCCGGCCTGAGTTCCAGAGCCTGCAGATCGCCTGGGAACTGCACAGAGCTCCCAATCCCGGCGGGAGCATCAGGTAAACAGGCCAGCTTCCCGGCCTGTGTTCCAGAGCCTGCAGATCGCCTGGGAACTGCACAGAGCTCCCAATCCCGGCGGGAGCACCAGGTAAACAGGCCAGCTTCCCGGCCTGTGTTCCAGAGCCTGCAGATCACCTGGGAACTGCACAGAGCTCCCAATCCCGGTGGGAGCATCAGGTAAACAGGCCAGCTTCCCGGCCTGTGTTCCAGAGCCTGCAGATCGCCTGGGAACTGCACAGAGCTCCCAATCCCGGAGGGAGCATCAGGTAAACAGGCCAGCTTCCCGGCCTGTGTTCCAGAGCCTGCAGATCGCCTGGGAACTGCACAGAGCTCCCAATACCGGCGGGAGCAAAGCACCCCAGACTCCAGATCTTCTCTCCCACCAACGATTCCAGGAAAGGAGAGGAGGCTGGGAGTACAGGGAAGTAGCTGTCCCTCTGGCATCATCAGGTAAACAGGCCAGCTTCCCAGCCTGAGTTCCAGAGCCTGCAGATCGCCTGGGAACTGCACAGAGCTCCCAATCCCGGCGGGAGCCAAGCACCCCAGACTCCAGATCTTCTCTCCCACCAAAGAGACCAGGAAACTACAGGAACCAGGGAGACCAGGGGAGTAGCTGTTCCGGATCAGGTACAACAGGACCCAGCATAGGGTCCAGGGGACCAGGTAGGAGGCTAAGCGCCCCAGATTCCTGTTCTTCTTCTCTACCCACGGACCAGCATTTGGACAAGGCATAGAAGAACCACCAGATTACTGGACTTACTAGCACCCACCAAAGGGAACTCTGGTCCCCAGACCAGGAAGGGTCTCTTTCTGCACCCACTAAAAGAAGAGATGGGAAAGAGACAATACAAAAACACAGTCAGCAACAGAAAAACAAATATGACACCGCCAGATTCTAGAGACTCCACACCAGCAAGACCCCAATATTCAAACGCGAAGGAAGCAGAAGAGAACGATCTTAAAAGCACTTTCATGAAAATGATAGAGGCCCTAAAAGAGGATATTGGAAAATCCCTCAAAGAAATGGAAGAAAAAACAAACCAAAAAATGCAAGAAATGGAAGAAAAAACAAACCAAAAAATGCAAGAATTGGAAGAAAAAACAAACCAAAAACGGCACGAAATGGAAGAAGAAATGAAGCAAAAAATGCAAGAAATGGAAGAAAAAGCAAAGCAAAAAATGCAAGAATTAGAAGAAGAAACATACCAAATAAGGCAGGAAATGGAAGAAGCAACAAAGCAAAAAATGCAAGAAATGGTAGAAAAAACAAAGCAAAAAATAAAAAAAATGGAGGAAGAAACAAACCAAAAAAGGCAGGAAAGGGAAGAAGAAACAAAGCACAAAATCCAAGAAATGGAACAAAAAGCAAACCAAAAAATGCAAGAAATGGAAGAAAGAACAAACCAAAAAATTCATAAAAGGCAACAAACGGACGAACAGATAAACAGAAAATTGCAAGAAGCAATGCAAATGCTGCAAGGGTTGAAAACTGAAATAGAGACACTAAAAAAAACACAATCTGAAGAAAGGCAGAAAATAGAAAAGCTGGACAAACAGTCAGGCACTACCAATACAAGCATTACCAACAGAATAGAAGAGATGGAAGAGAGAATCTCAAGTGTTGAAGATACATTAGGAGAAATGGATTTATCAACCAAAGAAAACCTTAAATCCAACAAATCCTTAACACAAAACATCCAGGAATTATGGGACACCATGAAAAGACCAAACCTAAGAATAATAGGTATAGAAGAAGGAGAAGAAATCCACCTCAAAGGGGCAGAAGGCATATTCAACAAAATCATAGAAGAAAACTTTCCCAACCTTAAGAAAGACATGCCAATGAAGGTACAAGAAGCCTACAGAACACCAAATAGAGTGGACCACAAAAAAAAATCCCCTCGCCACATAATAATCAAGACCCCAAACATACAGAATAAAGAAAGAATATTAAGAGCAGCTAAGGAAAAAGGTCAAGTAACATATAAAGGCAGACCTATCAGAATTACACCTGATTTCTCCATGGAAACTCTGAAAGCCAGAAGGTCCTGGATAGATATTCTACCTACACTAAGAGACCATGGATGCCAGCCCAGACTACTATACCCGGCAAAGCTCTCAATCACTATAGACGGAGAAAACAAGATATTCCATGACAAAACTAGATTCAACCAATATGTGTCCACTAACCCAGCCCTACAGAAAATTTTGGAAGGAAAACTCCAACCCAAGGAAGCTAACTACAACCAGAAAAACATAAGCATTAGAGAATCCCTCTCTACCAACAGCCAAAAGAACAAAGGGGCGAAATTCCACCCATAATTCCACCAACAACAACCATCGCAAATCGAAGAAGGATGAGCAATCAATGGTCATTAATATCCCTCAATATTAATGGCCTTAACTCACCCATAAAAAGACACAGACTAGCAGAATGGATTCGAAGACAGAACCCTTCCTTCTGCTGCATACAAGAAACACACCTCACCCTCAAAGACAGACATTACTTGAGAGTTAAAGGTTGGGAAAAAATTTTTCAATCAAATGGACCCAAGAAACAAGCAGGGGTAGCAATCCTAATATCTAACAAACTAGACTTTAAAATAAAATCAATCAAAAGAGATGAAGGAGGTCATTACATACTCATCACTGGTGAAACCCACCAAGACGAAGTGTCTATCCTGAACATCTATGCCCCCAATACAAAGGCATCCACATTCGTTAAAGAAACATTATTAGAACTTAAATCTCATCTAAAGCCCCACACAGTTATAGTGGGAGATTTCAACACACCACTCTCACCACTAGACAAGAATACCAGACAGGAACTCAACAAAGAAGCAAAGGGTCTAATAGAAGTAATGACCCAACTGGGATTAACAGATATCTATAGAACATTTCATCCACATAAAAAAGAATATACCTTCTTCTCACCACCACATGGAACCTTCTCAAAAATCGACCACATACTTGGCAACATATCAAACCTCAGCAGCTACAAAAAAATTGGAATAACTCCATGCATCTTATCAGACCACCATGCCTTAAAACTAGAATTCAACAACAACACAAAGTGCAGAAAACCTACAAACTCATGGAAATTGAATAATGCTCAACTGCACCATCCCTGGGTCAAAGAGGAAATAAAAAAAGAAATTAAAGACTTCCTCGAACTCAATGAGAATGAAGACACAACATACCCAAACCTATGGGACACTTTGAAAGCAGTGCTACGGGGAAGTTCATAGCACTAAGTGCTCACATGAAGAAACAGGAAAACAGTTATACCAGAGAATTAACATCACAGCTAAAAGCTCTAGAACACAAAGAAGCAAACTCCCCCAGGAGGAGTAGACGCCAGGAAATAATCAAATTGAGGGCTGAAATCAACAAAGTAGAAACCAGGAAAACAATACAAAGAATCAATGCAACGAAGAGTTGGTTCTTTGAGAAAATCAACAAGATAGACAAACCTTTGTCCAAACTTACCAAACAGCAGAGAGTGAACACGCAAATTAACAAAATCAGAAATGAAAAGGGGGACATAACAACAGACTCTGAGGAAATCCAGAGAATCATTAGGTCATACTTTGAAAACCTGTACTCCACAAAATTCGAAAATTTAAAGGAAATGGATGACTTCCTGGACAGCTATCATTTGCCAAAACTAAATCAAGAACAGATAAGCAATTTAAATAGACCTATAACCCCTATGGAAATAGAAGCTGTCATCAAAAGTCTCCCAACCAAAAAAAGTCCAGGTCCAGATGGCCTCAGTGCAGAATTCTACCACAAATTCAAAGAACAGCTTATACCAATTCTTCTCAAAGTGTTCCACACAATAGAAGCAGAAGGGTCTTTGCCAAACTCTTTCTATGAGGCTTCAATAACCTTGATCCCCAAGCCACACAAAGATACAACCAAGAAAGAGAACTTCAGACCAATATCCCTCATGAACATTGATGCAAAAATACTCAATAAAATACTGGCAAATCGGATCCAAGAACACATCAAAACAATCATTCACCACGATCAAGTAGGTTTCATCCCAGGGATGCAGGGATGGTTCAACATACGAAAATCCATCAACGTAATCCACCATATAAACAAGCTGAAAAACAAAAATCACATGATCATCTCACTAGATGCTGAAAAAGCCTTTGACAAAATCCAACATCCCTTCATGATAAAGGTCTTGGAGAGATCTGGGATAACAGGGACATACTTAAACATAATAAAAGCCATATACAGTAAACCAACAGCCAACATCAAACTAAATGGACAGAAACTCAACGCAATTCCTCTAAAATCAGGAACAAAACAAGGCTGTCCACTCTCTCCATACCTTTTCAACATGGTACTTGAAGTTCTAGCTATAGCCATACGACAACAAAGGGGGATCAAGGGGATACAAATTGGGAAGGAAGAAGTCAAACTTTCACTGTTTGCAGACGATATGATAGTTTATATCAGTGACCCAAAGAACTCTACCAGGGAACTCTTACAGCTGATTAACACCTTCAGCAAAGTGGCAGGTTACAAGATCAACTCAAGAAAGTCAGTAGCCCTACTATATACAGATGATAAAAGGGCTGAAAGAGAAATCAGAGAAACATCACCCTTTACAATTGCCACAAACAACATAAAATACCTTGGGGTAACGCTAACCAAACAAGTGAAAGACCTGTATCGTAAGAACTTTGAATCTTTAAAGAAAGAAATTAAAGAAGCCCTCAGAAAATGGAAAGATCTCCCATGCTCTTGGATAGGTAGGATCAATGTAGTAAAAATGGCAATCCTGCCAAAAGCAATCTACAGATTCAATGCTATCCCCATTAAAATCCCAGCACAATTCTTCACAGACCTTGAAAGAACAATAATCAATTTTGTATGGAAAAACAAAAGACCCAGGATAGCCAAAACAACCCTGTTCAACAAGGCAACGTCCGGAGGCATCACTATCCCTGACCTCAAGCTCTATTATAGAGCTATAGTCCTGAAAACAGCTTGGTATTGGCACAAAAATAGACAGGCAGACCAATGGAATCGAATTGAAAATCCGGGTATTAACCCACACACGTACGAACATCTGATCTTCGACAAAGAAGCTAAAAATATACAATGGAATAAAGAAAGCATCTTCAACAAATGGTGCTGGCATAATTGGAGACTGGCATGTAGAAAAATGCGGATCGATCCATGTTTATCGCCATGCACAAAACTTAAGTCCAAATGGATCAAAGACCTCAACATAAATCCAGCCACACTGAACCTCTTAGAAGAGAAAGTGGGTGGTACCCTTGAAAGAATTGGTACAGGAGACAGCTTCCTGAACATAACACCAGTAGCACAGACAGTGAGATCAACAATTAATAAATGGGACCTACTGAAACTGAGAAGCTTCTGTAAGGCAAAGGACACAGTCAGCAAGACAAAAAGGCAGCCCACAGAATGGGAAAAAATATTCACTAATCCCACATCTGACAGAGGGTTGATCTCCAAAATTTACAAAGAACTCAAGAAGCAAGTCTCCAAAACAGCAAAGGACCCAATTAAGAAGTGGGCTGCAGAACTAAATAGAGAGTTTTCAATAGAGGAGTCTAAAATGGCTGAGAGGCACTTGAGAAAGTGCTCAACATCCTTAGCCATCCGGGAAATGCAAATCAAAGCAACTCTGAGATACCATCTCACTCCTGTCAGAATGGCTAAAATCAAAAACACCAATGACAATTTATGCTGGAGAGGATGTGGTGAAAGGGGGACACTCCTCCATTGCTGGTGGGAGTGCCAACTGGTTCAGCCACTTTGGAAAGCAGTATGGAGATTCCTCAGAAAAATGGGAATAAACCTACCACAAGACCCAGCAACTGCACTCTTAGGCATATATCCAAAAGATGCCCATTCATATAACAAAGATGTCTGTTCCACTATGTTCATAGCAGCTTTATTTGTAATAGCCAGAACTTGGAAGCAACCTAGATGTCCCTCACCCGAAGAATGGATAGAGAAAATGTGGTACATCTACACAATGGAGTACTATTCAGCAGAAAAAAATAATGGAATCATGAGATTCGCAGGCAAATGGATGACACTAGAAGAAACCATCCTGAGTGAGGTAACCCAGTCACAAAAAGAGAAACATGGCATGTACTCTCTCATATATGGATTTTAGACATAGATCTGGGGAGTGCCAGCCTACAATCCTATTGCCAGAGAGTCTGGGAAACAGAAACTTCATTTACTGGCTGGTTAAGTACTGAGCTGAACTCAAGAAAGCCAGTATCAGAGAGGGAGGACTGATGATCAAAGGGATTAAGACTGGGCTGGTTGAACCCCCAGAAACAGCTGACCAGACAAAGGTTAACTCTTGAATCCCAGGCATCAGCCTGGGAATCCAGCATGGGACTGATCAAGACCCCCTGAATCTGGGTGTCAGTGAGGAGGCCTAGGTAATCTATTGAGCCTTGGACAGCAGATCAGTACCCATCCCAAGTATACACACGGTCTCTGGACTCCCATAGAACAATGTGAGGTGCACTCTCACCCTGAACTCTTGGGGAAGGGTCTAGGCCCTGCCCTATATGAAATGACAGACTATGGACACCCCCATGGAGGGCCTCACCCTCCCTGGGGGAATGAGGGGATAACGGGGGGGGGGGATGGGGGAGGGCACAGGAGGAGGGGAGGGAAAGGGAGAGGGACCTCGTACTGACTTGTGAAGCAACCTTGTTTCTTATCTAAATTTAAAATGGAAAATAAAAAAAATATTAATATAAAAAAATAAAAATAAAAATGAAAAAAAAAAAAAAAAAAAAAAAAAGAAAATGGGGGGATATGCCAGAAAAAAAAAAAAAAAAAAAAAATTCTATTTAACATCTGCTAAAAGAAGCATAAAAACAAACTCACAATGTTCTGGAATTTGAACTAGAGTCCCCACATGGAATTCCATATGTACACAAAGTCAAATGTAGCTCTGAGATTAGGGTAAGTATTAGCCGAAGTATGGGTGAAGAGAGTACTTTCTGAAACCTATTTCTTCAATAGTGTCAAAAATTGATATTTCCTTAGAACTGAAAGGGATATTGGAATTTCTCAAGTCAGGAAGGACAGGCAAAAATTTAAAAAATGTTATAATCAGATACATTCCAGCTATTTGACATTGGGAAATATATTTAATAGTTTTAGAAATTTGGTTTTTCAGTGTGTAAGTGGTGTATATTACCTTAAAATTATAAGGGTTGCATCACAGAATGTTCAGTATAACACCAACCAAGTGGTTTTATTTTTCAAGGGTGTTTTGATTCTCGAGTGTTTTGGTTTACTGCATCAATTTCAACATAATCACCACTGTAATCTCTTATAGACTGGAAATTGACAAATGACACCATCAGCTGTCACATGGAAATTAATGAAGTATTGACAGGATGGAAAACTTTTGAAAAGCTCATGTTGGTTATAAAGCTGATACAATTTATTTTTGTATTTTAACTAAACAATTTTAATTATGCCAATCCAAAGTAAGATAAAGATCAAGCCTTAAAAAAGATCAAGCCTTAATACGAACATCTTAAAAAGATAGGATCTGCCATTTTTATCAAGATGATCACAGAATCCTCACATAATAAGTCTATGTATATCAAGCCTGCATGACACTGATAGCAGCTTTTAACCTCAACTTACTGACTTACAGATTGTGGAGCAGTGTATGACACAAGTTTTATTTCTAAGTATACTAAGCATAGCTTTTGAAATGTCCACTCCCATCATTTATGTTGTTCATGTAAGGGTGCTTATAGGTAGAAAAATCAAGCAATGAGCTCGAAGTTTGAGCTGAGACATTTTTCACATTTAACTCATCTCTCTCATCCACAGAATGAATGATTCAGAAGTGCAGTGGACTTTATGTTCTTCTATTCTCAGACAAGTGGTCCTGCTTTGATCCTGCCAAGGACTCAGAACAAATGTTGTTAAATGATGAATAAAAAATAACTTGAAATTTCATGGTTTTGACCTCCATGATGTTAGTACCTCTCCTCAGCTGTACTATGCAATTTAGTGGCTATGATAAATTATTCAATAAAAGAACAGTATCTTTTCACTATGCCTATCATTATGTCTAATACTATTAAGTTCACCTAAAATATTTGAGAACCTTTTACTGTATGGCACAATGTATTTATGTGACATTGTACAAGTTGTCAAGAACTTTACCAACAAGCATCTTACTTAAACTTGATAACAGCTTCATAATTTCTCTATTTTAAGGAAGAATCTCAAGTTCAAGGAGGGTTATCTGACCATGGTTACACAAATAATAATACTTACTGTGCTCCTTTCCACTGTATTAGATTACTTCTTATGCAGATGAAAAAATAATGGGAATATAAAAATTATAAAAATCAATGAACATTTTTCTTTTTCATCAATGTATTATACATATATCTACATTATGAATCTATATATAAAAAGCAATTAACAGACCATAAAAACATAATAAGCTTCCATACATCCATATTGCCACCGTGTAGTCCAATGACCTGGATAGATCCAGTGTAACAGAATATTCTGAGTACCCCACAAAATCTTTATCTCTAACTACAAGAATAAAGTACCTTGCTTTTTCTTGTTGAGCTTTTATTTTGATTAACATGTAGTGATAACACATATTTGTAGGATGCAGCATTATGTTTTGAAATATTAACACACTGGGTGATGACCGAATCAAGCTAATTAGCATATCTATTATAATAAACATTCATCATATCTCAGTAATTATGTACTTTTTTCCACAGAAGGGTGATTATAATTATTCTTTTTTATATTTTTTATTTAAATTAGAAAAAAGGTTGCTTCACATGTCAATTCCAGGTCCCTCTCTGTTTACCTCCCCTCATTTGTATACCCGGGATAAATACTGATCTACTACCCAAGGCTCAATAGATTACCTAGGCCTCCTCACTGACAGCCACATTCAGGGGGTCTTGATCAGTCCCATGCTGGATTCCCAGGCATCAGTCTGGGATTCAAGAGCTCCACCCTGTCAGGTCAGCTGTTTCTGGGGGTTAAACCAGCCCAGTCTTAATCCCTTTTCTCATTAGTCCTCCCTCTCTGTCACTGAATTTCTTGAGTTCAGCTCAGTGCTTAGCCGTGGGAGTCTGCCTCTGCTTACATCACCCACTGAATGAAGGTTCCTGTTTTACCTGGTCCGCTGGACCAGCTGGTGCCCTGGTCTCATTGGTGGAAGAGAAGCTCTGCGCCAGGATGAGAAGCTCTGTGGCAGTCCCCAGTCACTGGAAGGCATGCTGTGATGCAGGGCCTTGATTACCTGGATCCACTGGTTTCCTGGTCTCATTGGTGGAAGAGAAGACCTGGAATCTGGGGTGCTGGGCTACCTCTGGGATAGGAAGCTCTGTGGCAGTTCCCAGGCAATCCCCAGGCACTGGAATGCAGGCCTGGATGCAGGGCCTATTTTACCTGGTCCCTCTGGCCCAGCTGGTCCCCTGGTCTCGTTGGTGGAAGAGAAGACGTGGGATCTGGGGTGCTTGGCTCCCTCCAGGATAGGAGGCTCTGTGGGAGTCACCAGGCACTCGATTATAACTATTCTTATTTCTGATAGCATAAATTGATTTTACCTGTTATATAAATGGAAGAAAATGGTCTATGTGCCTCCCCATTCCAAAAGCAAATACATTTTCTCATGTAGAGCTTACTGCAAACTTGGGATATTATAGTGAATATCAGAGTGAAAACATTTTGCTGTACTGAGCACCTGTTTCCAGGACTGTCTTAGATGCTAGCTAAGTAGATATGGTTACCATCAACCTTAACCACATGTTCTACACATTCCAGTGCAATTTTACACACATCAAATTTGATGTCTTTACTACCATGGATAATATTAAAGACCACTTTTGAAGAATGGAGCCAAACGGGTTTTAATTATAGCCCTTTCTATTGATGTCACCATGTTTGCGATGGGTGTGAACCACAAGAAGTATGACAACTTCCTCAAGAACACTTAAGATCATTAGTGATGACTCCTTTACCATGAACTGCTTATACTGCCCACATGCACAAAAAGGTCACTTATGTTAGCATCAGCATTGTAGTAAGACTCAGAAGAACAGTCCATGCCACCTCTTAGAAAACTAGCATCATAGAAGTGAAGGTTCCAAGAGCATCATCCCCTTATTTTTAGTTATTAAGTAGACAGTATCTGTAATACAAAAACCACAGAAAAATACACAAGTGAAAATTAAGCTTTCCTTCTGCCCTGTAGTCAGTCACAAGACCAGTTCTAAATTCCAGTGGATGAGATATTCACATATACCCAGGGCATGTGTGCATGTACATGATCTATGTTTAAGCATAATACTAGCATGCTTTGTACTCTCCAATTTTGCAACACTTTACATACTTGAGCACCATCCTTACTGAATATTTATTTACGATATCACACTTTTACAATAAATGTGCTTATTCATATTTTAAAAAAAAAAGATTTTCCACCAAAACCTTGCTCTCAGGGCTCAGGAATCTCTGCAGAAGAAGAGGAAAAAAGACTTCAAGAGCCAGGGGTGATGGAAGACTGCAGAAAACAAGGCCTCCTAGATACATCTGGGCTGTGTGCTCATGGGAACTCAAAGAGACCATAGCAGCACACACTGGGTTTTATGGTTTGCATCAGATGGAGTCCTAGAGTTAACAGAAGTGGACTCACTCTTATCCCTAACCCAGAAGCTATCATCTATTGATAACTGCTTGCAAATGAGAAACTCGCTTTCTTAAAGAAAGTCTCATTGTGGGAACAAACCACTTTTAAGGGTAGGCCCCAAGCCTAGTGGTAGACAGACAACAAAAAGAACTCAGTGGCATCTACAGAGGTTCTTTGTTCCATCATGCTAAGCCAAGGCATTTTTTTATCTTCCCCATATATATACATATGCTTCTGGTTTGGGGATTTTGTGGGATTCCTGGTTGTGTAAACAAGTGTTTCTCTACATCTCTGTGAATTTCACATGCCTTTTCTTTGTCACTTTTTCTTGTTTAGTTGCTTTGTAATATTATGCTTTTTTATTTTTTGTTTATCTTATTTTATTATCATTCTTTAGGTGCCTGTTTGTTTTCTAAGGAGGAAGAGTGGTGTGAATCTAGATGAAAAACTGGAAATAATAAGGGTAGGGGATACTATAATCAGAATATGTTTAGTAAAATAAATCTGTTTTAAATAAAAGAAAAAATTAAAAGAATAATAGACTAAAAGAGTGGTTAGGGATATAACGAGAAGTGTTCTGCTGATTTAGATTAAACATTAATTTAAAGATGTCATAAAGGATACTGGTGATCAATAAGAGAAATATTATCTAGATAGCAAAGATGTAAAATATGAAAATTAAGAGACACTGAAAAGCAGAAGGTATAAGACTATGCACGATATAATCTCAGTTTCTTAAAGGGTTTTATGTGTGTTCACACATTTAGGTATGTACACTAGTATATTACTATAGAAAATATCCAAAAGTATATGCACTAAAGATAAAATTGGTATGATTTGGGGTGGTGATCTATTTTAGTATTATAAATATGTTTAACAATATTTATTGTCTTTATTTTCCACACTTCTATAGTGTATGAATTCTGATTATATGCTAATAATGTCATGAAACTATTAAACCATTCAGTACCATAAATATCTGATGGTTGATTAATTCTGGTAGATAACACAATGATAGCAGAATAATAGCACTAGGATTAGAAACAATATTAATTGACATTAGTGTGCTAAGGATGTGACAAGCCTTGCATAAACACCATATCAGTTGATCCTCATTAAGTCACTATCACTATGAACCAAATACGGTTTTTTTCATGTTTTATAGATAGGAAAACTGAAGATCACAAAGGTTGATCAACTTGCCTGGAGACACAGAGGACAAGTGATGGCAAATCTGACTGAAACCTGCATCTGTCTGCATGTAAATGATTCTGACTTAATTGCCACATATACTGTGTCTTATCAGCCTCTTAGCAACACATCTGCCTCATTGAAAATTGCACTAACACTGTCCATGCTGTACAAAATACACAGGTTATTCCAAAAACTATCAGAGTGTTCATTGCATCAACTTCAGAAAAACTTACTAAGAAGCAACCTAAGGCAATTTTATCACCATAGACAAAATTCCATTATATTTATTTTTGGAGGACTCAATTTTAGTGTAAGAGTAAACAAACTGAAAATATTTTTGTAGTATGTGATTATTCTAATAAACTTTGGTAAAATATTTAATACCATTCTATATAGATGCTTATATTAACAATGATAGATGCTTATTGGAGAAGGAAGGTGTAGATAAAAATTTATTAATGTTTTCAGTAGATAAGAAGAAGCATGAGTTGGATCTTAATTAAAGACCTTCATAAATATGCACTAAGTATGCTTAAGAAAATTTCACTTATTCCCTTATGGTTGAAAAGAATTGTTCCAGGAGACACACTTTACAAAATCACATATATTTCATGTATGTGTATAGTTTCATTTTAAAGTTCACTGAGATTTATGCCTCAATTAAACTTAATTGAACAAAGTAAAGAGTATGCAGAAAGATTAGCAGATATAGAGAGCTAATGGGAAAAAACAATCCACATTAGAAATTTTTCTTTAAAACAACATTAAAATGGTAGCAATTTTTCTTCCATAAGAAAACTTTACTGTTGCGATTGAAATTTTTGGTTCAAGAATAAGTCAGGAATAATTATTGGTGGTGGAGGGAGTCTTTCAGAAAGATACTAAGGGTATGGAAAAGATGAACTTTATTATAATTCTGACCTCTTTTGATTGATTTTGAGTGGATATATGGTTTGCTTGCTTGTTTGTATTATATTTTGCTTCTCTCCCCTCTCTCTCCTCTTACTGTCTCTCTCTCTCTCCTCTTACTGTCTCTCTCTCTCTCCTCTTACTGTCTCTCTCTCTCTCCTCTTACTGTCTCTCTCTCTCTCCTCTTACTGTCTCTCTCTCTCTCCTCTTACTGTCTCTCTCTCTCTCCTCTTACTGTCTCTCTCTCTCTCCTCTTACTGTCTCTCTCTCTCTCCTCTTACTGTCTCTCTCTCTCTTCTTACTCTCTTCTTACTGTCTCTCTCTCCTCTCTTCTTACTGTCTCTCTCTCTCTCTGTCTCTCTGTCTCTCTGTCTCTCTCTCTCTCCTCTCTCTCTCTCCTCTCTCTCTCTGTCTCTCTGTCTCTGTCTCTGTCTCTGTCTCTCTCCCTCTCTCTCCTCTCTTCTTACTCTGTCTCTCTCTCCTCTCTTCTTACTCTGTCTCTCTCTCCTCTCTTCTTACTGTCTCTCTGTCTCTCTCTCTCTCTTCTTACTCTGTCTCTCTGTCTCTCCTCTCTTCTTACTCTGTCTCTCTCTCTCTCTCTCTCCTCTCTTCTTACTGTCTCTCTGTCTCTCTGTCTCTCTCTCTCTCTCTTCTTACTCTCTCTCTCTCTCTCTGTCTCTCTCCTCTCTCTCCTCTCTTCTTACTCTGTCTCTCTCTCTCCTCTCTTCTTACTCTGTCTCTCTCCTCTCTTCTTACTCTGTCTCTCTCTCTCCTCTCTTCTTACTCTGTCTCTCTCCTCTCTTCTTACTCTGTCTCTGTCTCTCTCTCCTCTCTTCTTACTCTGTCTCTGTCTCTCTCTCCTCTCTTCTTACTGTCTCTCTCTCTCCTCTCTTCTTACTCTGTCTCTCTGTCTCTCTCTCTCTCCTCTCTTCTTACTCTGTCTCTCTCCCCTCTCTTCTTACTGTCTCTCTCTCTCTCTGTCTCTCTCCTCTCTTCTTACTCTGTCTCTCTGTCTCTCCTCTCTTCTTACTGTCTCTCTCTCTCTCTCTCTCTGTCTCTCTCCTCTCTTCTTACTCTGTCTCTCTGTCTCTCTGTCTCTGTCTCTGTCTCTCTCTCTCTCTCTGTCTCTCTCTGTCTCTCTGTCTCTCTGTCTCTGTCTCTGTCTCTGTCTCTGTCTCTCTCCTCTCTTCTTACTCTGTCTCTGTCTCTCTGTCTCTCTCTCTCTCTCTCTCTCCTCTCTTCTTACTCTGTCTCTCTGTCTCTCTGTCTCTGTCTCTCTCTCTCTCTCTCTGTCTCTCTCTCTCTCTCTCTCTGTCCTACTCCTCCCTCACACATATGTTCTCTAATCTAGACATTCAACTCAAGCCATATGGATAACAGACGTGTGTGTGTGTCGGATCTGAGTTGACGTTGATTGAAAAAACATGGGGAAAGAGACAAAGAGAGGAAGTTTTGCACTTAGGGTACTGGCGGGGTCCCCACAGGTGTCATACAGGGAAGCAAACCCCAGAAAGAGATAAAAATGAAAACTTAGTTCAGACTGACCTCATGAACCTAGATCGAACTTTAGGGAATCTAACACCAGGTGGTTCTTGTTAGCATATTTAAAACACAGTACAATTTGGGAAAAGGTTTCAAGGCAAAGATCAATCCAACCAATTCAGTTCCAGGTACACAATAAAGCTTAAGGTGCGACTACATAGACACTGTTTTACAAAGTACGTGTGACTGGGAAGATGGGTCTGGTAGATAAAAGGCCTAGATTCAAGTGTGGTTTCAGACTGGTTGTATAGAGGTCAGCAGACCATCAATTGCTTGTGATATCTCCCATAAGAATGGATAACCAGCTAGGGAGGGAAGAATCTGGGATAATTGTCCTGGGGAAGTAGGGTGAGGTCTGCCATTTCAAACAGCAAAAAGGTCACCAGGTTGTTAAGCTTTCTAGATGGAATGCAGATATTTGATTTGTACCTCCTCCATTGAGGTGACACCCCCAAGTGATTAACATTCCGTGTTCTCTTGGTGCTTCTCTGTGAGTACAAGAACCTCTGTGGCCCCAACAGGTACAGTTCATTTTCATGTAATACTCTTTGCCAGTGCCTTCTGAAAAGAACACCGATAAAAAATTTTTTAAAAAGCAATATTTTTACTAGAATGAATTCACAAGATATAGAGACTTTCCTTTTCCTTGAGGGTTTGTTTTTTTATTTTTTATATTTTAAAATTCTATTTTTTTGTGCATAAGTGTGTTAACTGCATGTATGTTATGTGTACCACATGGGTACAGTGCCAGAGGATGCCAGGCAAGGGTGTTAGGTCCCGCTCAACCCGAGTTATAGGTGGTTTTAAACTATGTGGGTTCTGGGAATTGAGCTGTCTCTCTAGACATGGGTTCTAGAATTTTAATTCTACTAGAGTAACACTTGCAAAACTTGCAAGCTGATGTCACATGTGAACATCTGCTCCAGAAAGGTGAATCATGTCAGTCAAGGTTCCTCACTCAGGAAACCACTTCTCTTTTCTTCAGAGACCCTAAGGTATCTTTGCAGCAGGACAGAATCCTTTAGTTCACAGCAAGTACTTTACCCGCTGAGTCATCCCTCCAATGCCATTACATCTTTTACAAAGAGAATAGCCAGCAAAATATATATCAAAGTAAGTAGACAGTATATAGCAGTCCAGGGACATGGGAGAACCTAATGCCTCTGAACCCTCCCTGCACTGTGGACCTCCTCTCAGGACTCATAGTACTGAATGAGAGCAGGAAAGCCATCCCATGCATACAGGGCTCTCCCAAGGGGGTGAGTCAGCTTTTTCTTTTTCAATCAAGGGCACTGCACAGTGCAGTCTCTGAGGTCCAATCTGAACAAATGACTGGATAATAAAAGCCGTGTGTCTAGGCTGAGAGAGTATCCCTCTATGTGGAGTAGGCTCCCAAAGTCCATTTGTGTACAAGTAATAAATACTGATCCACTACCAGAGGCCCCATAGATTAACCAGACCTCCAAACTGACATTCTTGTTCACGGGGTCTGGAACAGTCCTATGACGGTTTCCCAGCTATCAGTCTGGGGTCCATGCTTACTGCTTGTTCAGGTCAGCTGTTTCTGTGGGTTTCACCAACCAGGTCTTGACTCCTTTGCTCATCACTCCCCTCTCTCTGCAACTGGATTCCAGAATTCAGCTCAGTGTTTAGCTGTGGGTGACTGCCTCTGCTTCCATCAGCTACTGGATGAAGGCTCTAGGATGGCATACAAGGAAGTCATCAATCTCATTATCAGGGGAGGGCATTTAAGTTAGTCTCTCCACTATTGCTGAGATTGTCACTTGGTGCCATCCTTGTAGGTCTCTGAAAATCTCCCTAGTGCCAGATCTCTTCTCAAACCTACAGTGGTTCCCTCTACTATGGTATCTCTCATCCTGCTCTCCTCTATTCTTCCCTGATTCAACCTTCCTGTTCCCCCATGTCCTCCTCTCCCCTCCTCTTCTGCCCATTTCTTTTTCCCAGCTTCCTTTCCCTTTCCCTCCTGCTGTGTTCCCAATTCCCTTCTCCAGGGTACCATGGATGTCTTTCTTAGGATCCTCCCTGTTTCTCAGGCTCTCTGGCGGTGGGATTGGAGCCTGGCAATCCCCTTCTCCATGTCTAAAATCCATATATGAGTGAGTACATACCATGTTTGTTTTTTTCCGACTGGGTTACCTCACTCACTGTGGAGTGGTTTCTTCTAGTCAAATTTCAAGATTGCATTGTTTTTTTTTCCCTGCTGAATCCATTGTGTTTCTAAACAGCTAAATCTTGCCCTTTTAACTAAGGACAGATTTCAAGAGTGATGAAACTCCAGAGATGATTTCTCTTCTTTTCTCTTAAATTCCAAAAATATTTCTTTTTCCTACCTTCTCCCTTCCTGACAGACAATTCACCAAAGAGAATGTGTATTACCGAGTTTATCACTAGCAAGTCTTTTGGGGCTTATCTTTGTCTTAATTTTGAGATTATAATACAATTGACGCATTTCCCCTTCCCCTTCCATCCTCCAGACCATCCACATATCCATCCTTGCTCCATTCAAATTCATGGCCTGCTTTTTCCCCATTAGTTGTTGGTTAGCAGTTATCTTAAAGCAGCTGGTGCCCCAGGAGTGAGGAGTGGAGAGAGTTAATCCACTTACTTTCTATGTGTAGGTACCATTCTTACAGCTAATCCTAATCCTACCCTCAGATGTCACCCATGGGAGAGAATATCTCCACCATATTTTGATTTAGCCATCCAGGCTGTTTTCATTAGAAAGAAAACATTGTAAACTGGGGCTGAGTGCTATTCATTCCCTGATAGAGATTCACAGTAGAGTTTCACAGCAAGTCAGTCAGTGATGAGTGAATGCAATGCTGTGATTGGCAGGTACTCAGCAGGGTAAGATGGGGGCTACAAGAAGAACAAAAGAATGCAGGCTTCTGAGCCACACTCTGGAAAGTTCACCAATTTACCTGAGATGGGATCTTGGGAAATCCATTACACTTTCTTTTTTCTGTAGTACCTGTTTTATATGATTTTTAAAGGATTACATTAAAATAAATTCCCTCAGAATGGTGTTCGAAATGGTATATAAGCTACAACATCAAGTACTATTTTCACAAATATCATCTCTGCTGACACAGAGTTATTTTGCTTTGCTTTGCCAATCACTCTTTCACTTGGATAGCTTCATTTACAACTGGATCAGCCCAATTGAATTTGTTAATCATACTAGTTTTATGATAGATCAGAATTATTCAGAAAATAGAACCAAATTATGACAATGATCCTACTTTCTGTTCTATGACTTCTTACAATTATATGTTAAAACCCTTGGATTATTTTCAAGTACATAATCAGAAATGAAACAGCCAACAAAGCCCTCTAGATAGTCTATCTGAAATTACCCCCCTTTAAAATGCCTCTTAATGAAAGGTACCATGATAATTAAATATTATTATGATGACAGTAAATTCCCAAGCTCCTATTTCTAGGGAGTCACCTTAAGCTTGTGGAAAGAAATTCCAACTATTGAAGGTAAAACTTTTTCATCGTCAAAAGCAGAGGATTTTCTGAAAGAAGACCCAGGAAAGCACTGATTAGACATATGTTCCTGATCAAGAGAGTCTGCTTGATCAGGAACACGAATCCATGGATCCATGAATCCCTGCTCAACAGCCACATCACTTCAGCAAGTGAGTGGTGTTGACATATAGAGTAGGTTTCAGAACGAGTCACTTCTCTGTGTTTAAGTATTTGTTAGGGTAATAATCTCATGCTTTAGAAAAATAGGGGTGTTTTCTCAGAAAAAAAAAACAAAGACAGTAGTATTGATAAGAACACCCAGGAGATATTATTAGCTCAAATATTCCAGTTGAGTTACTGATAATAATTGCCTAGTTGATAGAGAGATGTACACAGATGGAGTAGACAACTGCCAGTCTGTCTAGCAAATATTGTTGCCAACTCATGGCAAGCTTTCTTGAACTGAAGGATCTGCTTGTGGATTACTAAGGCTGCTCCCTTCAGTAGTATAACTTATCTTCACCTTTGTTGGCCTAATTCACATCAATTGCATTAAATGGAACAGCATCAGCCATATTGACTGGGCAGTAACAAGTACCATCAGACCACCCTACATCAAATGTTTAAACTGGGTTGTATTCTAGTACTCTAACCCAAAGTAAAAATAAAATTCTTGAAAGGATAATGTGGTGGTTTGAATGTAATTGGCCCCCATAATCTGATCAGGAGTGCTACTATTAGGAGATGTGGCTTTGTTGGAGTGGGTTTGGACTTGTTGAATTAAGTGTGTCACTGTTGGGTGGGCTTTCAGGTTTCCTATGCTCAGGATACCACCCAGTGTCTCAGCTGACTTCCTGTTGCCTGCAAGATGTAGAAATCTTAGCTACTCCTCCAGCACCGTGTCTGTCTTCATGCCACCATGCTCCCTGCTATGATGATAATAGAATGGTCCTCTGAAACTGTAAGTCGCCATCTCAATGCAATGTTTTCCTTTATTACAGTTATAGTTGCTGTGTTCATGGTGTCTCTTCACAGCAATAGAACCCCTAACTAAGACAGATAGTGTCTTCTTTTCTTATATAAGAAAAGAAAACCCATGAGAAATTTCTCTATGCTTGATCTTAGCCAAAGGCCAAGAAGCCATGAAAAATTATTTAGAGCATTCAATTGTTATAGGCAACTACAGTATTTAAAGATATAGAGGCTAAACCCTAAAATAGATCCCATGGCTTCTATGAAATTTTACCACCTTACAGAAAAAGATAGCACTAAAGGATTATGTTCATTGTTCTGAAGCTAAAAATACTGAATTTTTATATTGTACCAAAGCCAATGGAATACAGAGGTTACTATAATTGTTCTTGAAGTCTTGGCATGAGGGATGACTATGTTACTGTATTAACCCACCTTTGAAGTGTGGGAAATCAATATCTTCACCCAAGTCTTGTTACACTACTTTAGTACTGAGGCTGAACAAAACTAAGGATCCTAAAGCAGTTGCATCCAAAGAAAGTGGAAAGAGAATACAATCAGTTGTTTAGGAACCTTTGAGTTCTTTAATTCAGATAACCTTGCCTTCTTGTTCAGTTGAGGTCAAGATTACATTTCTAATTATTTTAAGTTACCCTGAATTCTTAAGAAATAGAGCAGAGTTTCAGGAGGATGGCTCAGTAGGCAGAATCACTTATCATGTTAGACAAACCTGTGTTTTGACCCTTTGAACCCATGTAAAAGGACAGATGTAGAAGCTAAGAAGGTTCAGCAGGTAAAGGTGTTTTCTGCCAAGCCTGGTGATCTGCCTTTATCTGTGAGACCCATGCAGTACACAGAGAGAACCACCCTTTGCAAATTGCAAAGTTATCCTCTGAGGGCCATCTCTGTGCCATGGGTTTTCACTATCATTGTCACCATACCCACCTGTTCACATATATATTTGAACACAGAAAAGAAATACATGAAAATGCAATGTTTGCTTTTTAAAGAAATGGGATGAGATGATACTCATTTGTCATCTTGGAGACCCTATGATGAGACAGGAAGTGGAAACCAGAGGTTTGCCTAGAAGCTTAGGGGCTAGCTTTCCTAGGGACCACAACACAGCTGCAAAAATAAAAGAGACCCCTCCACTCATCTAAAAAAGGACTGACTTCTGAAAGTTGTAACCTCCATATGCTCAACACAGCATAAGCATACTGCACTTACACACACACACACACACACACACACACACACACACCCCACACATACACAATAATAAACCGAATTCAAAAACTAATAATGCTCTAAGCAACCTTCCTAGTCCTCTGTCTCTTACAAACTTTCTGTACTCTCTTCTGCAATTATTCCTGAGCCTGTAGTGCAAGAGTTATGTTATAGGTGTATCTTCTTGTACTGGACTTTACACCTCTGTGTTTTGATTGGTTGTGGTCTTCTGTAGTAGTCTCCATTTGTTGCAAAAAGAACTTTTAGAGTGTCATAAAGTAAATTTAAAGAACAAAGTAATGATAAGTCATGGTAAGTGAATTCTGATAAGTCCTGTGGTTTAGTCAACTAGGTTACTTTAGTCACAAGTCACAGATAGGTCAGGAACCCAAATTAGTTTATTTTCTTTATGTTTATAATGTAACATAAAACAAAGTGAAAGTTAAGGTTATTCAACCAGAGTCAGGTTGAACAACATAAGAGTATATTCATGTCATTTTTGAAATCACAAGCTACAGGAATCGAGGGGCTAATGTGTCAGGGTATAAATGATGATATAATTCACACAACTGTATTCTCTGCTCATTTAACTTGGGTTTCAAGGTCTCTGAAGAGAAAGAGCCCAACTAGTTTAAATTAAGCATGATGACAAGTATTTAACAAGGTTTGACGGGATATCTGACTTGCTAAGCCTAGAAAATTTTCAGTCACCCACTTATTAATTGAATTAGAAGGATTTTAGTCAACTTCTACTAGAAGCATATATGTGGATATGGGTAATTATAAAAATAAATCCATTGCCAACCATCTCTCCAAAATATCTGTCCATTAATCAGATTATCTATAAGAGATTATTAGTTCAGCATATATTTTGTAACTTTTCAGGGCAAGACATAATGCAAAGCCCTGGTCACTATGCTTTTCTTATTTGGGCTTGACTTTGGTCTATGATTGTATATACCTAGGATAGATACTACTCTAGGTCTTTGGTCTAAATGTGTGATCTTTTTGAAGCCATAATGAAATGGTTGGAGTGTTAACAATGCCTACTCATTGGAGATCGCCTAGATCATGTAATATTTCTCTCCATCTGTTATGTCTTTTTCAATTTTAATTTGTACTTAACATTTGAAAACATCATTATGTATGTACAATGTATCTTGTTCATAGCCACCCATCATTTCTTCCTCCAATTGCCCAAAGAAGCCTCATACCAACCTCCCTCCCAACTTCATGTACCCCTTTATACCCTTACACCCATGTGCATATGATCAGCTCTAATTGGACACTTCTGACTCCATTGTGTTCATTTATCATGTAACATGATAGCAGTCAATTCATGGTTAGTGTCTTCAGTTATTAGCACAAACTTTTGCATTCCCAAACTTCCAAGTTTTACATGATGCAGATCTTCCTCTCTAACTCAGCTGTTTTGTCACTATAACTCTTTCCCTATTGTCCCTGATCAGTGAGCTCACCATACTATGCCTGTGTCTCACCACCTTTGCAATATTCAGTAACTGTCCCAGGAAGAAAGAGGTGATAAAAAACTTCCCTAATGAGACATTTTTCTCACAGAAATTGCTATCATGTTGTTTCTTTTCCAATGCCTGAAGTGTTGAGTTCCTTTAAATGATTTTATAGAAGTTATATATTGGGAGAAGCAAGAGTGGTTTAGCACAGCTTACTCCATTGTAGCCAACAAGCAGAATGTGACAATAATAGTCAATAAATTGTAAGTTCTTAAACATAAATACACCCAATATATGTCTACCAAAACAAAGTACAAATAAACATGTGTAAATTAAATGGAAAGAAAACTAAGAAGCATTGACTTAAGGTGGCATGTATTTAGAGGCATGGCAAGCATCGGGAGTTGCAAGTTATTGCTGAGATTTTACCTTTAGTACTGGATAGTAGTGCAGAGAAATTAGACACTATAGGCAGGGACAGTAAGTAGAAGTAGCCTTTGTGAGGTGGGTACTTCCTTTATTACTGAAAAGGCAGCAGGAGGAAAGGGGATCATTGGAGATAAGCACTTAGGTGAGACTTGAGGCCTTATAAAATGCCTAAACCACGCCATCCCATCCTGATAGATGTCAGTCTGACTCATGAAGTTTTTCCTTACTACCTTGCTGTCTTGCTCTCTAGCTTTCTTGCTCTCTCCCTCTCTGCATTTTTGATATGTTGTCTTTGAGACAGTCAAATCTATGCCTGTCCCATGAAATAAAATCATCTAACACCAGAATTCTCATAACAGTAGCTCAGTTAAGTTAGACAAAGACATATACATTATCCAAAGAGTACAGAACTTGGATCAATGATACATCTGCACAGTGATGAATAAAAGCATAGGTTTATTCTTTTCTCTTTATAAGGCTGGATTTGTAAAACTATTCATAAACTAGATGATTCACGTTTGTCATTTTACTAACAAACAAAAAAGGCAACACAGAAGCTCTTTTACAAGAGATTATTTGACTTTTGGTGGGTGACTCAAAGTGCTCCCTAATTGAAAAAAGCATCTTATTCTGCAATGAAACCATGCTGGCAAAGATATCCCTATATGGGATATCTTTCAAAACTACAGCCATGCTCAGTATTCCTGCACTAAATTTTATAACATTTCAGCACAGGCACCTTATTTATAATAGCATAGTCTAGCTTTCCATAAACAGTAACATGAATAAATAGCATGTAGTAGACTTATATTTGAAACAGTTAAAATGGAACTATTAGAAATTAGAACAATGTTAATAAATCCTTTAAAATAATTTAACAAAGGACCCATACACAAAGAACACAAATGATTATGGCTCCACTTACAATGAATTAACTTATAGTATTTAGAGTAAAAGTGATAGTTACCAAAAAAAAGGGAGATGTGGAATACATATGAGAAAGGGAAGAAGGAAGATAGGGGTACTCTTATTGTTTTAATATGAATGATAGTTGTGTGAATGATTCACTTTGTGACAAGCTTGTAATCTGTACATTTGTAACGGTTGAAATTTTTTTAATGCACTATACTTTTAAGAACATTTTTGTTTAACATTAAGACAGTAGTTAAAATTAAACACACAGTTTCAAAATTTGAGGTTCCTTTCCTTATTTTTGAAATATACAAGCAATGGATTCTATCCCATTTAGGTGTATTGTATAAAAATAATTTTATCCATTTTAGTAGGTGCATATATGACTTACTTAATATTTTCTTTAGTGCCTTGAGTCCTTCTCTACTTGTTTAAAAACATGATATAATTTTAATAACAACATTTTGAATAGATTTCTCTTTGAATTTAGGGTACTCAGAAATAGGCTACTTTCCCATTCTACCAGAACTGTTACCAAGAGAATTAGAAATATTACATAGGGCTAACATCCAAAGCCACAGAGTTTATTTTCCTTCCACACAAAACTTTAACTTGCTCAAGGCATTAATTTATAGTTGAATGCCACAAATCTTGCAGTATCTTGATCTCCAAGTATCCACTCACTGAGAGCATCCAGGGGTAAGTGGAAGGGACAGTATTTTGGCAAATACAGATGGCCTTACCCTGACAGATAAGAACTTTCCAAGAGCCCTTGACATATTGAACTAGGTGGAAGATGTGGTTTCTGGTTCTGTGCTCTCCTATTGAGCCAGCTTGTCTAGAATTAAATAAACGAACACAAACTTTTCTTAAGCTCTGAGGTAATTTATCACAGACCATAAACTTCAGTTTGAAAAATCTTCACCTGTCACTCAAAGTGTCTGCTTTCTCTGTAGATGACATTCCATTATACCCACGAGCAACAAATCATCTTGTCAAGAGGTGTGCAGAAGCCAAATCATGACTTACCTTAATTATTTGGCCTGTAATCCAAAGGAGGCCTTTTCAGCACAGAGGCTGGTGCTTTATCAATTAAGTCACAGAATCTTTTTAGTGTGGATTTAAGCCAAACAATAACCCAAAGACATGATACCAACAAGTAATACAAACAAACTCATACTAACAGGCTATTTGCTTCACTTTAATTTTATATCAGACTGGATGTTACTGGGAAGTAAGAACCATCATACACATTATGGAAATAGGAGGTTAAACATAGGAGTTAAGGCTTACATACATATTTAGATGTTTGTGAAAGTTAAGATATGGATGACCACATTTGAGCAATGGAGAATTGCTCCCTTCAAATGCTAAGTGCTGGACTTAGGAGCAATATCCCTTATCCCTAGTTCGTCTGCACAGCACCATGCCTGGAGAAGCAGCTGGTGATGTGATGTAGAAGTCTTGGGACCTTATCTTCCTCTGCTCTCAGATACCACTATTCCTGACTTCTGGGTCTTTGGACATACAAATGGACCTATATCATTGGCTCTCTTGTTTTCACACCTTCATGTATGGGCTGGAGCATTAATATATCTTTTGTTGTGTCTTTGACTTCTACCTAGTAAGTAATGAGATGCCTTAATCTATATAGTTGCACTAGAAAATCATTCATAACTTTCTTCTTTGCTCTGTACCTCTAGGGAATCCTTAATAGTAAAAAATGATCACCGACAAAGGTAATGAAGATAATAGCACACGTTAGCATGGTGTCCTTTGTCAACTCATAAACTTTAGTTATTTCTCTTTTCTCATGTTTAATTTCTAAATAAAAATAACAATATTCTGACTCCACTGCCTCTGTCTATATAAGGCATTTGACTGGAGATATATGAATTATCCTAGAAGATGGCCACAATGGCTTTGATTCCTCTCTATAGTTTTGAGTTCCACTCTTGATTTGCTAGCCTATTACTCAGACACAAATATATAAATGATGAGACATCAATGATCAACTTATACTGAGCAAAGATTTTAAAAACAATTAAAATTATCTACAAATATATCACTATTAAAAGAAGAACTAAACCCATATGACTATGACACCTGTATTTCTGAACTAATCACATCATTCATATTTGCAAATTTTTCTTTTGCTTCTCATTCCATGTTTAATTTGCTTTATAGAATATCAGTAGACATACGCTAGAAATTAACCCTCCTCGATTGTTGAAAACAACAGTTTCAGATGTGTGCTGAAAAATTGCTAGGAGTCAATACTGACAAATTGTTAACTTTGTATCAGTACATTAGAAATCACCACAATTGTAGACAGATAGATTAATACTCATGTGTCTCCCCAAAGCTCCCAGCGACAGGAAAGTCATACATGCCTGACTGGATCCCTTATGTAGAAGCTCAGAAGGCTGAAGTCAAGATATCTACTGGACTGCAAAGTTCAAATGGGGAATGATTCTTGCTTCCACTGAGTTACTTCCATGCTCTCTCACATGTTGAGAGAATTCATTTCTTCAAGGCTTTGGAATTCATAAAAATATTCTTTAAAGGTAGGAACACATGTGAGTGAAAAAGATAAAGAAAGGGGAACGGGAAGGAAAGCAATGAGAAAGAAGAAGCATGGGGAAAATGAGGGAAAGAAGGAAGGATGGAGAAAATGGGAGCAGCATTGCTGCTTTCAAAGGGGATGAGACCCTACACTGTTACATTATTAGATACCTCTGACAAATAGAGCCAGCAATTTGTATGTATCTTAAAGAACCGACTTGTAAAAGCATGGATGCCAGCAAGTGTTAAGTCTCCAGCAAGGGCCAGCATGCTAGAGAACAAGGAGCCAGTGGTGTAGTTCCAGTCTAAAGTGCAAATGACAATAAGACTCAGACAACAGACAGTTGGTGCTGTAGATGAAGCAGGAAGGCAGTTTGCTAGAGTAGTCAATGGCCAATCCCAGCACAGGTCATGCCTTCTTGTTATATTCAGAAGGGCAATATTTAGGTATAGTATCCTCCAGTTTAAATATTAATCTCACCCAAAGCACCTTTCATGATGAGATACAAAACTAACCACCTCTTTTCAAATTTTCATTAAGTAAATACTATTTTTTCTCTTTTACAAATGATGAACTAAAGCGAAGAAAAATAAATGCCTATTAATTATAACATTTGGTGATGGATTTGTAGGTAACTATAAATTATACATTTTTGACAAAAAATAAAAATATTAACTTTACTATCCAAAGAGTACTTCAGATGTAATCATCATATAACTTCTATAATGATTTATCATTCCCAAACAAATGTGCATGTATACTATTATTCAACCTATTGGAATATCAGACCACATTATTTTATAGACAAGTTAATGAGTCGTTTTTAAAATTATTTTCTTTAATGTCATTCAAAGTTTCACAATCTGTTTCCTGTAGTTGGATTTAATGTGTCAAAGAAAATCATGTATGTTATGTCCTTGAAAGAATCAATGTATGTCAGACATAGCTTCCAAGTTCACTTTAAGAATGGTTGGTGTAGCTAAATCTTGTGAACATGATTGCATCTTAAGTTCACTGTTGAGTTGAACATAGTGTTGCAAATCAGAATGCTGTCTATCTGCACCCAATGTTTTTAAAACACAAGTCTAAATTGGGATTAATATTGACAACACATTTACTATCAACTTGCTTTGTCTTCTAAGAACTCTGACTGTCTCTGTGTGAACCAAGCATTCATGACCAGTCACCCAATTCATTATCTATTCCCAATTTCATTTCTTATATATAAATAACGATAAAGTCATTTCTTTTATCCTCTACAGGGACTGTTTGACATTTTTAAGGAAACATAGTAGGTGTATTATCAGAGTATGGAGATATTTTTTGAGATTTATTTTAATGATACAGAAGGTAGACGTTGTTTATCATCTCCTCTGTATCTACCTAGTTTAGATGTAGAAGAAGACTGTGGAAGTCTATCAAATTCTGAAATTATAAGTTTCAAATAACATCATGTTTAGCATACCAGAACAAAAGACAGAGAGAAATGTGTCCCCCAAAGTTTATAACTAGAAAGAAGAATCGAGGTCATGAAGAAATTTGTCATTTCTTAAAGAATTCTAGTTGAATGCTGGCTACTCTCTTATTTCCTAAGCATTTCCTTAGTGCTTTCAGATTTATCTTACAGTGATAATAATATGTTCACAATTAGTAGAAATGGATAAATGCATAGTGTTTATTATTACCACCCAACAGTAAAGCTCTAATCCACTTTAGGCCAGTAACTTATTCAATCCACTTAACAAGTCTACAAAAGAAGAATTAGTATTGTGATGTCACATTTTCCATCTGAGCAAATAGTAATGAAGTCTACCTTAAGGTCACATGACTAGTATTTTACCATAAAATTCATCACTGCAAGCAAATATACCGGAATGTGGGATACAGATTTAGAATGATGCCTTTTTATCTTATTTTGAACAATTCACTCATGTACTGAGTGTGAAAGGATTATAATGTCAAAGTGTCAAATTGATCAAGAGCATAGCCTGTATAGTCATACAGATCATGGCTTAAATCTGAGCTTTGCCGATTATTAGTATGTTAGCTTAAGTAAATCATACATATCTCTAAGTTTCAATCTACACAAAAACCCAAGTGTGTATCTTTTTTCACTTAGGAGAGAAAAACATGCATTGTAGTATTCACCATCATGTTTATGATTCAGAGTCTCTTACTATTGTATTGTCATTATGGCTCCTATTGAATATTAAGTTGTGAAGTAGATGGAATGCCATGGGCTTTATATAAAAATGTCACATTACCCAAGAGAAGTAGCCAACATTGTGTATCCATCTTGTAAATGAGACACTTGTGACAACATAGCTATAAAGTGATATAGCTAGGTTAATATTCTAGGAAGTATGTTTTCAAATTTTGAAAACTTTTTATTCAATTGCAGAGATCTGTGGGATACAAAATGGTAATTTGATACCTACATAAATCACAGTGAACAATTTAATGTCATTAGCATTCCTATCTTGACACTTTATTAAAAGGTAACCATTTTATTTAATTATGAAAACACAATATTATATTTTGTGCTTAAAAACAGGATGCAGTGATGAAATAATAGTAACCAATGATTTGATTTCCTTAGAATTACCATGTTATGTGTTGTTAAGCTCCCCTCTTGGAGTCACTCATAAAGCATCATAATTAGTTACTGTGAACCAGAGTTTCCCTGCTGTGCTATAGAACACCAGTGCTTACCATTTCTCTTTAACTTTTGTGGTCCCTGTCATCCTTCAAGTTCTGATCACTATGCCTTTCTGTCTTCAAGAGGAAATGGAAACACAAGTAACATCAAAACTCCGTTTTCTTGAGGAAAGTCAGAGCAAGACCAACAAGAATGAGTGTTTATATCACTTCTCCAGAGGAGTGAATGTTAGGAACAATTTCATCTTCATGAATACCCTAATCCATATTTTACAAGGAGGGTATTATATCACAGCATGTAGATATATGCAAGGATGCTTTGTCACTCTAATGTTCTTGTAGAATAGCTGATCTGTAATGTCTGCTAGACTGCATCTGCTGGATATGGCTGGATGTTGCCTTTTGGAGCAGAGCAACGTGGCATGAAAGGGGTATACTGACATGAGGAGGAGGAAAATGGTAGCCTTCTCTTCAAATGAACTCCTCTCTGCCCTTGGAATCACTCAAACTGGTGGTGTCCTTGAATAAAATAAAGGAAGATTAGAAACTAATAATACAAAGGTTGTGCTGGAACATATGCTACCCTTTCCAAAAGCTCCGGAATATATATTGTTCAAGGATTTAAATTCCCTAAAAGATCATTTCATTCTGTTATTTCAAGACTAATGAGCTGAATGTGAACAGTGGAGCAATAGAAAGAAGAAAAAATTCACAATTAAAGCCAGCTTCCTGGGTTTAAGTCCCCACCCTTCAGCTGAGAAATGACAGTTGTCATTTGTCTCTTAGTAAACAGCATAACTCAAATCATGATTCTTTCATGATTTCAACTATATGATTCAGACATGGAGTAGGAAACCCTACATAGGAAACCCAAGAGCTATTTTAAGAAGCACTTGGTAATTTGAAACATTTTAGACAAATAAAAGTGAACACTATTCCCAAGCAAAATATTAAGAGGAAACTATGGAGCAATCTGTCTTTATACAGCAATTTGAGCGCATATGGTAATACATTCAAATAAAAGGCCACAGTCAAGGTTGAAACAGCCTTTGTGTAATGGGACCATGCAGTAACTCATTTTTTCCCTCTAAAATAAAGTCTCAAGCTCTTTTCCTGGATTACTATTTTGTAGATCTACACTGGGGGTTGGGGGGCCTAGGTAAGGAGGAAAGCTTGATGACAGAAGGCAAATCAGATGCTTCCTGGTAATTTAAACTCCTGTCTTCTGTTCCTATCTTACAATAAGTAGTATGGTAATGGCTTACAATGGGAGGTATGTAAGCAACTTAATTATCAACCAAACTTCTTTATCTAAGAAGCAAAACACCAGCTTAGGGTTATTATAGCCTAATATTGGTGGAGGGATAGGTTCTCTAGAAAACCTTAAAGTTTTTGTCAAAAATTGTCACGCAAAACTGTATTCTTTTGTAAATAAACATATGCATGTAATTTATTCATAACATAACAAGACTTAAGTCTCACAAAAATGTATTGGAACAGATTTCTAATGCCAAATACAAGAAGCAGATTTTAACCATAAGAATCTCACTTAATTGGCTAGAAAGAATATTATGCTATCATTTTTTGTTGTTGTTGGAAATTTGCCAAAATAAATTTGTTTTTCAGCATTAGTAGGTAGAACATATTAAAAATAGTTATATTGTTTTTAAAAGAATGACTTCGCTTAACTTATCATACTTTTCATACTTGACTATTTATCCCTAAATCTAATAAATATTCATTAAGCATCAGCTGTATTCCACATATTATGAAAGAAGCAAAAACTGAAGCAGAAAATAAACTCAGTATGGCCTTACAATAGAATGTTTTGGAAACTTCAGAGGAGACATTAATTCCAAATATGGAATTTCAGAAACTTCCCGACAAGAGAGAGAAATGAGAGCAAGAACAAGAGGGATGAATAAATTAGTGAGTGATATTCCCATGGTACTCATTGTTGATTTCTATGTAGATAAAAAAATAGAGATGGTGGATGAAGAAACATGTAGCCCAATCACATAGAAAGTTATAAACCACGCAGGTATGTTCAGATACTATGTAAAATAAAACCCTGTGGAATATTTGTGAACTATTTAATCTAAAGTTTTTGAAAACTGCATGTGTGAGCACTGGCTCTATTCCAAAAACCTATCGCATGTTCAAATCACCAATTTGTTTCTTCTTCAATTGTTGTTGCATGTATATACATGTATGTGTATCCCTATCCCTTTCTCTCTTTTTCTCTCTGTCTCTGTGTGTATATGTATAAACAACTTACTCAGTGCATTTAATGTTACTCACATATACATGGTCCAAGAATGAATAATTGGGATTGGATAACCCATGTAGGGTCTTGTCCCTAAAGGGAACAGATTCTCCTCTCTGAGAAGTCATTAAACAGCTGTAGCTAACTCTTCATCTAAGGGTAGGAGCTTGAGAAATTTCTGCTATCCATGTTGGCATGACAACTAGATTGCCACCTTATTCAGGCAATTATATTATTGAGACTTCATGGGTGAATTTTTCCTGTCATGTCTAGGGATATTATCTATCAACAAGCCTCCTGGAAACCCCAATGATACAAATTCTACCTTATTTTTTTTATTTTGCCTGATCCTTAGGTGTGAGGCCTGCATTTCATATGTATCAGTTGGTATTAAAAACTTCACAATTTCTTTATTTTGACCCATTGTAGATCTCTGTAATAATCTGCATCTGTTTCAAAACGAATACTCTTTGATGAGGGGTGAGAGCTCCATTTATCTGTAGGTATGAAAAGTACTTAAAATTTTAAATTATATCAGTTTAGGAAAATGGCAGTAGCATGTTTACTTCTCAGTTTTGTGAGCATCCTGAGTTTTTAACTTGGTTTATAATACAAGACTTGAATTTCTTCCCATTTACCAGAACTTTAGATGAACTAGAGAGCAGATAGCTATCCCAAGATAAACATTGCATTGCTGGGGCTAATTTTGTGAACCAATTGTTGTGATCTGTAGGTTTTTCAGCTGGTAGAACTATTGTTTTCTCCCCTCCCCCGGCATCTTGCGTACCATTCTCTAGTACTTCAAGAGATAGTCCTCAGAAGGGAGACTTCCAGGAAGTTCCTACTCAAAACCTCATAGTTCCGTGTGTCCAAAGGATGCAGCATATTCAACAACAGGGTCTTCCTTTCTAGTCCTGAAAGACTATCAAGGGTAATGACATACCCTATATTGTTTTGAGAGATGAATATTCCTTCAATCTAAAGCTCAAAGGCAGGTTTCTAATGCTTGGCACTGGGATCTTTGTTATATATTCCATGATTCTTAGGATAAGTATTATTGTAACAGGCTTTCTCTTGGACCAAAAGCCAGCTCTTGAATCAAGACATAGACTTAACATTAGTTATGAATGCTTGGCCTTCATTTAGGCTCATTTCTAGCTAACTCTGATAACTTAGTTTAACCTGTTTATCTTCATCTAAGTTTTGCCTGGGGGCTTTTTCCTTTTCTTTCATTCTGTATCTCTAACCCCCTACTCGTTCTGTATCTGGCTGGCTGATGTCTGCTTGCCTGGACCAGGCATCTACCTCTCTTTCTCCCTCATTCTCTACTTCTCATTCTCTATTTATTCAACCTTTACAATAACTTTGACTGTTTCTCTACTGCCTAGCTATTGGCCAGTCAGCTTTCTATTAGACCAATCAGGTGCTTTATACAGGCAAGGTAAAACAAATGTAACATTTTTACATTATTAAACATCTCACATATAAATAAATGTAACGTATATTTGCCTAGCTAAAGTAATATTCCACAAAATTTCCCCCTTTTTTCCAAATAAAAGGTTTTAAATTTATAGTAACAACATATACAATAAGAACAAATACCAAGTAAGTATTGCATTTACAATATCCAGTCCATTTGTATTTGGCAAGTTCAGAGAAAATATTTACCTTATCTTGGTGAATTCTAAGTTTTGTACCCAGTTTACCTTCTATCATGAGTGAGGTAAACTGTAACTATAACTATTTAGTCTTCAACTCCATCAAAGACCACAAAAGAATATAATATTAAATGAGTAAGCAGAAAGTGAAAGGCGATCAGGTTCCAAAACTATAGAAACAACAGAGACATCTGGCTGCCTGGAGAATCACTCAAGTTTCTTCTGCAATGTTGGGGCATCCACATTCAACCTACAGGCCTGGAATACCTGCCAGACATTTCTATGAAGGAGGAATTTTGAAAGAATATTCCACCTTGTTTTGATAAAGTTTGGCAGTCATTTTCTTTTGTGTCCTACAGGTCCAGTTTTACTGCATACTATCAGCAGTCAAGATAAGACAGTATCTTGTCCAAATGGTTAGCTTTGCCAAAATCAAAGCAAACCCCATATGAAGATTTGTTGACGTCCATCATCATTTTATAGAATATGTGACTGCTGCAGGGAAAACATTATTACAAATAATGCTGCTATGAACATAGTTGAACAGATGTCCTTGTAGTATGGATATGCATCCTTTGGGTATATGCCTAAGAGTGTAATTGCTGGATCTTGAAGTTGACTGATTCCCATTTTCCTGAGAAACTGCCATAATGATTTCGAAAGTGACTATACAAGTTTGCATTCCCACCAGCAATGGAGGAGTGTTCTCCTTTCTCCACATTGTCTCCAGCATAAACTGTCATTGGTATTTTGGGGTTTTCAAGAATTCCCACTAGTGATCCTACCATTTGAAATCCCACAATTACAGAATGAAGTTTCTTAGTTTTATGCATTCTCATTCGCATTTGTTTTCTTGATCTTGGCAATTCTGACTGGGGTAAGATGAAACATTAAAGTATTTTAATTTACATTTCTATATTTGCTAAACATGTTGAACACTTGGAAAATATTTCTTAGGCATTTTAATCTCTTCTTTTGAGAACTGTTGAGATCTACAAGCCATTTTTTTCCTTGTTGGTTTTCTTTTTCAAGATTAGAGTACAGTTCTATAATTTCTCCTTTCCCTTTCTTTCATCCAAGCCCTCCCATATGCCCCATTTAGTTTTCTTCCAAATTCGTGGCCTGTTTTTCATTAATTGTTATTATATGCATCTATATTCTTAAATGCAAGCTGCTCAGAAGCAGTTGGGAGAGAACAAACTCTGCATTCCCAAATATTGTTTATAAATATTTGTTTTCAATCAAATATGGTTGGTTATAAATGGTCAAGGATTACAGCTAATCTCTTTTTAAAGGAAAAAAGGGGAATAGGATATAGAAATGAATATTTTGTATTGGAATGAATTTTCATTTATTGATACGAATTTAAGGCCAATTTTGTGATATTTATATTTCTCCTCTTGTTTAGGTATTGTACTTATACAGCTCTTTTAAAATAAATTCAGATTGTGTATAGTCACTAATAATAGTCAAAACTTACAGTTAGATTGTTTATGTTTTCTTAATATACAGAGATATATTTGAGATAGTCTTCAACCCTTTCAAAGACCTTAAGAATAAGGCATTTAAAATGGTTTAGGGGTTTTCATGACAGTGAGACACAACCACTTCAAGGAACACCAATTATGTCTGAGAGGAAGATGGGCATCTAATAAACTCGTTACAGAGTTTGCTTTCAATATGACAAGACTAGCCATTTGGGCAAGAAACCACTCTTGCTTAGACTGTTTGCCTGTTGCTGTATAAAGTGGACATGCAGAACCCACAGGAAAGTGACTGTTAAACTTGCAAATCATGGTAGACTGTCCTAAAGGGTTCCCTGCTTCATGGAAGAATCTGCTGGACATTCTGCAGGACACAGAGAAAAATGACTGAAAAGCTGCCAATACAGGAGGACAGTTTAAGATTTCCCATTGCACTGAGATGTCTGTCAGTTGCACTGTGGCCTATGGGCTGAAGATGGATGCCCCAATGTTACAGAGGAACTTTCGGTGACTGTCCAGGTAACGGAATGTCTCTGTCAATTCTATAGTTTTTATATTATCATTCCGTGGTCTTTGATGGAGTTGAAGACAGATAGTTGTGGTTATAGTTTTCCTTAGGAATAAAGATAAATATTTTCTATAAATTTTGCCAAATGTTAACGAACTGAATAATATAACTGTAGTTCTTACTTAATAACTGTTTTGCTATATATAATTTTACTATGTTAATGTTAAACCATTTCTTTTTATTTATATGGAAAAGAGGAGATGCTGGGGGAAGCCTTTCTGTGTATATGTTTCTCTTATTGGTTGATGAATAAAGCACTGTTGGCCAATAGGGAAGCAAGGTAGGTGGAACTAGGAAACAAGAAGATTTCTGGGAAGTGTAGGCAGAAAGGAGCCATCATGGGATCACAGGAAGTAACATAGCAGGGTAGAATCAGAATATAAGCAGGGACAAACAGGAAATCACTCTCTTCTTGTCTCTTTTCTGCTGAGATGCTGAACAGTCGAGATGTAGGTTGCCAGAGGTGTAAGAGTTTCCTGGACATTTCTCCTGTAAGATAAGACCATGTAGGAATACTTAGATTTATAGAAATGGGTAAATGATTAAGAACAAGAAACCTTATCCAAAGGCTAACAGCTTCATAACTAAAAAAAATACAAGCTTCTCAGTCTGTATAATATTTCTTATATGTATGTTTTCATGATTGACCATTTGGTGTGAGATAACCAATTGTTATGCTCTTCCTTGCTTTCTTGATTGATTTTGAAATGTGTGCCTGTTGTTTGTCAAATATGTAACTGGAAAACATTCTCATTTCGTGGGCCTCTACTTAGCTCCTTTGTTTCCTCTGCTGCAAATATATTTGAGAATTTTTTTATAATAAGTATAGTGCATTTGATCACATCTATCATTGTGTATCCCCTTTAATTCCTGTCTTCTTCAATTTTTTTCTTTCTTCTCAAATTATTCTTTCTATCATATATACTACTACTGAGTTTGATATGGTTTCTTTATGTGTGCATAGTAGTTGAATGTCTACTGGAACGTGGACAACCTATCAGAAGGCTCATCTGTGAATTAAACTAACTCCCTCCTTAGCAGTAGTAAACTGAGTACATCTCCTCTGTTAGTACCCTCTTCCTTTGAAGGATTTTACACCAGAGGAATGACACAGTTCATTTTTTATTTAATATATCAGCTATACAAGAATGAATTTGATTTCTGAAAGCTTTAATATATGATATTTTACAACATATATGCAAGGAAATTGATTATGTAATTAAATTCATTTCTACTTTGTTTACTAATTACTTCCTCCTCTTTTTTTCAACTTAATCTAACATAATAGTTTAATTTTAAAGATAAAGCTTATTCTTTTTATTTGTAAACAAGAGTCAATTTAGAAGAATTCTATCTCAAACATGATAATTATTTAATTTGTAAATGAAATAGACAGTATCCAAAAATAAGTCTTTGTCCATGAAATATTTTGTAGAGGTTAGGTGACCACAGATAAAAACCATGCTTTAGATATTTGTAGGTAACAATAATTAACAAGAATCAGTCCATGGATTCAAAAGAGAGCAAAGAGGGTATATGGGAGAGGTTTGGAGGAAGGGGAAGGGAAAAGTATGTAATTACATTATGATCTCAAAAAATGAATTCAAAATATGTGTCAACAAATGTGTATGGCTTAACACTTATATTAAAATAAAAATATTATGGCTTTGATTTTTAGTTCTTTTATTTCTCAGCATTTCTATTTAATTGATTCCCTTTGAATATTAATGTCATTGTTGTTTTCTCCATGATTTAAAATTATTTTATCCACATTGCTTGCCTTGTCACACATATTGTGTCCTTATTTAGTTTGTGAAATTGTTCTGTCACTCTATTATCCTGCTTACTAGATCTTTAATATGGTCATTGAACATGTGTGTGTGTGTGTGTGTGTGAGTGTGTTGTCAGTATGGATATGTTCTTGTTCATGTATGTGTGTGCATAAGTACACATTCACACATCTGTGAAGAAGCCAAGGTTTGAGGTCAGATGTCTTTCTTTATATGTCTCAAACTTATTTTTTTGAGACAAAATTTAATTAAACATAGAACTCACCAATTGGCTAGGCCACCTGACTCCTTTTATTTCAATAAACATTAAAATACAGGATTTTGAACCCCTTTTCTGGGACTACTGCATTTCATTTCATTTAATTTCAGTCATCTAGAAGTCCCTCATGACCTATCTCTCTTTTTTTTATTTTAAACGCACTCTCATTTACATATCAATCCCTTATTCCCTTGGCCTCTCATCTTCCCATGCTCCCCACTGACTAAACATACCCACCACCCATTGCACAAGGATAGTGAGGCACTCCACAAGGACCATCAAAGTCTGTCACACCATTTGGGGTGGAGCTTTTTTCTTGTATCTGGGTTCTAATAGTATCCCTCCATAGGGAATGGGCTCCCAAAGTTCATTTGTGCTCTAGGGATAAACACTGGCTTCATGGTTAGAGGTCTCATAGACTGCCCTCGCCTCCTAGGTGGCACCCACATTCAGAGAGCTTGCTTCAGTCCAATGCTGATTCCCCAGCTTTATGACTAGGGTCTCCGTGCTCTCACTAGGTCAGGTCAACTGTTTCTGTGGGTTTCTCCATCACAGTCTTGGCTCCTTTGCTCATCCCTCTCTCCTATCCACAACTGGATTCCAAGAGTGTGGCTCAGTGTTTATCTGTGAGTGCCTGATTCTGCTTCCATCAGCTATTGGATGAAGACTCTAGGAATGACAACCAAGGTAGTCACCAATCTCATCATAGGGAAAGGACATCAAAGGCAGCCTCTCCACCACTGCCTAGATTCTTAGTTGGGGTCAACTCTGTGGATCCTCTAACTTTACCTGTGCCAGACATCTCTCCAAGCCTATACTGGGTACCTCTATTTCTTGCCCTCCTCTAATCCTCTTCTGTCTCAGTCTTCCTGTTCTCCTACCCCTCCTCTCCCCTTTGCCCCCTCTTCCTTTCCCACCTACCTCTTCTCTACCTCATGCTCCCAATTTGCTCAGGGGTTCTTTTAGAGAGCATATGTTCTTCTCTTTGGGTCCTCCTTGTTTCCTAGTTTCTCTGGTGGTGTGGAATGTAGGCTGGTAGTCCTTTGCTCTATGTATAATATCCTTATATGAGTAGGTACATACCCTGCTTGTATTTTGGTAATTGGGTTACCCCATTCAGTATGTTTTCTTCCAGTTCCATCCATTTTCCTGCAAATTTCAAGATTTCTTGATTTTTTTCTTGCTGAGTAATATTCCATTGTGTAAATGTACCATCCATTTTTTGGTTGAGGGACATCAAGGTTGCTTCCAGGTTCTGGCTATTATAAACAACTCTGCTACAAACATAGTGGAACAGATGTCCTTGTTTTATGAATGTGCATTCTTTGGGTATAAGAGAGGAATTGCTGGATCTTGAGGTAAACTGATTGCTCTTTTCCTAAGAAACTGTCATACTGATTTCCAAAATGGTCGTACAAGTTTGCTCTCTCACCAGAAATGTAAGTGTTCCTCTTTCTCCACATCTGCTCCAGCATAGACTGTCATTGGTGGTTTTGATTTTAGCTATTCTGGTCGGTATAAGATGGTATCTCAGAGGTTTTTTTAGTTGAATTTCCCTGATGGCTAAGGATGTTGAACACTTTCTTAAGGGTCTTTCAGCTATTTTAGATTCCTCTATTGAGAATTCTTTATTTAGTTCTGAATGGAACTTTTTGGATTGTTTGGCTAGCTTCTTGAGTTCATTGTATATTTTGGAAATCAACAGTCTGTCTGATGTGGGATTGGTGAATATCTTTTCCCATTCTGTGGGTTGCTATTTTGTCTTGTTGACTGTGTCTTTTGCCTTACAGAAGCTTCTCAGTTTAAGGAGGTTCCATTAATTAATTGTCAATTTAAATGTCTGTGCAACTGGTGTTATGATCACAAAGCAGTCTCCTGTATCAATTCATTCAAGGGTACCTCCCACATTATCTTCTAAGAGGATCAGTGTGGCTGGATTTATGTTGAGATCTTTGACCCATTTGGACTTAAGTTTTGTGCAAGGTGATAGTCATGCATCTATCTGCAGTCTTCTACATGCCAGCATCCAGTTATGCCAGCACCATTTGTTGAACATGCTTTCTTTTTTCTATTGTATAACTTTAGCTTCTTTGTCAAAATTCAGGTGTTTGTTAGATTCCATTGGTCTACCTCTCTGCTTTTGTGCCAATACCAAGATGTTTTCAGGACTATGGCTGTATAATAGAGCTTGAAATCAGGGATGGTGATGCCTCCATAAGTTATTTTACTCTACAGGCTTGGTTTGGCTCTCCTGGGTCTTTTGTTTTTCTACATGAAATTGAGTATTGTTCTTTCAAGGTCTGTGGAGAATTGTTTGGGGATTGCACTGACTTTGCATGGATCTCTTGTATTCTATTAGTTATACTTACATCTGCAGTTCGTGATCATTTCACCAGCTTTCTATTTGCAGTATCCCCTCATCCTGTGTTTTCTTTATTATTTATATTTCAACTTTCAAGCCTTGAACTGTTTGAAGTGTTTCCTTCACTTGTTTGGTTGTTTTTTCTTGCCTTTCTTTAGATTCTTTAAGAGATTTGGTTTTTTTTTCTTGACTTTTTTGTTTTCCTCCATTTCATGTATTTTTGTTTGTTTTTTTCTTCTATTTCTTTAATTGATTTTCTCATTTCCTCTTTAAGGATTTCTATCATCTTCATAAAATAGTTTTATGGTCCTTCTCTTCTGCTTATGAACTACAGTCAGCTTTTCAGGTCTTGCTGGTGTGGAGTACTTATATTCTGGTGGTGTCATATTGGTCATTCTGTTGTTGAGCGTGTTGTTATATTGTTTTCTAATCCCTTCTTTGAGTGTGTGCAGGTGGGGTCTCTCCTATCCTCTAGTCTCCCGGCGGTGTAGGTGGGCCAAGACTTCAGTGTCCGCTACTTTTGATAGTCCGGCCTCTCCTGGTGTTCTCCTCATTCAAGCGGAAGTCGAAGTGGGGGGGGGGGATAAGATTCAAGTGCAGGGCAGAGAGCATAGGACAGAGAATGTATGGGGCCCAAAGTGAGGTGTAGCCAGAATCAGGGTGGTCAGTCCACTCTATGGGCAAAGCAGGCCCAGGAAGATCCAAGAAGGAGCGGATTTCCGGAGTTGGGCCCAAGAAGAGAGTACTTCCCTGACTGGGAATGAACTATGACATTGAGAGTGCAGAATTCCTTTTATTTAGAATAGGTTCTTTTCTCATTCAGTATATCCTGATTACAATTTCTACTTCCCATACTCATCCCAGTAACTTCCCACCTTCCCTCTCTTCTGGATTTACTCCCTTTCTGTCTCTCACTAGAAAAGAAGAGGGTTCTAAGAGTTAGCAACCAATATGAAAAAATAAAATGTAATAAGATAAAACAAAAATCATACATTGAGTCTAGGCCAGGCAACCCCACAGAAGGAAAAGAGCTCCAACTTTTTCACATATTTGGGGGTCCCATAAAACAACTAAGCTGAAAGCTATAATATATATGCAGAAGACCTGTTGTCTGTGGGTTTTTTAATTTATTTTAGGGATGCATTTGTTTCCTATTTAAGGACATTTATCATATTCTTATAGGTGGCTTTAATTTTTTTCTAGCATTTCATCTATATAGGAATATTCTGCTGTGGTATGATAACTGAACACTCATGGAGACATATTGCCCTGGCTGTTGTTGATTGTATTTTCATGCTGACTTCTAGGCATCTTGGGTTGGGATAGTCATATAGGTCTAGGCGATGGTTTCTGGAATTGTCTTTGTTGGGTGGATGTTTCATTTCTTGGTTTCTGTTTCCTCTATGGATTTTAAGAGAAGGTGATTGCTGTTTGTTGCCTGGTAGGAACTTTTCCTTGGACCTGATAGGTGTGGCCATTGCAAATTCCAGGTAAAATATGTTTCTGAATGTTGGGACTGATATTAGAAAAGTGGATAATCTAGGTGTCTGAAAGATTTCAAATGGTCAAAGGAGGGAAGAGAGCAGAGAGTCCAGCCAGGATCTGCTTATTTAATCTCATTGGAGTGAGGGACAGTGAAGACAGGTCATCCCAAGGGTCTGCTCCTGCACTGGTAATGAGACTGTGGGTTGAATCTAGAGCCATGTTTTGCAGCCTGTGAGTCATGGCCCCAAAGACCATTGGAGAACATTTATTTATATTATGATTCATAACAGTGTCAAAATTACATTTGTGAAGTAACAACAAAAATAATTTTATGGTTGGGGATTGCCACAACATGAGGAACTATATTAAAGATTTTAGCATTAGGAAGGTTGAGGTCTAGAGGAACCACTCATCTAGAGGAACAGAAGGAGGGGAAGTTCTACAGATAGTCTATCTGCTTCCTTGGCAGAAGTTGTCTGTGGGTTAGTGGGGAGTGCCTGCTGAAGTTGGCAGCTGGGAGAAGAGGGAGAATACCACAGAAAACATGGACAGAGGAGGAAAGAAGACTGCAGAGGTGTTCTATTGCAGAGACAGGGGTGAGACTGGGAGATTAGGTTTGAAGAAAAGGAGGGAGTGAAGGTCTTCAGTTAGCTTACCTCACCTGAACTCAGCTGCTATGTTCATAGGGAACACCTGGTGGTGTTGTATGATTTGGGGAAATGGAGGTTTGTAGAGAAGATCTCTGTGATCCATTAGGGATGGAGTCAAAGAGGAAAATGAGACAATAGCAGGTTATCTGCTACAGAACTGGGGATGAGATTGGGTATGAGGAGCAGGAATTAGATCTAGAGGAACAGAAGGGGAGGTGTGGATCAGACTATAAGTTACCCTGGCAGTGAACTAAGGCTGTTTCTATGGAAGAAGGAAAAGGAGGTCTCTGGAGGGGGTGGGAGTTTAAGACTATGGTGGGAGGAGAAATTTGCTGAGATACACCTTCCCCCCATTTTAAAGTACTCTGCAGTGCTTTTGGGTTTTCTTTCTGCCAATCATTTTTCTTTGTTTTGTTCCCTTGGAATCTTATTTATGAAAAAATCCTCAAACAGGTTCATAATTTCCACTACTGTTTTGATAGATGAAGCAGGCAGGAGTAACAGAAACAATGGTTTGGCAATCACCCTGGTACTAAATGCAGAAACAAACAAACAAACAACAACAAGGGAAAAACATTTGTACACTTAAATTATACTTCCATTATGTTTCAGAAGCAAAGAAACTAGAATAATGTTGTGAATATCTCCCAATAACAATGGGAGATTAGAGAGTTCTAAAATAGGGATATTAATAATTATTAGATAAAGAAAAAATAGGAAAGGGGAAAACAGGGCAAGTAGAAATATATGTGTTAGAGCTGCAGAAACTCATAAAGGTGGGTACAGAATAAGAACCATTATAAATTTTTTTTCAAGAGAGTGAGGGGATCTGTATAAAACAAATGGCTAAAACACAGAAATACAAATTCAGAGAAAGTACAATGTTATGAAAATATCTATTAAATTAAGAGACTGGAACTGTTGCTGGACCTCAAAGCTAAAGTTAATATATACTGGGGTCACTTAACACTTAAGAGTGCTAGCTACTGTGTGTATTCAGCGTCTTTGATTTAAAGGGAGCAGTGTAATAGCCAATCTGACTAGTCTTGGATTCCCCATGCAATCAGCTTTTACAACCTAGGCTAATGAATAGCTGTGGCCTTAAATTATATATTCTTCATTTTTCTGGGTCAGTTACTTCCTGACACAGAGCAAAGAATGTGAATCATTTTCTGAAAACAGAAAATGTGGAGGTTGAACACAATCTTGGGAAAACACTATCCATCACAAATGTTGAACACAATGTTACGGATAATGTTAAACACAACATTTGGTTATTGTTTAATAAACAGCAATGCTATAATGATGTTTCTTATTTAGGTGAGATGAGGTCAGCTGGAGTTGGCAAAGCATCTTATTCCTTCCCATTGGATGCTTTCTGTGTTCTTCAATACAGACAGAGTAAAGCCCTTTGTTAGACACACACACACACACACACACACACACACACACACACACACACACCCACACACACACACACACACGAACTCATGGGGACCCAGAGACAGACAAAAGGGGATGGATTCATATCATGGAACAGCCTTCAGACAGGCACAGATTCAGATACATCCAACAAATAAACAGGGAATCGGAGACCTGGAGAACATGGAATACAGAGTTGAAATCTGAGCTAACTCTTAGTTAAACAACACTAAGGGTAAGCACCTTTCATTTCTTTTCTTAGCATGACACTGATGCAGCATTGGTGACTCAGAGTTAATCACTACTGTGCTTAAACACCTTAACAGTAAAAAAAGTTTTAAATAAAAATTTTCATAAATCAGCATTCATTATTTGTTAAGATGGATCTGATTTCCTTACCTTCATGTCACCTTTTACAGGTGCTTCTGTGTGGGGGAAGAGATCTGCTAGTCTCTTCTCCATGTAATTCAAAATAAGAGCAGGAAGATCGAGTCAGGGGAAGAATAGAGAAGAGCTAGAAAAGAGAAATCTGGCACTGGGGAAATATCTAGATATCTACAAGGTTGATAGTTGAGAGGCTATCTTAAATGTCCTTCTCTGATAGAGATTGATGACTACTTTATACGCCATCCTAGAGCCCTCAAACTTTAGTTGATGGAAGCAGAAGCAGAGATTCACAACTAAACACTGAACTGAACTCTGGAATCCAATTGTAGAAAGGGAGGAGTGATGAGCAAAGGGATCAAAACCAGGCTGGAGAAACCCATAGAAACAGCTGACCTGAACAAGGGGGAGCTCATGGACCCCAGACTACTAGCCGGGAAACCAGCATAGGACTGTTTCAGAACTCCCCCTCGCAACGAGGACGTCAGTTTGGAGGTCTGGTTAATCTATGGGACCTCCCTTGTACATGAATGGACTTTGGGAGCTCATTCCACACAAAGGGATACTTTCTCAGCCTAGACATACTTGGGAGGATCTAGGTTCTGTTCCAAATGATATGACAGACTTTGAAGATTCCCCCATGGAAGGACTCACTCTCCCTGGGGAGCAGAAAGAGGATGGGAAAGGGAGCTAGTGGGGGACAGGAGAGGAGGGGAGGGAGAGGGAACGGGGATTGACAAGTAGAAGAAGCTTGTTTCTAGTCTAAATTTAAAAGAGGAAAAAATAAGAGATGGGGTGTCGCACCTGCTGTCCAGCCTGTATCCGAGAATGTAGCGAGGTGGTCGGGATAGATGACACAGAGACCGGTCGGTTGCTTTAAGAAAACTTTATGCTTCCCAAGTTAGCTCAGGAGGACCCCAAGTCTGCTTAGGAGTGCTTTACCCCAAGAAAAAATGCTTCCCTTTTTAAGGACTTCTGCCATTCATCTACATACAATTCTTTCCAGACTTCTCACCCTCCAGGCTGGTGGTTTAATCTCTGGCCCCAGAATTGGGGAGAAACAGCAGGGAGCACAGGAAGAAGCATCTAGCCGTAGGGGGTGTCAAAGTCATGGTTTTTCAGTGAGTGAGCCCTTATCTAAGCCATATTAAGAGCTTTATAGCACTGAATTGTTTTCAGTAAACATTATCTCACAGCTGCCTGCTCCCAGGCCCAAGGGGAAGTGGGTTTCTGCTCAAGGTCTGGTGTCCCCACAATGGGGCATGGGAAACTCCTCTCTTATCTATGCTGGAATTTGGCTGTCTTGACCTCATGTAGATCTTGTCCAGGTAGACATAGCTGTTCTTAGTGATCAAGTTCAATTGCCATGTCATTCTTAGAAGACAGCAATTCACATCTCTCCTCTCCACACTTTGGCTCTTACTGGATTTTATGTTTCTCAGCTTCTGTAGGGTATCTGGAAGGCCCCATTCTAGAGAAAGAATGCATTATTTATGACTCATAATATTGGGAATTTGCATTTTAGTGAGATTTGTATTAAAACCTTTGACTAGTAAAAAGTAAAAAGATGTTCTGCCTGTGTAGAATGATGCCTTTTTCTTGCCAGCTGCTTTGGTTTTTCCCCACCAGTCGCCTGGGCTCTGTCACGTTGTAGTCCCCAAATAACACACAAGATGCTGTATTAATTATGAAGCTGTTGGCTTTGCTTGTTTCTTACTGGATATCTCTGACTTAAGTATTTAACCCATCTAAGTATTTCTCTAACTAGACAGGCATCTTACTTCTCTGGCGGGCTACATAATGACTTCCTGTGTTTCCCCTACCCAGAGTCCTCCTGGACCCCTAGGCCCGCCTATCTTGTTTCCCTATTGGCAAACAGTGCTTTATTGACATATACACAGAACTTCCCCATCATGCCTGTGTGTAGTGTAGTCCTTTTGTGCCTCAGAACTGCACTTTCCTCACTATGTGTCATACATAGAAACTTCAGAAATAAACATTGAATGAAGTCTCTATGTTTCATTACAAAAACCCTATACAAAGGCAGGTCCCTGCTGTTTACTTCATGGTTTTGGAAATTGATATATTTTAGGAGTGGACATTGGGAAGCAACTCTCCCTTTAAATTTCATTGCCTTTGAATGTCACAGAGAAGTTTAAATGTTCCATGGGACTTTGTGCAATATTATAAGTTTTATCTAGGGTATATTTTTGATCCATTGTGAATTATATCTTACAGCTGTAAAGGTCAAGTATAAAACATGGTTCACAGAGTGTGTGGTTGTTTTTGCACTTTTAAGTCCATAGACATTCTGCTTTATAGGTTTTATGAGTAATAAAGAGAAGAATCTGGAAATAGACCTGAGTAGATGAGTGGGAATATTCACCTCATTCTGGTTCCTACCATACCAGACCTTTCAGAGTGTTACTCCAGTAGACTTGATTTCTACTGGTATCTTACCCCTGACATCCCCTGAATACATCAGCAATCTTAGAGGCATTTTCTTCTTTTCATGTTTTATCTAAACACATTATGATTTGGGACTTTATGATATTTATAACTAAAACAGCCACAAAAATGATCTTGAACTTAAGTCCAAATGTATCAAAGACCTCAAAATAAATTCAGCCACACTGAACCACTTAGAAGAGAAAGTGGGAGGTACCCTTGAATAAATTGGTACAGGGGACAGCTTCCTGAACATAACTCCAGTAGCACAGACACTGAGATTAACAATTAATAAATGTTACTTCCTGAAACTGAGAAGCTTCTGCAAGGCAAAGGACACAGTCAACCAAGAGGGGACTGATTCAGAGAGGCCCTGAATGTAGTGTCAGTGAGGAGGCATCAGTAATCCCTGGGGCCTTGTATAGTACATGAGTGTTCACCATGGTGTACGAATGAACTTTGGGAGTCCACTCCACATGGAGGGATGTTCTCTCAGCCTGGACACATGGGGAAGGGCATTGGTCCTGCACTGGATGAAATGACAGACTCTGGAGATCCCCTGTGGAGGCCCTCACCCTCCATGGGGAATGGTGTGGGGATTTGGTGGGGTGCTGGAGGGGCTGGTGGAGGAACAAGGGAGGAGGGGCGGGAGAGGCAACTGGGATTGACAAGTGAAGCATGCATGTTTCTAATTTAAATAAAAACATATATTGAGAAAAAAAACCTAGTACTTTCATGCAAAGGTAAAACAGAATAATGCAAGCCTAAGCCCTACAGTTCACTCATTGTACCACTAGAAACCAAGTTTTTTTTTTTGCCCAGCTTTTGATACATTTTCAACCATATAGACTTATGTCATATTTTCACTGTGCTTGTTAGTTTTAACTCTACCAATAGGCGTTATGCCTTTCCTAACATCTATACTTTAATTTATTGGGGGAAATTTCCATACTTCTTGATACTTAATTTATCCCCATATCTTGGTGCCAAAAATACTGCAAGCTCCTTGAGAGTATAAGTAGCTACGGTTTGATTAATTTCTGCAATATTGGACTGGGCAGAGTTTAAAATTACCTGTAGTTATGAATGTATGAATGATAATAAAACCTCCAAGTGGTAAAAATATACAGATGATTGAGAGAAACAAGAACATAAAGCATTGTTAGAAAAAATGCATAAAATGACAGCCATGATACTTTGTTAAATATGTGTTAGTCTGGTTTAATTCACTGTTTCAATCTCAGTGATAGGTAGTGATTACCAAAAGATCTATGATGAGGAGTCTCAGGCCACATCGACAAGCAATAGTATTATGTTTGAGTAGCAGTATTTGCACTGGAAAGCAACATGAGAATTAAGACACAAACAGTCTACCATTCATAATCTATATGTTTCCTTATGAGTGAATGGAAATTTTGAGTCTATACTGCTGACAAGAAGAAAAAATAATCAACTGTCCAACTGACAGGACCTCCAATGTGAATACATACACAATTGTGTAAATGAATCTAACCAGTGTCCTTCAGGGTGTCTGCATGCATCTCAGAATACCTTAAAACTGTAAATTTATTACAGTATTATGAGATATTTTTGTGACTTATTTTTGTAGCTTGATTGTACGGTTCCCAAGTATTAACAATGTAAGTGAAAAAATGTTTCACAATGTACAAAAGTTGGGTATATTTGGTAGAGAAAAACAGTGTTTCTTGGTAGTCAATAAGGTGAGATCTTGTCTGACCATCCTCATAAAGTATACATTTTGGTATAAAAAATACATGGCAATATTCTGAATATTACACATGGTAATATTCCAAACAGGGATAGAGTGAAAATATTTTACGCTGATTATAAATTGCAGACAAAAAGTATAACTAGTTTATTTCATCAGAAGTAATCATGAATGTGCTCAAATACAGTCTATGTATAATTTTTTCCTAATGTAAGGAAATGATACACAGAAATAGGGAGGCTGAATTGCTCCAGTCTGCCATGAAAGTTCATATAATATCATCTTTTGATACACAAATCTTTTGATTCATAAAATATTATTTCTAATAATCTGATACAGCAAGTTTAAAGCTAGTACCTAAAGTCTGTTGCTCTGTATGGTCAGATAATTATGAAAGACAACACCTGGATTTAAATTTCTGAGTTTTCCTAAGAATGAAGCCAGTGGGATAAACAGAGGAGTTTAAGGGATTGAAATATTCCCATAATGATATTAGAGAGACAGAGATATAAATAAGTCCAAGATGTTAGTTGGTCTCAGTCCCAATACCTGCATTCTGAGAAACCAGCAGAATGTGTTCTTTGTAAATTCAGTAAGAGTTCCAGATGTTCAAGGACAGAAAAGAATGGATGATCTAGCTGAAGGTGAAGGTGGAATTCAACCTCCCTTTATCTTTTTTTCCTGTTCAGGCCCTCAGTGGATTGTATCATACCAACCCACAATGGCAAGCAATATCTGCTCTTATATAGCTCACCATTGGAAAAGCTAATCTATTCAAAGATCAGTCTCAGCCACACTCACTATTGTTATCAGTTCTTTGGACACCTTAAAGTACAGACAAATTGGAATTAAAAAAACTAAGCACCATATAATTAATGACCATTGTTATAAATACCAAAAAAACAAACACACTTTATACCATAAATTTTCACAACTCTTTGTTTATATTTCATGTAATATTGACAAAAGAAATGAAAATTCTACGTATACGTTTTCAGTTCCACCAATAGTGTTAGATGAAAGGTCAAGTGTTTTTTTATCTTAGCCATTCTGACAGGTGTAAGATGGAATCTCAAGGTATTTTTGATTTCCATTTCCCTGATGGCTAATGATATTGAACATGTAAGTTTTCTTAGACATTTGAAATTCTTCTGTTGATGATCCTCTATTTAGGTCTTTACCCCATTTTTAATGGGATTATTTGATTTGTTGATGTCTAGTTTCTTGATTTCTTTGTATATTTTGGAAATCAGCCTCCTGTCAGGCTGGTATTGGTGAAGATCTTTTCATATTCTGTATGCTGTCATTTTGCCCTATTGATGGTGGTCTTGCCTTACAGAAGCTTCTCATTTTCATGATGTGCCATTCATTTATTATTGTGCTTAGTGCCTGTGCTATTAGCGTGCTGTTCAGGAAGTTGTCGCCTGTGCTAATGAGTTCCATATGGAGGTTCCTCAGAAAATTTAGAATCTATCTACCTTAGGACCCAGCTATGCAACTCTTGGGCACATACCCAAAGGATGCTCCATCATACCACAAGAACACTTGCTCAACCATGTTCATTAAAACATTATTCATAATAGCCAGAAATTGGAAACAACCTAGAAGCACATATAGAGGCATCTAATTGCATACTTTTAAGTCACAACAAATAAGTTCTGCACATATCTGTTAAAATTTCAAGACCTTTTTAAATGGAATATATTTGGTTCTATTAGTTCTAAAATCATTGAATAAACATTCACTACTTTTGCTTTAATCATTGCAGATAAGCCCTTTACTCTTCTTTATTGGGTTACCAGGCTGTCTACTAAGGGGAAGGGGAGTTCTACACATGTGAATCTCATAAGTGTGTATCTGAGTTTTCTTTTCACTTGACATTGAAGTACAAGCCCACAAACAATGCCAGTATATATTGGGGGCTTTTATTTAATTACATTGTTAGATCATAAGTCAGTTCAACAGGGACCAAGGATACTAATCAGAGGATCTAAGAAAAAATTTAGGAACAAGAAAATGAGATTATTTCAAATATGTTTAATGGTGAAAAATATTTCATGGTTGAACTCAACCTTAAAAATGAATATTATGGGACTGGGGCTGGAGAGATGGCTCAGTGGTTAAGAGCACTTAATGCTCTTGCAAAGGAATTGGATTCTGTTCCCAGCACACACACAATGACTTACAACCATCATTATTAGCTCTAGCACCTAGGATCTCTACGGGCACTAGGCACATATTAGTGTACTTACAAACCATAAACAGAGTATTAAAAAATAAATATTTGACTATGATGAAGTTAGGAGACTACCACTGTTCACTGTGACTAGAAACAAGTTATTTCAACTCGTAACACATCGAATCCTCATAAGTGACCTTGAGTGACAGTTTCCTACTTCTTCATATTTCACTTTAATATCTACATGAATACTTCAGTGGGTAACTGGAAGTGTATTTGTCTCTTCATTATTTCCTTCCCTCTCCTACTGCCAACAGCACTACATATTGCCTAACAATGTAGGTGAGTGGAAATGCTTTTACTGCCCATTCAATAACATGTGATTATCCATCACAGCCATGAAATAAGACATTAGCATGAAATTAGAATTGGTCACCCAGAATCAAAGAGACACAATCAAAGTTGTTGCATGGCTAAATATTTTTGTAAGTAGATTTGAACAAAGATATGTGGCACAGCTAATACACTGTTATCTGATTTGAGATCATGTGAAAGAACCTTCATGAGAGAGGACCAATTCTGAGCAAGTGCTGTTGAAAAATGTTGCAGGGTGGGAGAGTGGGAGCAGAGAAAACCCAAGAAAGTCAGTAGACTTGCTAAACTGAAGAGTTTGAAAGAAAACAGGGTTGGGGCATCTTATTTGAGTTTTGAAATTTTATTAAAGCAATGTTGAAGGCCTTTAAGTCTAAAAGTGAAACCTCCCCCACACCTGCTCTGTATGTTTTTGTGCACATGAACATGCATGCTGTATCTATAGAGTTGAAAACATGGAACCCTGTACTCAAAGAGAGTTAGTGATCTTTTATTTTTGAGATTATAATTGCCTCATTTCTCCCTTCTCTTTCTTCCATCCTCGTATCCCTTTTCTCTTTCACATCCATAGTTGTTATCTTTGTTAGGGTTTCTATTGCTATGAAGAGATACCATGACCATGGCATATCTTATAAAGGAAAACATTTACATTAGGTGGCAGCTTACAGTTTCAGAGTTTTAGTCCATTATCATCATGAAGGAGAACAAGGAGGCTGGAAGGTTGGTGGTGTTCATGCAGACATAGTGTTGGAGAAAGAGTTGAAATTCTTACATCTTGACCTGCAGGTAACAGCAAGAGTTTTGAGACACTGAGTGTGAATTGAGTATAGAAGAAACCTCAAACCGTATCCCTAGAGAGACACACTTCCTCTAATAAGACCATACCTACTGCAGCAAAGTTATAACTCCTAATGGTGCCACTCCCATTTGGGCACACTACAGCCATTTGCATTATTATTATATGCATATATATGTATAAAATATGCATGCCTAAATATAACCTGCTCAGAATGCATAATGTTTTTCATATGTATGTTTTCAGAACTGAGCATTTTATATTTTATTATAAAACTTTCATGTTTATTATTAACACAAATCCTAGTATTGGAACAGAACTTCTGTCGCACCTGCTGTGTGGCCTGCATCCGAGAATGTAGGGAGGTGGTCGGGATAGATGACACAGAGACCGGTCGGTTGCTTTAAGAAAACTTTATGCTTCCCAAGTCAGCTTAGGAGGAGATTCCAAGTCCGCTTAGGAGAGAGAAGTCTCTCCAGGAAAAAAGAGCTGTCCTTTTTAGGAATTCTGTCATCCATCTACATACAATTCTTTCCAGACTTCTCACCCTCCTGGCTGGTGGTTTAATCTCCGGCCCCAGAATCGGGGAGACACAGCAGGGGGGGACAGGAAGAAGCATCTAGCCTTAGGGGGTGTCAAAGTCATGGTATTTCAGTGAGCAAGCCCTTATCTGAGCCCTATCAAGAGCTTTATAGCACTGAATTGTTTTCAGTAAACATTATCTCACAGCTGCCTTCTCCCAGGCCTAAGGGGAAGTGGGTTTCTGTTCAAGGTCTGGTGTCCCCACAATTCACCCCTTTTTATTTTTAAATGAGGCACTCCTGGCTTAGGTCAAGTAGGGTCACCCTCCCTGCCCGTCTTTGGGGGACCTTGAACCCCTGTCTTAGGTGGGAGGGGGTCTCCCCATAGGTTGACCGTCTTTGGAGAGACCCCAACCTTAGAATCATCTGTAATAAGGCTTTATGGCTATCGGGATTGCCATGGGCTAAGGCACTTTGAACTCAGCATAAAGCCAGAATGCCTACTGTCACTGTTACCATTCCTAGGACCCCCACTGACATAGCGCCTCTCTGTCACCTGCCCATCCCCCGATCTGGGCCTTAGCATTCTACCACCAGCCTTTCTTTGCTACAAGGGTGATTTATAGTTACAATTTGACAGTTAAAACAGTGATAAAGTTTACAATCATTTTAAGATCTACTTAGGAAAGCATTAGATAGTGCACTTGCACAGATACATTAGGTACAATCATTGATGTTACACATGTAGCATTATAAAAAAATATGAACAAGAGGCTTGTTGCACTATTTACAGAGTACCAATTTGTTCCTGTGGTGATGTAGTCTGTCGATTTAATGTCAGTAGTATCAGCCGAACATGTAACCCGAGTCAAAGTCTTTTTGTCGCACCAGGACAAACCACATTTCTCCAGAAAAACACACTGGCATAGGTGTGATTCTAGAAACAGGAACTACCAAGTCTGATATTTCAAGTGACCATGTCCTGTTCAAATACTGAAAAGAGGCTTTTGCCACTCATCACAGTCCATACCAATGTCCAAATGTTTTAAATGGGTCCTTTTTCCCCCAAAGGGAAAAGCTGGCAAAATGAATTCTGTTGTTTTAAGGTGTATCAAAGGCTAGCTGCTAATCTTCCAGTTTTGTTGGCTTTGGGATGAAAACTCATGGGTCCAGGAGGTTGATGTAGCAAGCCTGATGAGAAACTGGAAATCTCGAACTGACTGTTTTATTTCTTTCTCGGGCTGTAGATTTGATGACATTAAGGGTCAGGAACACCGACTTAGGAGATCTTGAACTGGCTTGAGCAGGCTCCCACGGTCTCAGGTCCAGTTTTCTCTGCTCCATGCAACTCACCAAATGTTGTGACAGCTACTGAAGCTTTATTCTTTTCCTGTAAGAAAACACAAACATGCCCGCGACCCCAAATTAGGGTCTTTTCCACTGTCTAGTGTATGGATGTTTCCATTTGACCTGAGCAATAGTTGCTCAAGTTTCATTATGCCAGAATCTGTCTGAAGTAGATTGCTCACTGGCATTTACATTTTAAAAATTTTAAAATGAGGAGTGGATTATTCAAAGAATCATGTGGGGACTGGGAACATTACTCCCCCTTTTTTTATTTTTAAATTGTTTGAACTGTTGAAGTTAGACCATAACAGTAGAAGGATTTGTCTACCCTCCTTAGTTAACTATCTAGGTGAATTGGGATCACTATTTAAATTATTAGTAGATGTCCTTTAAAAGGGACATAACCATTAAGTACCTTTGAGAATCATTTAAGGATTGTAAACTATACTATGTCTCAAATAGTCCCCCCCCCTTTTTTTTTAACCTGTAGCTCTCACTAGCTGACAAGGCCTCGTTTGCATCTGAACTGACAAGGCCTAATTTGCATCTACACAGACACCTTTGGGGGTGGGGGCCTGCCAAAGCGGCAGGACAGTTCCCTGAAAAAACCTCTCTCTCTCTGACTGGCTCTGAGGGCTTAACTTGAATTTTTTGTTAAAATATTAACCGACTGACTGGATGTTTCTTTTGGCTATATCTAAATCGATTTAGGTAGTTTTTAACTGTTTGAAGGGATTTAAGTATCCCTTTAATCATATCCAAGGCAGTTAGAACAGTTGCTTTTGTCAACATTCACGCATTTGCATTTCACACTTCATACATACTGACATGGCCATGTCCATACACACAGACCATGCATACATATCTCCTTTTGCCTAGGTTATGATTAGTTTGTTGAACTGAAACTTCTTTAACAGAACAACTCCAGTCAATCTTTGAATTAAAACAAAAGGTTGAAAAAGTCCTGTATGTCCCTCATCATTTCTTCATTAGAGAAGTTTTGAGCTACACTTAGGGGCTACAGCCATACCCACTCCTTGTAATTCTGTAGATGCAAAGTGGAAAGGCCAGGCTTTTGCCAAAAGTTTTTAGAGATGACTCACAAAATTGACCTTAAATTTGTATCAATAACCTACCCCATATAAATGTAACCAAACATTTTTATTTTATATACTTTGCCTTTTTCTTTACTGAATACTAATACCTCATTTATTAACTGTTACCAATTTTTTAAATTGACCTTAAACTTGTATCAATAACCTACCCCATATAAATGTAAACATTTTTTATTTTATATACCTTTGTCTTTTTCTTTACTGAATACTAATACCTCATTTATTAACTGTTACCAGTTTATTTAATTTACCCATCTTTAATCTATCTTCCCATTGAGGATGATCCTCCAATCTACCCTCCAACAGAGGGCAACTTCTTATCTTAGGTTCCCTTTCTTTTTTGACCTTTGTTAGGTGAGGGCCTAGACATTTAATCCAATCCACCCTTCAACTGATGGTTTTATCATGGAGATATTAAATATTTTTAATAAAGCAGAGATTCCCCTTTTAGGAGGGGGAAACTCAGACTCTCTTGTTGGCAGCAGCCACTCCCAATGTATTTATTAGTGTTATAAAGGCGATGAATGGGGAGCTGCAGTGACTAACTGGCATCAAAACGGTGGGAGGGGTTTTCTTCACCAGTGTCCATACTTCCCTTACCTGAGTTTGGCAATGTTTGGATCATTTTTATCATGGCGAGCATTCCTATTGTCGGGAGCAGAGTCGGGGTCAACATGCCTGATGCACCATTCGGGGACCCAAATAGGCTTCTCACTTCCTGGAGGGAAAACACAAACAGTCCCTCGGACCCTAGCTAGTAGGGGAGTGGGTGGCTGCCATTTTCCTGTAATCAAATCCTTCCATCTGACCCATCCAAAGACTGGGAGGGTTTGTTCCAATGTCTCTCCATAGCAGACAAATTATTACTGTCTATGGTCAAAAAATTTAAAATATAAAGTATGGTGGATAACTGAATATTGGGGGAGGTGACATATTCCCCCTTTTTTAATTTTTTTAAATACTGTTTGAGAGTGGCATGGGTGCACTCCACAATGGCCTGTCTGGTGGGGTTGTGAGGAATACCAACAGAATGGACAATGTGATGTTCCCTGCAAAAGGCAGCAAAGCGATTGCTGGCATAGGCAGGCCCTTTGTCCGTTTTTAGGGCATCAGGAATGCCCTTGTAGGCAAAGGCCTGCAGGCAATGAGAAATAACATCTTTAATCTTCTCTCCTGAGTGGAGAGAGGCAAAAATCAGTTTAGAATACGTGTCCACCGAAACATGCATGTATTTCAATTTCCCTGCCTGTGGCAGGTGAGTTATATCCATTTGCCAAAGATGGTTGGCTCTGAGGCCCCGGGGATTTACCCCCCTCATTGGGAGAATTATGATAAGGGGCACAGGCAGGGTACTGAGAGGTAATCTGTGTAGCCATGGATAGGGGGCACCCAGTATGAAATTTAATGGTGCGGGCATTTAGATGATATCGCTCATGGAGCTGGTGGGCAAGCTGCTCCTGAGTGTATAAGACCCTAGGGCGGGTCAAGGAGTCAGCAAATTGATTGCCCTGGGCAAGAGGTCCTGGAAGGTTAGTATGTGCACGAATAAATCCCACATAAGCAGGGTAGATGCGCTGCCAAATAAGATGTTGGAGCTGAACTAATAAGGAACGAATCTGAGAGGTTGGAAGAACATATGGAGAGGTTTCTAAAGGTCTGACAATGTTGGCAACATAGACACTATCAGTATATAAATTAAAGGGCTCCCCCTCAAACATTTGGAAGGCCATGAAACAGGCAAACCACTCTGCAGCTTGTGCTGACATTTGCCCTATGGGTACCCTCTTCTGCACCTGAGAAGAAACCACCACCGCGAAACCTTTGGAGGAACCATCTGTAAAGACTGAGCGAGCTCCAACTAGGGGGCTCTCCTTTAAAACCTTGGGAAAAATCACAGGGTGTTGTTTAAAAAAAGACATCAAGGGGCTATTGGGATAAAGGTTATCAAACTTGGCACCTGTAGATGTAATAAACAGGGTCCACCCATCATGGAAGGTCTGTAGATGTTCCATCTTCTCTTTATCATAAGGAATAATTTTATCAGGACTCTTTCCAAAGGTTTGGATGCTAAACTTGTGTGCCTTCCATAACAATTGTAAAATCAGATTATAGTAGGGGGCCACTACCTTCTTAGGGGAGGCTGACAAATGTATCCAATAAATGGGGCCAGTCTGCCAAAACACAGCAGTGGGCGAAAAGCTAGATGAAAGTACAACCAGAACAAGAGGCTGTCCATAATCTATACGCCGAAGGTGGGCTTGCTCTATACTTTTTAACAACAATTGTAGGGCATTCCTGGCCTCTGGGGTAATCTGTCTAGGGGAAGTTGGAGCGGGATCCCCAGGAAGAATATCATAAAGGGTTTTAAGAGCCGCTGTTTCAATAGAAAGAGAAGGGCAAATCCACTGCACCTCTCCCAAAAATCTCTGCCAGTCATGAAGCGCTTTTAAATTTGAACAATCAATTTGGAGTCTTTGGGGCCGGAGGCCAGTTTGTTGAATTTGATGACCCAAGTAAGTATAAGGGGGTCTCTTTTGGATCTTTTCTGGAGCCAAAATAAATCCGCGGGCCTCCAGGAGCTCTTGTAGCTCTGCAAAGGCTATGTAACATTGCCTCTCCTCGGCTGCAGCCAAAAGAACATCATCCATGTAGTGGATAATGTAAAGATCAGGGAACTTACGCCTGAGGGGATCTAAACAGGCAGCTACATAAATCTGGCATATAGTTGGACTGTTAGCCATCCCTTGGGGGAGCACCACCCATTGGAAGCGAAGTGCAGGCTCCCTAAAGTTAATTGCAGGAAGGCTAAATGCAAACCGAGGACTATCTTGAGAATGTAGGGGAATGGAAAAGAAGCAATCTTTTAAATCAATGACAATCAAATGCCAGTCTTTAGGAATGGCCACAGGTGAGGGCAAGCCAGGCTGGAGCGCCCCCATGGGCTGCATGGTCGCATTTATGGCCCTCAGGTCTTGTAGTAACCTCCACTTTCCTGATGGTTTTTTAATTACAAATATGGGGGTATTCCAGCGGGACATGGAGGGGACCAGATGGCCCGCCTCCAATTGTTCTTGAACTAGCTGATGAGCCACCTGGAGTTTTTCAGCTGGTAAGGGCCACTGTTCCATCCATACGGGATCATCTGATAGCCATGTGATAGGTATGAGGGCTGGCGGCGCAACAGTGACCCTCATTAAAAATGGTTAAAATCCTTCCTGTTCCCTGGGGCCCTGGTATTCAAAGGGGGGATGCCACTGGGCAAGCCTCTCCCTGCTCTAGATTATCTAGTCTTTTCCCCTGACTCCAGCCCATCCCTTGCTGGGGGGCCCCGCTTTTGGACTTGGGTGCCTGGGTGGTGAGGACCACTCCCATTTCTCATAGGAGGTCTTGTCCCCAGAGGTTGGTAGGGAGGCCAGACAAAACATATGGTTGAAAAAACCCTGTGTGGCCCTCAGAATCTTGCCACTTTAGCATTCTGAGGCTCTTTTGTGGCACAGCCTGTCCTATTCCCTGGAGGGTCACCTTTCCTTCCTGCTTGGCCCAGGCAGGGGGCCAGAATTTATCTGAGAGGACAGAAATGTCCACGCCAGTATCTAAAACGCCTTTGAAGGACTTGCCTTCTGTCTTTAATGTAAGCTGGGGGCGGTTCTCCATGGTGGCTACCCAAAATACTGCTGGGCCAGTACTTCCAAAACCTTGGTTATCCCTTTTCTCTTTAATTTTTTGAGCCTCACAAGGAGCTGTAACTGAGCAATCTGTTCTCCTGCTGGGATGGCAACAACCCCACTGTCCACTGATGTCATTATTTTAATCTCTCCCTCACTATCCTGGTCTATAACACCAGGGTGTACCTGGATGCCTCGAAGGATAGTACTGGACCGCCCAAGAGTAGTCCAACTGTGCCTGGGGGCAATGGCCCATGTACCCCAGTAGGGAGGGCCTGGATCCCCATCTCAGGTGTTAGGACTGCCCTGATGGAGGGACCGATGTCCAGTCCTGCACTGCCTGAAGTGGCTCTAAGGAGATCTGAGATATGAAGGGGTTGCTCTGGGGGAGTAAACGAATCTTGCTGCTGCCCACAGTGGGGGTCATTGCCCCATACACATTGGTTTTGGGGCCCTGGGGCGGGGCCCTCTTTCAGTTTTTTTGATTATTATTAGTAGGAAGGAAATTGCCCCACAAGTCAGTTCTAGAGTAACAGTCAGTGGTCCAATGATATCCCCTTTGGCAGCGGGGGCATAAACCAGGTCTCTTGAGACTAGTAGTACTATTTTGAGGGCACTCTCTATGGAAGTGTCCCTCCCTACCGCAGCTGAAACATGTTTTTCTCCCTCCCTGATTAGATCTTTTTTCCCCCCTTGGGGTCGAATAGTAGCAGCTAACACTTGGCCCTGGATGAAATTACCATTAATGTCTCTAGATCCTGATGTAGTCATTTAGACTTTTGTTGCCGTGGGGGCGAAGAGCCTCCTTACAGTACTTATTTGCATTTTTAAAAGCCATCTGTTTGATAATTGGCATCGCAGGCCCAATGCCCCCAAATATTCTCTCTGTTACCTGACTGAGGCGGTCTACAAAGTCTTGGAAAGGTTCGGAGGGTCCTTGAAGGACTCTGGACAGGTGATCCCCTCCTTCCTTTGAAGGCAATGCTTTCCAAGCACCTTGGGCTGATGCCGCCACTTGGGCATAGACAGCGATGTCATATTGCATTTGTTGTTGAGCGGTGGCATACTGACCACTCCCAGTAAGCATCTCCACAATTCTCTGGGGCTGTCTGACCTGTGCATTCCTTTGGGCTGTCTGGCTGCATCTTTCTTGAAACTCACCTCTCCAAATCAAATAATCTCCCCCGGACAAAGCTGCTCTGCAAAGCTGCTGCCAATCGCCAGGTGTCAAATTAAGAGGCACAAAAGATTCCATTAAGGAAAGTGTAAAGGGAGCCTGTGCTCCATAATTTAGAGTTGCCTCTTTCAGTTGTTTCATATCTTTGAAACTCAAAGGGTTATGCCGCCTAATGACCCGCTCAGGGTTGTTTGGGTCTGGAACTTCCATTACTGGAGCCACCACCGGACAGCATTGGACCCCTCCTCTGGGTCTTCCCTCTAGGTCCGAGAAGGAGGAGTCCCTCATTTTAGAGTATGGATGGTTTCTCTCCCTGTCCTGTCTTTTTTTAATTCGAGTCCTTTTTAGTGCCTTTTTAAGGGCCGAGACCTCAGCAAGTAACCGTTCCTTCTCAGACTCTGATGAGTCAGAGTCTGGGTCTGAGCTATTTTCATTTTCTAGGTCTGACAGAGTAGGATATACCCGATTCTGACTGAAGTCCCTTCTTTTGGGTCGCGCCCTGAGATTCTTATTAACTCTTTTGTTGTTGCTAAGAGGCTCCTCCTCATCCTCACTAACAATGGAGCCTCTAGTTTCAGTCAGGGTTTCTCCAGATGATTCACTGTCACTCTCTGCCTCAGAACTCAGGGAGGCTTGAGTCTCAATCTCTTGTAACTCTGAAAAAGCCTCTTTTGTGGCCTGGACTACCTGGCTGTGGCTAGCCTTATCTGTCAAAAGTGCGCCCTTCACTAATCTCCATAAGGAGAATATGGATGGGGGCAGGGACTCAGGTCCCTCTTTTCGTAAAAGTTGATGAAGATCACGGCGAACCTCCTCCCAATCTGGGATATTTAAGCTCCCCCCCGGTAATGAACCATGGATTGGCTCGTTCAATCGACTTTAGAAAGCCTTCTAAGGTTTTAGACTTTACTGTAGTCCCATGTCCTTCATGTAACTTTTTAACTTGATACTGTAATTTAAGCTTCCCAGAACTATTCCCCATGGTTTCTTTTCTTTTTTCCCCAATCTGTCCCTGGCCAGAAAAAGAGATGAACCCGCTCACTTACTTCGCTTTCACAATCTCGGTGGGACCTCCAATTGTCGCACCTGCTGTGCGGCCTGCATCCGAGAATGTAGGGAGGTGGTCGGGATAGATGACACAGAGACCAGTCGGTTGCTTTAAGAAAACTTTATGCTTCCCAAGTCAGCTTAGGAGGAGATTCCAAGTCCGCTTAGGAGAGAGAAGTCTCTCCAGGAATAAAGATCTTCCCTTTTTAAGGACTTCTGTCATCCATCTACATACAATTCTTTCCAGACTTCTCACCCTCCTGGCTGGTGGTTTAATCTCCGGCCCCAGAATCGGGGAGACACAGTGGGGGGGGACGGGAAGAAGCATCTAGCCTTAGGGGGTGTCAAAGTCATGGTATTTCAGTGAGCAAGCCCTTATCTGAGCCCTATCAAGAGCTTTATAGCACTGAATTGTTTTCAGTAAACATTATCTCACAGCTGCCTTCTCCCAGGCCAAAGGGGAAGTGGGTTTCTGCTCAAGGTCTGGTGTCCCCACAAACTTCCCCAAATTATTTTGCTTGAGGATGAAATGAAAATAATTTCATTTTTACCTACAGGTCCACAATGCAGCAATCGGTGGTCCCTTTTCTCTAATTTTTCTGACAAATCATTTGAAGCTTTATTAATATTCACTAGTCTTTCTGAAATAGAATGCCAGAATGTTTGAGAAGCCAACTCCATTAACGATTGTCCATCAAGTAAAATGATAAAATAAGACTTTTAAGGTCTCTTTAGAAAGACAATAATAATGAATAAACCAGAATTATGTGCACAAACATGCAAATGACTCCAGTTTCATACAAAGTGAAAGGTTAAGAAGGAAGATACTAATGAAATACAGGAGAGTTGGCTGCTCTAGATAAATTTTGCCACAATAAAGACATTGTAATAACTTTAGCTTCATTTATACATAGAGGAAATATATCCAGATTAATATGTTAAACACATGGCTTTTATTGTCTTTCATGAACATTGGCTTAAATGACAAAGAAAAACATTCTTTCAAGTATAAAATAAAATTTAAAACACTGATGATGGAGTTCATTATGAATACATCTTGTAAAACAAGCTGCTATATTAAATGGAGCTTTTCTGTAAATGTGGTAGGTAAAATATTTAGTAGTATGAAAGTGTGTGTGTGTGTGTACTTTTACTCATTAACCTGTAGTAGCAAAAATAAAAGTATTCTTTTAAGAAGTAGTGTTTAAACAGAGAAGAACAGATACTACACTTGATCTTAGCAAAACGGCCTTGGATAGTATTTATGCCTGGTGTACAAATATACTTTGAGTGCCCATGCCACAATATGGGAGGCTCTCTCAGCCAGGACTCGTGGGGGAGGGCCTAGGCCCTGCCCTGGATGAAATGACAGTTATTGGAGATCCACCATGGAGTGCCTCACCCTACTTGGGGATCAGACTGGAGATTGGGTGGGGGTATGGGGGACCTGGTGGGGAGGGAGGGGGGAAAAGGGGAGAGAGAGGGAGCTGGGATTAACATTTGAAACAAGATTGTTTCTAACCTAAATAAAAAAGAAGTAGTGTTTACTAATACATGGGAATACCACTTTTGGGACAGTCAAATGGGTATTTGGATCTTGTCTCCTATATTTCACACCGGTGTGACCTATTTGTCATCCATCAACTGGATATGAAAACAGCCTTTCTTGGTTGTATGTGTACTGAAGTTGAATGTCATCTCCTTCACAAATCTTCAAGAAGACGAACCTAGAGTGAAGCAGTTCATTTTGATGAGAAGAAACAATGAGTAGGATGACCCACAGCTTATTCAGGCTTTGGGAAATCTGGTTTCTGGATCCCTAATAGCTATATTCTAAAGGTGAATAAAAATAAAATATACAACATACCTACAAGCCGAGAGGATACAATGAAAGCAACTCTAAGAGGGAATATTTTAGGACTGAGTCCAACAAATCCCTAACACAAAACATCCAGGAAATATGGGACACCATGAAAAGACCAAACCTAAGAATAATAGGTACAGAAGAAGGTAAAGAAAACCACCTCAAATGGGCAGAAACAACAAAATCACAGAAGAAAACTTTCCCAACTAAAGAGAGAAATGCCAATGAAGGGAAAAGAAGCTTACAGAACACCAAATAGAGTAGACCACAAAAAATGTCCCATCACTACATAGTAATCAAGACCCCAAATATACAAAATAAAGAAAGAATATTAAGAGCATCTAAGGAAAAAGGCCAAGTAACATATAAAGGAAAACCTATCAGAATTACAACTGACTTCTCTATGGAAGTTCTGAAAGCCAGAAGGTCCTGGATAGATATTCTACCAAAAATAAGAGACCATGGATGCCAGCCCAGACTACTATACCCAGCAAAGCTCTCAACCACTATAGATGGAGAGAACAAGATATTCTATGGCAAAACTAGATTCAGACAATGCATATCCACTATCCCAGCCCTACAGAAGGTTCTGGAAGGAAAACTCCAACCCAAGGAAGTTCACTACAACCAGAAAAACTTAGGCATTAGATAATCCCACCTTACCAACAGCCAAAAGAAAAAAGGGGTGGAATTCCACACATAATTCCACCAACAAGAATTTCAAGTCAAAGAGGAATGAGCAATCAAGGGTCACTCATATCCCTCACTATTAATGGCCTTAACTCACCCATAAAAAGACACAGGCTAACAGAATGGATCCAAAGACAGAACTCATCTTTCTGCTGCATACAAGAAACACACCTCACCTTCAAAGACAGACATTACATGGGAGTTAAAGGTTGGGAAAAGATTTTCCAATCAACTGAACCCAAGAAACAAGCAGGGGTAGCAATCCTAATATCTAACAAATTAGATTTTAAAATAAAATCAATCAAAAGAGATGAAGGAGGTCATTACATACTCATCACAGGCGAAATCCTGAACATCTATGCCCCAAATACAAAGGCATCCACGTTCATAAAACAAACATTAGTAAAACTTAAATCACATATAATGCCCCACACACTTATAGTGGTAGATTTCAAACACCCTACTCTCACCACTAGACAGGAATACCAGACAGAAATTCAACAAATAAGCAAAGGGTCTAATAGTAGTAATGACCCAATTGGGATTAAAATATATCTATAGAATATTTCACCCACATAAAAAAATATACATTCTTCTCAGTATCACATGGAACCTTCTCAAAAATTGACCACATACTTGGCAACATATCAAACCTCAGCAGCTACAAAAAAAATGGAATAACTCGATGCATCTTATCATACCACCATGCTTTAAAATTAGAATTCAACAACAACACAAATTGCAGAAACCCTACAAACTCATGGAAATTGAATAATGCACAACTGAACCATTCCTGGGTCAAAGAAGAAATAAAAAAGAAATTAAAGACTTCCTGGAATTCAATGAGAATGAAGACAGAACATACCCAAACCTATGGGACACTTTGAAAGCAGTGCTACGGGGGAAGTTCATAACACTAAGTGCCTACATTAAGAAACTGGAGAATAGTTATACTAGGGAATTAACAGAACAGCTGAAAGCTCTAGAACACAAAGAAGCAAACTCCCCCAGGAGGAGTAGACTCCAGGAAAAAATCAAATTGAGGGCTGAAATCAAGAAAGTAGAAACTAGGAAAACAACACAAAAATCAATGCAACAAAGAGTTGGCTCTTTGAGAAAATCAACAAGATAGAACAACCTTTGTCCAAACTTACCAAACAGCAGAGAATCAACATGCAAATTAGCAAAATCAGAAATGAAATGGAGGACATAACAACGGACTCTGAGGAAATCCTGAGAATCATCAGGTCATACTTTGAAAACCTGTACTCCACAAAATTCGAAAATTTAAAGGAAATGAACGACTTCCTGGAGAGCTATCACTTGCCAAAATTAAATCAAGAACAGATAAGCAATTTAAATGGAACTATAACCCCTATGGAAATAAAAGCAATCATCAAAAGTCTCCCAACCAAAAAAAGTCCAGGTCCAGATGGCCTCGGTGCAGAATTCTACAAGAAATTCAAAGAGCAGCTTATACCAATTCTTCTCAAAGTATTCCACACAATAGAAGCAGAAGGGTCTTTGCCAAACTCTTTCTACGAGGCTTCAATAACCTTGATCCCTAAGCCACACAAAGATACAACCAAGAAAGAGAACGTCAGACCAATATCCCTCATGAACATTGATGCAAAAATACTCAATAAAATACTGGCAAATCAGATCCAAGAATACATCAAAACAATCATTCACCACGATCAAGTAGGATTCATCCCAGGAATGCATGGATGGTTAAATATACAAATATCTATCAATGTAATCCACCATATAAACAAGCTGAAATACAAAAATCACATGATCATTTTACTAGATGCTGAAAGAGCCTTTGACAAAATCCAACACCCCTTCATGATAAAGGTCTTGGAGAGATCTGGGATAACAGGAACATACCTAAACATAATAAAAGCTATATACAGCAAACCAACAGACAGCATCAAACTAAATTGACAGAAACTCAACGCAATTACTCTAAAATCAGGGACAAGACAAGACTGTCCATTCTCGCCATACCTTTTCAACATTGTACTTGAAGTTCTTGCCAGAGCCATACAACAATGAGAGGAGATCATGGGGATACAAATCAGAAAGGAAGAGGTCAAACTTTCACTATTTAAAGATGATATGATAGTTTACATAAATGACCCAAAGAACTCTACCAGGGAACTCTGACAGCTGATTGACACCTTCAGCAAAGTGGCAGGCTACAAGATCAACTCAAGAAAATCAGTAGCCCTAATATATACAGAAGATAAAAGGGCTGAAAAGGAAATCAGAGGAACATCACCCTGTACAATTGCCACAAACAACATAAAAGACCTTTGGGTAACCCTAACCAAACAAGTGAAAGACCTGTATCGCAAGGTCTTTGAATCTTTAAAGAAAGAAATTAAAGAAGCCCTCAGAAAATGGAAAGATCTCCCATGCTCTTGGATAGGTTGGATCAATGTAGTAAAAATGGCAATCCTGCCAAAAGCAATCTACAGATTCAATGCAATCTCTATTAAAATCCCAGCACAAATCTTCCCAGACCTTGAAAGAACAATAATCAATTTTGTATGGAAAAACAAAAGACCCAGGATCACCAAAACATCCCTGCTCAACAAGGCAATGCCAGGAGGCATCACCATCCCTGACCTCAAGCTCTATTATAGAGTTATAGTCCTGAAAACAGCTTGGTATCTGCACAAAAATAGACAGGTAGAACAATGGAATTGAATTGAAACCCTGATATTAACCCACACATATATGAACATCTGATCTTTGGCAAAGAAGCTCAAAATATACAATGGATAAATAAAGCATCTTCAAAAAATGGTGCTGGCATAACTGGATGCTGGCATGTAAAAGAATGTGGATAGAACCATGTCTAATGCCATGTACAAAACTTAAATCCAAATGGATCAAAGACCTCAACATAAATCCAGCCATACTGAACATCTTAGAAGAGAAAGTGGGTGGTAACCTTGAACGAATTGGTACAGGAGACAGCTTCCTGAAAATAACTCCAGTAGCACACACAGTGAGGTCAACAATTAATAAATGGGACCACCTGAAACTGAGAAGCTTCTGTAAGGCAAAGGACACTGTCAGCAAGACAAAAAGGCAGCCCACAGAATGAGAAAAAATATTCACTAATCCCTCTGTCAGAGAGGGCTGAGCTCCAAAATTTACAAAAACTCAAGAAGCAAGTCTCCACAACACCAAAAGATCCAATTAAATAGTGGTCTACAGAACTAAATAGAAAATTCTCAATAGAGGAGTCTAAAATGGCTGAGATGCACTTGAGAAAGTGCTCAACATCCTAGCCATCTGGGAAATGCAAACCAAAACAACTCTGTGATACCTTCTCAGTCCTGTCAGAATGGCTAAAATCAAAAACACCAATGAAAATTTATGCTAGAGAGGATGTTGTGAAAGGGGATTACTCCTCCATTGCTGGTGGGAGTGCCAACGTGTTCGGCATCTTTGGAAATCAGTATGGAGATTCCTCAGAAAAAAAAATGGGAATAAATCTACCACAAGACCCAGCAACTCTACTCTTAGGCATATATCCAAAAGATGCCCATTCATACAACAAGGATGTCTGTTCTAGTATGTTCATAGCAGCATTATTTTTATAGCCAGAACTTGGAAGCAACCTAGATACCCCTCAACCGAAGAGTGGATAGAGAAAATGTGGTACATTTACACAATGGAGTACTATTTAGCAGAAAAAAAATGGAATCTTGAAATTTGCAGGCAAATGCATGGCACTAGAAGAAACCATCGTGAGTGAGGTAATGCAGTCACAAAAAGAGAAACATGGCATGTACTCTCGCATATATGAAATTTAGGCATAGATCTGGGGAGTGCCAGCCTACAATCCCATGACCAGGGAGTCTGGGAAACAGACCCTTCATTCAATGGCTGATAGAAGCAGAGGCAGACTCTCACAGCTAAACACTGAGCTGAATTCAAGGAAGCCAGTGACAAAGAGGAAGGACTGATGAGCAAAGGGGTTAAGACTGGGCTGGCTTAACCCCCCAAAACAGCTGACCCAACAAGACTGATGCCTGGAATTCCAGAATGGGACTGATCAAGACCCCCTGACTTTGGGTTTCAGTGAGGAGGCCTAGGTATTCTATTGAGCCTTGGGTAGTAGATCAGTATTTATCCCGGGTATACAAATGGACTTTGGGTGCCCACCCAACAATGAGAGATGCTCTCTCACCCTGTACTCCCAGGGGAGCATCTAAGCCCTGCAGTGGATGAAATGACAGACTATGGATACCCTCTTCAAGGGCCTCACCCTCCTTGGGGAAATGAGGGGAGTTTGGAGGGGTTGGTAGGAGGGTGTGGGAAGAGGGGAAGGAAAGGGAAAGGGACCTCGAATTGATATGTGAAGCAACCTTGTTTCTAATTTAAATTTAAAAATAAAAAAATTTTAAAAAGCAATAAAAAGAAAGAGAATCATAGGTCAATATTCCTTATGAACATAGATACAAACCTTTGTAACAAAATACTTGCAAACTGAATCCAAGAACACATAAAAAGTTCATCTACCATGATCAGGTTGCTTTTATCACAAAGATTCACAGATGTTCAATGTATATGAATCAAGAAACATAATCTACCACACAGAAAATGATATGGGAATTTAAAAAATGGTCTTGTCTTTACATAAAGAAAAGGCATTTGACAAAATCCAGCATTCATTCTTGATAAGAGCCCTCAAGAGAATAGGGATACACGTCAACATGATAAAGAAAATTTATAACAGGACTACAACCAACATCAGCTTAAACAGAGAGAAGCTCAGAGTACTTGCACTAATATCAGAAACTCCACAACAATATTCATTTTCTCCATACGTACTCAGTATAGTACTGGAAGTTTTATGTAGAACAATAAGATCATTGAATAAAACCAGAAAGACACAGATAGGAAAGGAGGTAGACAAATTGTAATATTTTGAAAAAAAATGGCTCCCAAAAGGAATGACACTACTAGGAGGTGTTGCCTTCTTGGAGTAGGCATGATCTAGTTGGAGGAAGTATGTCATTGTGGGGGTGGGATTTGAGGTCTTTTCCTCTATCTTCACTCAGTGTGACAGGCAGTTGAATTCCTGCTGTCTGAAAAATGCAACACTCTCAGCTTTGGCACTATGTCTGCCATGCTCCTCTTCATGATCGTAATGAACTGAACCTCTGAAACTGTAAGTTGAGCCTCCTCAATTAAATGTTTTCTTTATATCTTACTTTGCATATGATATGATACCATACACAAGTGACTCTAAAATGGCAGTGGGTAATTGTTGATTAAGAATTTGGCAAACTATCTGGACAAGAGAAACCTCACAAAACCATAATCCCTTCAATATACAAATAAACATACTGAAAAAATTGTGGAAGCTGTACCTTTCACAATAGCATCAAATTGTAAAAAAATAGCATAGGGTAACCCTAAGCGAGCAAGTGGAAGACTTGTGTGGTAAAATCTTTAAGATACTGAAAGAAGAAATTTAAAAAGACTTCAGAAGACAAAAACATCTCCATATTCATAGATCTATAAGATTAATACTATGAAAATGCCTATCCTACTAAAAGCAATCAACATATTCAAAGCAATCCATAAAATCAAAATGCCAACAGAACTCATCACAGAAATTGAGAAAGTAATCTTCAACTTCATATGGAAATAAAAAACAGCATCCTGAATACAAAATAATTGCTAGAGGTATAACCCTTCCGTACTTCAAATTATATTATAAAGTTCTAGTAGTAAGAAAAGCATGGTGTTAGCATAAACACAGACATATTTATCAATGGAATCAAATTGAAGACCAAGATTTAAATCAACACAACTGATTTTTGACAAAGAAACAAAAAATACACACTGGGGCAAAGAGTGAGTTTTCACCTTACTTTAATCAGAATGGTCAATATCAATAGGATAAATGATAGCACAAAGAGGATATGGGGGGAAGAGGAACACTCTTCCATTGTCTTGCCAGAGTATAAACTAGTAAAACCACTATAGAAGTCTGTGTAGAGGTTCTTCAGATAATCCAGCATCTATCTATTTCAAATTGCATCTACACCAATCTTGACCATGTCCTCAAAGAAACCTAAACCCAGCCGGGCGTTGGTGGCACATGCCTTTAATCCCAGCACTCGGGAGGCAGAGGCAGGTGAATCTCTGTGAGTTTGAGGCCAGCCTGGTCTACAAAGCAAGCTCAGGACAGTCTCCAAAACAATAGAGAAACCCTGTCTCGAAAAAATCAAAAAAGAGAGAAAGAAAGAAAGAAGGAAAGAAAGGAAGGAAGGAAGGAAGGAAGGAAGGAAGGAAGAAAGAAAGAAAGAAAGAAAGAAAGAAAGAAAGAAAGAAAGAAAGAAAAAAGAAACCTACACCCTACACTAAGTGAACCTGATTATCAATGGTCATTGCTGCTCTATATAATAGAAAGATATGGGAAACAGTCAAAAGTCCATCAGTTTTAAAGTGGATAACGAAAATGTGGGTTATTTACAAAATGGAATATTGTTCAACCAATAAGTGAAAAGTGAAATTCAAATTTAAATGAATGAAGCTAGGGGAAAAAATCTTCCTGAGTGAGGTAACCTACACCTCAATGGCAAATATTGCATGTATGTTTTCAAAATGTGTGCTGCAATGCACATAGGTAGGAAGGGACTAAAGGAGAGGAAAGGGTATCACATAGAATGGGGTATAGAATATAAAGGTATGGAAACAAAAATTAAAAACAAGAATCAGAGGATTAAATAGAGAAGAGGATGGAAGAGAAGGGTAAAGCAGGGAGTATAGGCGAGGACAACTAATACTGTTGGCCATTTTAAAAACATGAAAATCTAGATCTGTATAAGCTTATCACATATATGACAGGATATATGAAAAGAATCTAAATGTAGTTACAAACTAATAAGGGAGAAAGTTCCCCAAGTAGACTTCTTATGCCACCAAAGAAAAATTCGAGAGCCAGGAATATGTTGTCATAATAAGTCATTGACCAAAGGTTTCCTATGGGACTCCCAATTATGATAGACTAATTACCAAAGTTATTTGTTATTTTTCACAACCTGATGGTAAAACTACATTGCTGAAACAATGTAGTTACGTAATTTAACCCAGAGGCAATGAGTGGGTGCCTAGCTAGAAGCTTCACCCCTATTGAGTAATGTTTATGCGGTCAGAAGATACTCTATATACCACCAGGGGAGAAAGGTAATCATCAGTGTCACTCATCTATACATCCTGTAATCCTAAACAGTGACCTGGCTGCAAGATATACTGCTAGTAATGGCACAAATATTTTAAGAATAACCAATTGCATTCAGATTGGATTAAAGAACCACTCCATGAGATGGAACATAGACCTGAGAATGTTAATGTGACCAAGAAATGAGCCAAGGAGAAAACCTACTACTATTATTTTGCTCAATGAACATATCAATAAAGTGGCTCCTGGTGAAATGCTGTTGTACCCATAGTTCAGCACCTCCCTCAACCCACATTAGAGAAGCTTCTTCTTGTATTCGATCTGAATTAACACAGGGACCCACCACTGGATATTATGCAGTCAGTGAGAGTCTTTGCAGCCCTCGGTCCTAAATGGATGCCTTCATCAAACTCCTCCCCTTAGAGACCAGAAAACTACAAGAGGACATAGAAAGATTGTAAGAGATGTAGGTAATAGAGCACTCTAAGAAAAAAAGCATCTTCCAGATAGAACTGAACTGATGCACATATGAACTCACAGAGACTGGCAACATGCTCAGCGGGGGTTATCTCATGAAAAGTGGGAAATGAACATGGGGGATCCATCTCTAACAAAAACAAACTATCTGCAATTGATTCCTTCTGGCGACAGAAATATCAATTTCTCCAATAGTGTCATTGAGTATATCAACCACACTTCAGGGCTGGCTCCCTGCCCATTTGTAGTTGACCAACATAAAATGAACTCAATCACATTTTGGTGGACTTTTTTTGTTTTGGCTTTTTTATGTTATTGGTCTTTTGTTTCTTTTTATTTTTTGTGTGTTGTGGAAGTTTTGCATTGCGAGGTTTTGTTTCTGTTACTTTTTAAGAGAGAGAGGGAGAGAGGGAGAGAGAGCAAGAGAGCATAATTTTGATAAATTTGAGTGGTGATGAGGAGAATCTAGGAGGAATTAGTGGGAACGTGCTTAATGCATATTGTATAAAAATTATTTTCAATGAGAAAATTCATGAAAGTGTCAAACAATAAAAGTTTAAATAATTTATTATCTTACAATTCTGGAGCTAAAAGCCAAAATTTCAAGTGTTATGGGATTACATTATCTTAAGAAGTGAGAGAATCTATTTCCCTTTCTGACTTCTGGTGGGGTGACAACTATCTATGGCAATATATCCCTGAAACTATAAATTTAATCTATCCCCATCATCTAATATAATTTCCTCTTTCTGTGTCTCTCTGTTCTTGCTTAACTATCTTCCCTCCATATGTCCCTTTTCTTCCATATAACTTCAGCAATACTGAGTTAAAAACCTACCTGCTCCTGTAGGAAATCATTGCTATTGAAATAATCATGTTTAAAAGAGTCTTATTTCCAAATGTGGTCTTGGTGTATGTGGTGGCTGTTAGGATTTTAGTCTTTGTTTTATCTTTTTTTCAGTAATACATCAACAAAATGCATACTAGATTCTAGTTACCTTCTAAGATCTATATCTGGTTCATTGAATCATTGAGGCATGATTGTATTATGAGGGCTCAGGTATAATCAATGGATGACCCACTGATGAATTTCTAATGCAATGTGTTAATGAAAAGTGACAGAACGTTCAGTAGTAGAGCTTAGGTGGTGGAAGTAAGTCATTTAGGCCATTTCATTGGGAACCTATCTTATCTTGTGTTTTCCATCTCCTTCTCTGCCTCCTGAGAGGGAAGTGGGAAAACTTTATCATATTCCGGTCACACAGAGCAGCAGAGCCAGCCTGGTCTGACATTGCTGAAACCAGGAGCTTTTATTAGTTCTCTCTGGATTTTTAAAAGATTTTTTTCTTTGACTTTCACTGTAGTAAATAAATTTTCAGAGATTTGTTTTTGTTTCATCATCTGGACAATTAAATTCTGTTCCAAGGATTCTGGAAATTTTTCAATCAGCATATTATTTTCAGCTATTTCCTTGTTTTTATGCTTTTTTCTTTTTCTGAAGCATTTTTGGGGGATAAATGTTAGATTTTTTTGCTCTAGTCTTGTTATTTTGAAAAACGTCTATATTCTCTCTTTCTTTTACACTACAGATACTCCTTCAGCTTTTTCTAATGTGGTCTTTGTTCTATTTATTAATGTTCTAAACACAATTATTAAATATTTTCATTTCTTAATATCTTTTTCTTTGAAGATGCCTGAACTCATTTATATATTTACTTTTTCCTTTCTTACGTCTGCTAATCATTTAGATGTCTAATAAATTCAGTTACTACTTATTCCCTCATCTCCCTCTATTTTTCCTTTCTTCTCTTATTTTCTGGATGTATGGCTTTTCATTAGTGACTTTTCCTAGTTATACATTTCCTTTAATAACTATTCATAAGTTTCTCAGACCTCTTTGGAGTTTAATTTCTTCAGTTTTCTGTTTTCCTCTGTCAGTTGTCTATAGTCTTAGATTCTAGGACCTCTACAAACAATTTTGACTTCTTAGGTCATGAATTTACAAATATTGATTTCCAGACATGCTGATCTCCAACTCCTGGTTGTCATTTTTCAAGGGAATTTTCTTGCTTCACTAAGTATCAAGGTTATTAAAAGTCAACTTTTCTTGCTATACCATTTTAAAGGCAAGACTTCATTATTTGTATAGCATAAAATATGCATACATAGCCTTCAGCATCATGCTTTTTGTAGGGGCTACAAATTCCCATGCCTCAGTGAATCCAATGTGATGTTTCATGTTTCTACTACTCCATATAGCTCTACATATGTGAGCTCAAACTTGGTAACTACACCATTAATTCTAATAACTTTTCAATTGACTGCTTTCATATTGGTACATGCATACTTCCTCTGTTTTATATTCTAGTTCTTATATTTTGTTTACATTTATATTCGTTTTCTTTTTCCAGTTGACATTGAGCTCTACTGTTTGTTATTCACATTTTTTATTTACACACATGCATTAGAAATATTGTGTTCACATGTGTGAATGTAAAAGGAGGCTTATAACAGGATGAATGATGTTAGCATTTATAATGAGATGCATCTTAGAGGATCTACAACCTCGGAAAATGATACATAGACCAGAGCCAGGTATTGAGAGGCCTTTATAATCCTGGCCTTATCTGTTGTTCTATACATTTCCGATTTCTAACCTCAATAACCAGTTTCCTTGGATGTTAATAAGCCCACAATCATTTATAAGAATTATACAGGGAATGCAATGCAAAGTTTACTCAGTTCTATTGAATGGTGAGCTATGGATGGAAGAGTTACATAATATCCCAAACTGCACTGTCACTACTAGACTTAGCCTGCATTAATAAGTATTTCTCAAGCTTTTTTGTATCCTGTCTGTTTTTAACCCACACAGTTGCCTCATACACATATTAGTGTATGTCCATCACCACAGTCAAGCAATGGAACAGTTGGATCATCACAAATTTTTATATGAGTATTACATTCTTAAGCAGTAGCAACCAGGAAAATGAACCCCGTGTTTTAAAGTTTTTAATCCTAAGAAAGTTAATTAACCTTTAAAATAGTTTTATCTTTTATTCATAAATGAATATAATATTTTGATAAATAACCTTTTACTTGAACTTTTTTTTCAACATGGTTCTTGGAGATCTGTCTATGCTTGTGTATCAATAATTTGTTTCAATAATAACTTTGATTACTAGTCCCTGCATGTCTTGGGCACATCATAATTGGATCAAGCCACTATCTTACTAAAAACTGAGTTATTACTTTTAAAATTATAAAGAATTGATTCCTGAGCAGCAATATGTAAATTTTGTGCATGAAATTTGCAGGTATTTTTGTAATAAATGCAAAAGTGAGCAATTGTTTGATTTTATGAAAAGTGGATATTTTTTTTTTGGTTTTTTCGAGACAGGGTTTCTCTGTGGCTTTGGAGGCTGTCCTGGAACTAGCTCTTGTAGACCAGGCTGGCCTCGAACTCACAGAGATCTGCCCGCCTCTGCCTCCCAAGTGCTGGGATTAAAGGCGTGCGCCACCAACGCCCGGCAAAAAGTGGATATTTATTTTTACAGAATATAACAAACTGTTTCCACTGTACCTTAGTATTATAATTTCAGATGGCATTAAGTCATTTACCAGTTCCTCAGCATTTTACCTGAATTTGGTGCCCCATTCTTTGCTATTTCAGCCATTCTATTAGGCTCATTAGTAACTTATGCATATTTTATTAGCAACTATACCAGCAGCTAATTATTTTGAGTCTGGTCCTATGTATTTTTCTTGTTGCTTGTGTTTTGTTTTTCTGTTTTTGCATTTATGTGTACCAATATGGATAACATTGTTTGCCAAATCATTTTCCTATGTTTGGAATTGTTTCTTTTTTTAATTGTTAGTTATTACCAGGTTGACATACTTTACTTTTTCCTAACAAGACAAAGGAGAATATCAGAGTTCCAGTACACTCGTTCTGCCACTCTCTGCAGCCTTCCATACTGCTAATGCTTTGTACCCCAGCAGCACAATTGCTAAAGTCTGTGAATATGCTTTATGCTCTATGACAACAAAATTCATAATTCATCTTTGGGATTACTCATTTTTACCTGTTTTTTATTTAAATTAGAAACAAGCTTGCTTGACATGCTAATCCCAGCTCCCTCTCACTCCCCTCCTCCCCTGCCCCCCCAAACCCTTGGCATAGTCTTCTATTATATGGGCTTGAATAAATATATAATGGTACTCATCTAAGGTCAGGTATAGGTTTAGGCCATCCTTAAACTATCCAATCTTTTTATCTCACACCTGGAAACCACTGACCTTTTTGCCCTGTCCATAGTCTTGCTTTCCAAAGTTCCATGTAGTCGGAATTACATGGCATGCATGCACGGTTTTCAGATTACTCTTTCACGTAAGGATATGTGTTGAATTCTCCCTATATATCCTTCTGGTTTCATAACTTTTGTTTTTGACAATAGATAATAATTCATTCTGTGAATATTCCATAATGTAGTATCCCTCATTCACTCAGGAACACTCGTTGTTGCTTTCATGTTTACACAATTTTCAATGAAGCTGGATATGTTAAGGGTATCTGTGTAAGTTTCTGCGTAGAGGCAAGTTTTCAACCCGCACTAATTTATGAAGGAAAGAGATTTTCTGAATCATGTGGTAATACTATGAATAGTTTTTGGAAGGAAAACTGAATAATTTCTGAATAATTGCTACAGTCACACCATCAAATATGAGAGTAGCTGTTTGCCACATCATTTCCAGTACTGCACTTCTCTCTCATACCTGGTTTCAACTTTTTAATAGGTATGTATTGGAAGAACCTTTTAATTTATAATTCACTAAAAGTTTGTGACGTTGAATTTTTTATTAATTTAAACTTTGTCATGCAATATATTTTGATAATGTTTTTCCCCTTCCCCAATTCCTCCCAGATCCTCTCCAGCTCCCTCCCCACCCAAGGTTAAATTCATACCCTCTTCCCCAAATGAACATTTTTTTAACATGCTTACTTGCCATCTAGGTATCTTTGGTCAGTTATCAGTATCATCCTTTGCCTATATTTTAATCCGATCATACTAGTTGTTTCATTTGGTCTGACACAGGTTACATAAAAACGCAATATGTTCAATATAATTAGTCACTTATGGATTATAAAATATGTGAGATATGATAAGCCTATTGCTAGACATAGAACATTTGCAATTTATATGCAAAACCACGATCTCTAGAATACATAAAAGAATCTTTACAAAGGATAATAAAGGGACAATGCTCTCCTTGTTGGTGATTGTGTTCTGTACTAGATCAGTGTTAGCAATAAGGAACCCAGAAACTGATCCAAGTACAATTTTTCAACACAGATTTAGCAAATGTGCTAAAAGCCATTCAAATGGAGAAGAAAACTCTCAACAAAGAGTGTTGGCGAAACTGGCTGAACAGGCAAGGCTCTCAGGTCTCACACTGACAAAGTGGCTGACTGGATAATTCTCTCCGAGTGTGTATATTTCCCACTTTTTTATCCGATCACTTGGGTATTTCTCAATGACAGAAGGAAGTCATAGGCCTGGCATGGAAGGCAGCCTGTTATCTCATAACTTATTTTCACTTACTTAGAGAAGGCATCTTGCTTAATGGTGTCAGATTTCCCTATGTCAGAAGCCTTTAACTGAATCCAGCAGTCAGGAGCCAAATTTATCTTTCTCCAGTTGCTATGCTGAGAACTGGGCAATCTATGTCTCAGATGGTTTCTTCTGTTAGAAGGGAGTACTTAGATGGTGTGTTGCTGCATTTTTTCTTTTTTTATAGTATCTACAATAGCTTTTCTTTCCTTGCTGCATTTTGGAGTTCCCTGTTTGGCTTTCTCTTTTACTGTTTATGGTTTATTACTCTGCTTGATGAAGAAATACTAGATGAAGTTTGTACTCATTATCTGAGTATGTCCTCTTAATGTTGATTTAGGAATTAATGGAAACTCCTGCTCTGTCCATCTCTAGTATCCCACTTAATGGTCTGAATTTTTGGCAATGTCAAGATACCGACCATTAATCAGGACCTAGTGTAAACATTGGAGCCACATTAATTAGTTGGCTTTGATGTAGAATACAGCTTAGCCTTTTGCTATAGAATACAGCTTTTGTTGCCCTGTGTGTATTTGCTGGTTTTTGAAAGATTCTAGTCAGCAAACACTCATTTCATTTTATTATATTTTTTAAACTATAGGCCTTCAGCAAGACAGTTGTCACACTAAAGAGGAAGAATCAGCAAACAGGAAACAGATATGACAGCTTAGCAACAATTCTGGACCCATGAAATCTATAAAATTATCAATGTCACATCTAAACCTTCAGTCTTTCCTTGGATATATGATTGTGTGCACACTTGAGAGGTGGTATCAGGTACAATAAAGACGACAGTAGGCACTTGTGTATTTGCTGTCATCTCCACAGTTCTTATCAGTTATAAAGAGCTTAAATCATTGTCAGTTTAAAGTTCACATTTCTCCTCATGTCTTCAGTAACCAGTGCTCACATATACTTCATTCCACATGCTGATCCTCCCCTACCCCAGTATATGCCAAGGGAAGGACCAGGTGGTGTTCTGATACAGTAAACCCTTGTGACATAGAATTCTGGTAGATACACAGGCCCACCTCAGCTTACTTCCAAGCTACAAATTGACAAAAAGAATTTATGGGATATCATATTCTCAATAGTAAGTCTACCTCCCTGTCAGTTTTAGCCACACGTATGTGCTTTAATGGAGTAAGTAGATTTGGGTCTTAATGGTTAACTCTAATCTGGAAGCAAATGTTTCAGACTGCCTCAAGTGTCCCAAGTTGCCTGAGGAAAACAGGGTGGTAAAATGACTTGGATAAGTCAGGGTTGTCTAGAGCAGTGGTTCTCAACCTTCCTAGTGCTACCCCCCTTTAATTCAGTTACTTATGTTGTGGTGACCTCTAATCATTAAATTATTTGCATTGCTACTTAATAACTGTAATTTTGCTACTGTTATGAAGATTAATTTAAATATGTGCACTTTACAATAAATGTTTTTAGGCAACCCCTGTGAGAGGTCATTCACCCTCCAAAGGGATCAAAAACCACAGGGTGAGAACTGCTGCTCTAGAGGAAAAAACTTATAGAATGTTTATAGGATGTGGCCTCTGTCATCTAATAATGGATGTATCATGATGGAAAGACCACCATGAATCTGATAGTGGTTCATTCCACAAGTCTGGATGTTTCAGCAGTCCCAATCTGGTCTTCAGTCTATGTGGGAAGTCTATAGAAGGATATAATACCAGCAACAACACAGTAGATTAACTTTCAAGAGGGAAAGGGCAAGCAGCCGTAAAAAAGGAAAGTTGTGCTGGGCAGTAGCCGCACATACCTTTAATCTCAGCACTCTAGAGACAGAGGCAGGAGGATCTCTGTGAGTTCCAGGCCAGCCTGGTGTACAGAGGGAGTTCTAGGATCGATTTTAAAATTACAGAGACACCCTGTCCCAAGAAAAACAAAAACAAAAAAAAAAGCTAAATTTGCCTTCTCTCATATATTTTTACATGGGTTGTCAACGTAAGGTTGTCACATAAAGGGAGGGACACAACCCATCAAGTAATCTGATTAAGAAAATCCCTCACGGGAGTGTCCGGAAGCTTGGATTTTAGTTGATTCCAGTGACACTTAAGTTGACACCCAAGAGTAGCCATAACAGCACCCTTGTACATTCTTCAGTTCATGGAAGAACTTGGTTTCTCCTTCCACTCATTGTGAAGGTTTAAGGTGACACATTTCCCCTCCATAATTTCTTCAAGACGTGTTTTATTATTTAGCCTGCAGTGATCCCTTGTGAGGAATATTTCTCACCTACCTGACTTCCTGTTATCTTTCACGCTTATTAATTCATTTTAATTTTTAATTTGTTTTGTGTAATATTTTTTTCCTTCAAAAAGAATGCATTTACTGTCCTCACTTTACAGGAGCTACACATCTCATGAATAACTCTGAATTTGCTTGGTATTTCAAAATTCTTCTATGTAACAAAAAGGCTTTAGTTTCCAGTGACACAGAAGAGTTGTTTGGGTCTCTGCTTAAGTTAGAGTGACGAATTTACCCCCAATTCTTAGTTAGGCACTCTGTGGATTGTATGTTAGTCTCCCTTCACTACTTTTCTTCAGGTTTTAATTTCTAAGGTTTTTTTTATTATTTATTCTTAAATTTAAATTTAGATTAGAAACAAGGTTGCTTCACAATTCAGTTCCAGGTCCCTCTTCGTTTTCCTCCCCTCCTCCCGTGCCCTCCTCCAACCCCCCCAATAACCCCTCATTTCCCCAGGGAGGGTGAGGCCCTACTTGGGGGTGTCTATAGTCTGTCATTTCACCCAGGGCAGGGCCTAGACCCTCCCCCAAGAATTCAGGGTGAGAGTGCATCTCACATTGTTGGATGGGAGTCCAAAGTCCGTGTGTATACTAGGGATGAGTACTGATCTACTGCCCAAGGCTCAATAGATTACCTAGGCCTCCTCACTGACATCCCCATGTAGATAATTGGCATTTTTTCTTTCTTAAATGTTTTGTCGATTAATATTTTCAGTGAGACTATCTGGAGTTGTTGCTTTCAATTTAGAAAATTATTTTCATCTCAGTATCTTTAAAAGAAATAAGACTATGAAAATTACCCACTGTGTTGTGTAAATTTTGGTAGTGAATTTTTAAGTAATATGTTTATTGCATCTAGATTATCAAATATTGCCATAAAGTTCTTCTACAATTCAATTTTATTTGTAATAACATTCATATCACAAGTGATGTCTCTCTGTCATGTATTCCTTTTTGTTAGACTGTCTGGAAGCTTATCAATTGTATTAATACTTTAAAACAGTTTTGGTTCTAGTATTTTTGCTTATTGAGTTCCTATTTTCAATTTCATCTTTCTATTTCTATTTCTATTTCTTTCTACCTGATTACTTTAGAATTATTTTCTTCTCTTTGCTTAATTGACCAAGAGATACTCGAATTATTATTGATAATAAATATTTATTTTCATATATGTGCATTTTGTCCTATAGCTTTCCCTCCAAATGTGTTTTACGAATTTACATAAATTTTGGAAGATGGAGTTTTATTTTAACTTAACATACTCGATATTTATTTTACATTTTGTCTTGACTATGTGTAATGTAGAAGTGTTTTGCTAATGTCCTAGAGTGTTGGCATTCTCCCAGATAGCTGTAAGTGTCAGCCACAGGCTTTTAAGTTAATCCCATTGTGTTCTAATAGCAGGTTTCATGATCTTTCTTCTTTAGCCTCGGACATGGCTCATTGAGTAAAGCGTTCACTGCACAAATTTGAGGAGGGAACCTGGACCCCAGTACTTAGATACATTCCAGACAGTATTGGGTTCCACCTGTATTCATATCAGAGGGTCCTTAAAGCAAATACCCTAGACTAGGAAAGACAGCAGGTTCTAGGTCCAGATGAGAGACCCTGCTTTAATAGGATAAAAAGTAAGTACCAACCTGTGCCTACATGCCCTAGCTCACACATGCTTGCAACTCCACATATATGAAGAGGCATCCATCACACAAACAGCAGACACACACAACAGATGTGTTTAAGACACATAATGTAATCAGCTGTGAATGTCCCAGATTGAAAAGGACATGTATTCTAACACAAACGAATGAAGAAGCTTTATCATATCAGTTATACCCAGCTCATCATTGGTATTATAGAGTTCAAAAATGTCTTTATGACTTCCCATACAGTGTCCAGAAGTAATGGTAGATTCTATTACTCCTTTTACTTTAATGAGTTTGGTCTCACAAAATTCAACTCTCAAGTGGGAGGTGCATGCATACTAATATTATTATGACTTCTTAGAGAAGCCATCTGGTTATTATGTCATAATAAGGTTCATGTGTAATAACTTTTGTTTTGCTATGCCCTTTGATATTAATATAACCACCTCCCTTTTATAATTACTAACATGGTATACCTTTCTCCATATTTTTACTTTTGCTATCTATTACCTATCTGGTTATTTGATTATAGTAGACAGAATGTATACAAGGTTTGTTCTATGTATCTTAATAGGTGTTTAGACCATTGAAGGTTAAAGTAGTTACTTATACATTTGGATTAATACTTAGCATGTTGTAAATATTTTCTATGTTCTGTTCTTGGCTACTGGTTTTTTATTCTGTACATTCTGCAATTTATGATTTTGAGTACTCCCATTATTTCATCTCTTCCTCCTTTGTCTTTTCTTTCATATTTTTCTCCTATCTGCCTTATCCTTCCTCTGAACATTCATTTAAGGGCTGAAATTCAAATCAAATGTTGCAAGAAGATCTCAATACAATTTTGTGTATCTACATCATACAATTCTGTGTATAAACATCAAATTTAATGCTTTTAGATAAAGACTGTGTAAATCTAATTTGAGTTAACGAAGATTTAAAATAAAAAATTAGACATGAGTTTCTTTTCTATATCATTTTTGTTCTCACTAAAGAGCTTGTTTTTCACATTTCTCAAAGACACTTCTACTGGCAAAAATTCCTTCAATGTATGTCTAAGGAAATGTTTTTCTTTCATGTTAGAAGAATTATGAGTAGTGTCTTAGTCTAGGTTGATGAGGTTCTGTAGAGGGCACAGAGGGTCTTGTGCTCACAGATAATCACTAGGGAATCCAGGCATGTTAAACACAACACAGGGGTGTCTCTTCAAAGGGAAAGATGTATAAGCTGTTTATTGCCCAGAAGTCTGGGAGCAGAGTGGTTCATAGCCTGTAATCTTTTCACTATCTGTCTGACCCAGACCATAGCTGATCCTCCACCAGACCCTTATGACGTGCCATGCAATCAATCTATTGTGCCCATCTTTACGGCAGATGCCACATGCACTTCAAAAAGAGCCTCTATGTAGCCATGCCTTAAGTTTTATTGTGTACACAGGATTAGGTTAACTATCACCAGGGCAGATTTTTCTAAATTGTATCATAGTTAATTAAATATGCCAAGAATAAACTGTCCAGTGTCAGACTTTCAAAGTTTGAATGAACACCAGCTATTGAGCTGTGTACAAACAGAATTCCTTATCAACTCACATTTGGATCCTTACTCTGTCAGCCATGGTGGTCACAGAGACACCACATACCCACAAAGATTTTTTTATGTCAGCAAATACTCCATTCCACTCTCATTTTACTTGCGCTGATTTTAAGAAGAAAGGTAAATTTCATATATTCGCTTATTATTTATTTAGTTGTATTTTTGTGTATAGGTGTTTTGCCCACTTATGCATGTCTGAGGCCCACGGAGGCAGGCCATAGGTCATGGGATCCCCTTGGACTATATTTACATAAGTTGAGAGCAGCTGTGTTTCCTGGGATTTGAATGTGGGATATCTCAAAGAAGAAGGAATTTACCTCTGGGCCATCTCTCTAACCTGATGTTTATTTCTTTATAGAAATGACTCCCACTTCTGTTTTTATCAGAACTTTTAGATCAAATATTTGAATTTGATATACTTATATGTTTTAATAGCTTGTTTTTGATATTTATCTTCCGTGGTATTCTTCATGCATCCTGGATTGGCTTTGCTGTTTGACATTAACATGAGAAAATTATGTTGTTGTTATTATTATTTTAAATATAGTGTCTTTTCCCTTCTTTTTCTGGCATATTCAATATGTGTTGCTTTTTGAATTTCTTTGTAGTTTTTGGTCTCACATGATTTTGTGTTTCACTTTGGTTTTCAGTTGGAGTTGAGCTTCCTTGTCTGCAGGCTTAAGGAGTCTTTCCTCTGCTTTGTGCCATCCTTTGTGAACTGACTGCAGTCATTCCCCCATCTCTGTTACACACCCCTTTCTGTTCCTTTATCTCAGGCTTTTCATTTGAATTTCTATCTTTCTGGCTGACATTTTCCATTCATTATTTTATGATTCTTTTGCTTTTCTATTAATGCTCTTGCCATATTTGTCTTTTGAAAATTCATGGCAGGATGGTTCCAGCATTCATTCTACTTGTGCCACAGAGAGTGTTCTGTTGCCCTTTGATTAATATGTCCATAGGTGATCCCTAGACTATGAGCTACACCAGTGGTCTGCTCCCTCACCCTCAGGTAGGCTACAAGAAAGGGAAGGAGTGGATTATTTCTTTTTCTTTGGATAAACTGACTGTGACAAAAACCTAGTAAGCCAGAATGTATTAAAAATAATTCCCTTAAGGAAGAATAAAATATACAGGGAGATGGCTCAGTAGGTGTCCTTGCCCCACAAGTGTGAGAAACTGTTCTGGAATCCCCAAACTCATTTAACACTATTGTGGCAGTATGTATCCGTAATCACAGTGTTGATGTGGCAAGAGGAGACAGGAGAATTTCCTTAAGCTCAGGAGCCAACAAACAAGAAAAAAAGGGAGGACAGACACTCTAGGTTGTTCTCTGACCTTCACAAATATGCCATGTCATACACTCCATTCAAATATACAAACATGCACACAGACAGAAATGTACAGACACATGCAAATAAATTAAAAATAATAGAATGGTTTGGCATATTTCCTAAGAGTTCTTTTATCCTTTCCTTTGCTGGATGAATAAGGGATCTCTTTTAAATTTCCAGTTTTCATTGCTAGAACTAGAAGAGCTTGCAGGCAATGATCACAAAGGCAAGGCCCCCTCTAATGTAATCCCTGGAGTTGTTAACTCCTACACATATTGTCACTAGGCTTTAAACAATTCAACAACTATAATTTGGGCTCTCCAACCCTACCACTGATTGTTAGGGAGGTTTATTCTCATGAGTTAATCATTTCCATGTATCTGTCTATCCATATACTTATTTCATGGCAGCATTTTCCCCTGTGAACTCACTTCTTGATATAGCTCTTGAGAATTGTTAATATTTCAATCTGGTAATTGTTTTACTTCTCTATGTTATCCTACTCTCCGGCACTTGGCTTGCTTGAAGGTGATAGGTACTTGATAAATGTCTGCTTTTTAGGTGAATGAATGAATGAATTTATGTCTAAACTACAATCTATATGTGGTTCCTGGCTTCCTTTGCTGTTATGAAATTTAAAGAAGCTGTAAATACCAAAGGATGCAGACTGATTCTTTACTGCAGCCACTGACTGGGAAGGTACCCTGAGATCATCTTTTCCACCTGGACGTAACTCTGGGGCTTAAAGAACAATATCTAAGAGTGATCTCTGTACCTAATCCTGCCCAATGATTTCTCAGTTTAGGGAAAGGAATATTTCACCTATTATAAGATAGCATGAGAGAATTATTTGTAGCAAAGATGTTTATATATCACGCAAATTTTCCTTTCTAAGAACAAGAAGCTTTGAGGTTAATAGTATTTTGACATCACAGGCAAATATCAGTCAAGATAAAAATAGAAGTATACAGGAAATGGTAGAAGAAAAAATGAAGTTGAAATGAGGACTGTAAGGTCAAGGATTCTTCCTTTATCCTTCAATGTGATCTTGATTGAACCAATACATGGTCCAGAGGAAAGAGCAGCACTTTGTAGGCTTTCCTCTAAGTCAAGGAACACAGGGTAATTGCTTATTAAAGGGTGGCTGGAACTGGCTTCTGTGGTTTTGTGCTCTGTTTTCTATTTTTTAGAAATTTCAGACGATAATAGCCATAAAGGTGTAGGCATTCATATCTGTCTTGAGGAATAAACTACAAAAAAGTATTCTTACTTTGAGAAGAGGTCCCAGTAAGACATTCCAGTTTCATGGGCATAGAAGCTGCAGAGTAGTTCTCTACTTCTCTCTTATTTAGTGTTCGTTTGGAAAAATAAAAAATGTTTTGTTTCTTGGCCAATTAAGACAATTAAAACACTAAAAATAAAAGGTCCCTCAAGTCCTGGCATGCAAAACAGCCGTGCTTACAACTGAAGATGGCTCCTGTCTGCCACCAGTGCACATCAGGCACAGGTAAAGAAAAGATCAGAGCAACGCAATGAGGATCAGTTACTAAGTCAGCAGTGTGGCTCAAATACCATTGGAATATGAGATTTTCATGCTCCCTTGCTAGCATTTTCAACATCATATGCTGACACCTTATTCCATGGGTAATGAGATAAAAATTAAACATGCTGGTGGAAAATACAAACTAGTATTACATTTTTAGATGTTAACACCTGTGGTCCAAGGCTCTAATTCTTCCAGTTCTTCAGTCTGAAGAAAACACAGTTTTCTCTTCTTTTTTTACCCCTTTGTTTGTTTGTTTTGGGAGACATGGTTTCTCTGTGTCTTTGGAGGCTGTCCTAGAACTTGCTTGTGTAAACCAGGCTCGTCTCGAACTCACAGAGATCTGCCTGCCTCTGCCTCCCAAGTGCTGGGATTAAAGGCGTGTGCTACCACCACCCGGCCACAGTTTTCTTACTAGTCACTCTTGAGTCTAATGTCTGACAGACTCTAATCTCATTTCAACACAGTTGCAAATTAGCTTCAGAATGACCCTAGGTGTGTGTAGTTTGTTGGTGTATTTTCACCTTGGACACAATTCCACATCGACTGACCATGCTGCTTGTTCTAGAAACTCCTGAACACAATATGATTGCAGCGCCGGGGCACTAGACCACATTTTGTCTGCTTCCAAGCGTCTTGACAAAAGGATTGTTTCTCGACTTGATGAAGAAAGCATTCATTTTATTGTCAAACAAATACTGAAAAAAAAATAATGACTATGTTAAGGACTGTCTGTTTCCTAGCTTTAAAAAAAAGTGATTATAATTTTGGCTTGGAGCCATTGGGGAGATGGTATTTCCACAGAGCACCAGGAATAGTGCCTGGCATATTGAAGATGCATAACTTGGACTTCAGAAGTGAGATAATTTAGGCAGGAAAACAGATATTATCAAAGGGGTAGGGTCTGAAAGTAAACCTGATATTTTAAAGCACATGCTTGCTTAGCAAGACAGTTGCAACTGATTCAATATTTTAGTATGCAACCTAACATCACATTATTCAGAATAGATTAAACATCATACTGATTGCTGATACTCAATATTCTGTCAACTGCTCAGAATAATGTTTATGTCAGCATAGGTCCAGCATAACATTTCAAAAATTATGCATGAAGATAGACATTTCCTACTTTGTAAACTTTTCAGGGAGTTTCCTGGACATTTTAATTGTGAAATATTTATCAGGTTAACCTTTCTTAACACCATATTTTAAAAAACTATGTATGCTTTTTAGATTATTTTCCACTCAGAAACATATTCATAACAGTCACAATTTTTTTGCTTGCTTTTATTCCATTCTCTGCCCCTCCACCTTTCTTATAGAATGTATATTATGTTACATGGCCCTGCTTGTTTACATCTCCCTTCATTTGCAGGGAGGCTAACAGAATTGGAATATTGACTCTCTCCTGGTGAGCTAAAGGATATTCTGGCCATTTTCAGCTGAAAAGCCCATATTTGGTGGGCCTCTTCTAAGGGTTTCTCCATCTTTTGTAAGACTAACAATGTGGTGGTCATCTGAAAGGGGACCTACTGCTAAATTCTCCGGCTATCAGGAAAATACCCCATCGAAAGTCACAAGGTTATTGACAAGCCATTCTAAAGGAGCCATTTTAAATGTGTGGGTATGAAATGATGCCTTAGGGATTTTGCTCTGGGATACATTTCTGGAGTGAAAGTTGATATTTTCAGGAGGTTTCTAGAATCAGGCAAGATTTTATACTTGCATCTGGCTCATCATCAGTGACTCAATAGGAACTGACCCACAAATATATCTACATTGTTCCTAAGCAACCTCTTGAATAAAAAAAGCAATGGTATTTTTCTGTGATCGTGGGGGTAAAATTTGATAAGAAAACAGATGGCACCTTTTAGCTTCCAGGAATTTTCAATAAACAAGTTGAATTAGAAAGAAGTTTGCAAAAGAAAAAAACATAGCTTCTATATGCACTTTTAAAAACTTAGTGTTGGCTTTGGTGCAAATAATGACAATGTCAAGCTCACAAACTTCAGCAGATTATGATTCTAGATTGCATCATGGCATCTCTATAGCATCCAGATTTTGTCAATTTTACCTCATCTTCCTTTACATTGACACATCACCGTCCCTAAATTGGAGGACTAGATTGCTAATTCCACAACAGGTGGCAAACTCCCACTAGCCAATGACTCAGGAGTAAGGCACATACAGAACTAAGACTGTGTAGGTTGCCCTACCTATGAAGTGCATTCAGGGGGCATCAATATTTTCAAATGGGGGTTGATTCTGTATAAGTGTTGTGAGTTTTCTTAAGAAAAATCTTTAAATAAATAAAGTATCATCAGGCAGGCTTTCAACACATACCCATGAATCCACCTGAACTGAAGTCTTACTCCTATACTATCAGATTATTTTAATTTTGCATTTTCTCTTTACATTTTTCCCTCCATCTACTCCTCCTTGTTCCTCCCCCTCCCATTACATATAGATCCACACCCTTTCTCTCTTTCATTAGGAAACAAACAGGCTTCTAAGGGATTATAATATAATAAATATAATAATATAACATAATTAATGTGATAAAACAACAACTATCTCATCAGAACAGGAAAAAAACAAGCAAAAAAGGAAAAAGCCTAAGAGAAGACACAAGAAACAGAGGCCCACTCAGTGCACACTTAGGAATAACAAATGTAGAGGAGCTGGGACAGACCAGTGCAGGCCATGTGCATACTTCCTCAGTCTTTGTGAATTCAGATGAGATTTGTTCATGTGGATTTAGAGGGACCAGTTTTCTTGGTGTCCTCTACCCTTTTGAACTGTTACACTCTTTCCTTCTCCTCTCTCACAGGGTTTCCTGAGCCCTGGAGGGAAGGAATTGATAGAGATATCCGCTTTAGGTTTGAGTGTTCGGAGGTCAAAGGTCTGTGAGGAAATGAGCAACTCTTCAGGATTTCTGAGGAGATGTTATGTAGACCATATTCTCAATCGGGGAGGCTTTAGAGAGAATGGAACCACGATATGAGAAAGCAGGCCAGATATGGAGGAAAAAATAGTCTGATAAGGTCACCAACATTCATGGTTTTGACAGTGACCCACCTAGCCAAACTGACTGCTATGGGTGGTAGGAGTAATGCACATGAGTTATACACAGAGGTCTTCACCATGCCTTTTGGGTTTAGTTTTCCTCTTTGTTTTCAAGTGATTTATTATTTATTTGTTTGTTTATTTATGTGTGGGCATGTCCATCAGCACCATGGCACGTGCATGGTACTTGTGGCTACTGGATATTGTTTTCTACCCTGTGAATCACAGAGACTATACACAGGTCTATAAGCTTAGTAGCAAGCAAGTACCTTTACCTTCTGAGATAGCTCACTGGTCCTTGAGTTTCATTCTTTAAGACTACTTCTTGTTTTCACCTGACTTTGCCATTTAAATAGCTGAGGTCAAGGCCGATTGTCACATAAAACAGCAAAGATTCAGGTGTCCATAAGAGCAAATTTCTTACAACTGGCAAACATGACAGTTAAGAACAGGTTTTCATGTTATTAAAAGATTTTGAAAAATTTAAATTGCTCACATTGGTATGCACATTGGAACATTAACAGATGTTTAGACTATTTACACAGTTCTTCATTAAAATTCCTTATTTTATCACAATGAATTCAAATTTAAATAATTTATAAATACTTCCTGAAGACAGGTCATTTAACTTTCAAAGTAAAATTTCAGTTCTGTTGTGATATTATTGTTTACTAAACTATGTATCCTCAAAACACTTCATGTGAAAGGCACTATAAAATCAACTAAGTATTTTCCTGTTAGCCTACCCTTCCTTATGCAATCCTGTAAGTAATGGAACAGAAACCTACGCCCACTGCTCATAGAAATCCAACCTCAGAATAAATGCCAGAACTGACCAAACAGTCAAGCCTTTGAGTTTTCAATGTCAGCAGAGATGTTAGATCACAGTTTACAGCAGGGAACCAGGGACATTTCCTACAGAAAAGGCTGGTTATGAATCTGGGAAGTAAGTACTCATCATAAATCTGGAGTTCAAGGAGAAGGCCTGGGCATTACCAGTACAGTGGTAACATAAGGCCATAGAACTGGATGAGAGGAGCAAGGGTAGAGGTCTATTTTTTTTATTCAGTTTTCTGTTTTTCTGTTAACATGTATCAACTGTGCTCATTAGTTAGATTCAATGTGATATTTCTGTAATCCACACAACATATCCTGATCAAATCTTATCTCTCTTCTCCCTTGCTTCCTAATAACTACTAATGACTGCTGCATTTGAATCAATCCTTTTCCATCATCCATATGTGTAGACATGCAGGGCTTGTCTCTTTGTGCCTCTTTCCTGCCACAATGTGCTCCAGCTCCATCCATTAGCTGCAAACAATGGGATGTTATTCTCTATGAAAGTGTGTGAAAAGAAGAGTTCTCAAATGGTGTCCTAAGTTCATTGTCATCGGTGATGCAAAGCAGATCTTTCAGGACTGACCTGAGCATCTAAATAAACCTTGTTTTCTCTTTGCAGTTAGTTTTACTTTACAGCTAGGCTTTCGCATTGCAGCACAGCTTTCCATGCAGATCGTTGGAGGGAACTTTATACTGTGACGACTGTGACGTCACCTGTGACTCTGTGATATGTGACCCCTGCTGTAACTGAGAGAGATTCTTCAGACATACTTTGGAGTACTGATGAAGAGATGAGCATATGATAGACTGAGAACTGTAGGAAACACTCTTTCCATTCATAGAAAATGAAAGATTATGACAAATAAATGGGCAAATAAATAGACTGGGTACAAAGTGTAACCATTCTATAAGAACAGGAATGTGGAAGTGTGTGGTCAATGATGGAAAGCTCTAGTTGATTAGAAAACAAAGGAATTTTGTAGGGAGTCTGTAATGGTTTGAATGAGAGCCTACTCATAGGCTTATATGTTTGCATGTTTGGCTCCAATTTGAGAGAACTGTTTAGGAATATGGCATTGTTGATAGAGGTATTTCACAGGGAGAGGATGGGCTTTGAAGGTTCAGAATCCCACAGTAGCCCCAGTCTCCATCTCTTTCTGCTGTATGCTTGTGGATATGATGTAAGCTCTTAGGTACTGCTAGAGCATCATGCCTGCCTCCCTCGTGACACTCTTCCTACTGTTATGGAATAACCTTCCAAAACTGCAAGAGAGCCCCCAATTAAATGCTCTGTTTTACAAGCAGTTTTGCTCATGGTGTTTCTTCACAGAAATAGAACAGTAACTGAGTCAATAGTTTTGTCGTGAGCAGGAAACATCAATACAAAGAAGAAACAAACATATGTCCCTTGCATAAAGGCAGCAAAATCTGAGAAGTCATGAGCATCCAGGAAAATTTGCTTTTTACAAACAGCCAGGACATTCTGTTTAGATTAGAAAGGTGAATAAACTAGGAATGCTGCTCTGTTTTTGCAGTAGAATATGAGAATCTGAAATGTAAAATGAATTAGATTCTGTATTGCTTCTATTATTCCATTAAAACAGACTAAGATTATTATGTATTATTTTTTGAAAGAACAAAAAATATAAATTTTGAAAAGACCACTAGCACCCTAGCTATGTTTCATCATTTGAAGTGACTATGCATTTGGTTTAACTGTTTGGGAGAAATATTCTTCTGGCAATCTCAATAACCAGGGTAGCCAGGTAAGTTGAATTTGGCTTGAGACTACTGACCTGATGAGCAGACTAGAACTAATCTTCTACTCTTTTGGGATAGGTCTCTAAAGGATGATTGGTTAAGGTTAAGTTTCTTCACAACAGACATAACAATACTAATGATAATAGTAACAAACCCTTTCCAAGATGTGTAGGGACTTAAGAAATTTTCCAGCACAAGAAGGAAATTTAATTGTCTTTGTCTGTCTTCTGGATTTCCTTCTGTTGCTGTAATAAAAAAAATCTGACTAAAAGCAACTTAGGGAAGGAAAGGATTTACAGGCTTAACTCCAAGGTCATAAGCCATTATTAAAGGAAGTCAAAGTGGTAATTCAAGTGGAAGTAGAGGCAGAAACCATGGAGGAGCACTGATTGCTGGGTGCCTCTCTGGTTCACTTTCTGACTCCCTTGTGCTTAGTTAGCTTTCCTGTACACACCAGGCTCACCTGCCTAGGGATGGTGTCAGCCACAGTGGGTGGGGCCCTCCTTCATCAGTTAATAATCACAGCTATCCCCTACAGACATGCCCACAGACCAGTCTGATTTAGGCAATTCTCCCATGAAGACTTTCTCTCAGGTGACTCTACACTGTATCAAGTTGGCCATCAGCTAAAAAGGATAGGCCCTGAAGAGATTCATGTGTAAACAATAGTGCCAGTTCTGATCTTCATACTGTTGGAAGTAGGAAATAATGTGAAATAACATAATGCCTTTTTTGTTACTCTGATAGTTTTTTTACTGTTTCTGATGATCAATGTAGAAAGAGAAGAAATGGGAAACACAAGAGATCTGGAATGAATTCATAAGTAAAAACAGCATTGTTTCTATTTCTATATATCTTCTTTCATGTGTAGGCATACTATATTGGTTTATTTAACCCACTTGTAAAACTTTACTGAGTAACAACTTAAGACGTTGATGGTACTCGAGGAGGAATAGCTCTACACATGACCGTGTAGCAATATACATGACTTCACTACTCCCTTTTAAAGAGTAAAGGCAGAGTGTAAATGAAAAATAATTCATACATGAACAAATTTCAGATTACAAAACTATTTATGTGCATTTAGGTCAACCTACTCCATTCTATTTAACCAGGCATGCAATACATTATTTTTTTATTGCTATAGGAGCTGACTTGCTTGAGATCATTTAATTAGGTTTACAATATTATATGAATTTTGTAGGTTTGGGTGCACTGTGACTACATATCATTCTAGAATGTCATTTTATCCTAGAATTACCAGATGAAATAACCCTTCCAGTTTATGTTATAAAGAAATAAACATGGCTAAGAAAAAAATGAATTATGTTCTCTAAATCATTCTTTGAAGCATATCACTTATTTATTTTATTTGTTCATTAATTCACTATTTGCTGTAATTGGGATTGAACCCAATACTTCATGACTGTTAGCATAGCACTATATCACTAAGCCAAAACTCGGCTCTAAACAATTCTTAAAGAGTATTTTAGGAGCCTCATATGCAGTTCAGTGCAGAGAGCTTGCCTAGCATGTAAGGGTCCTTAGGTTTAATCCCAAGAACAAGAAATATAGAGCATTTTTGTTCTCTTGAAATCATCTAAATATTAATGCTAACTACAGCAAGGAACTCATGGCAAATATTTGGGAAAAAATTAAAGAATTCTATGAGAAACATAAAAATGCTAAGAAATCAGAAAAACCAAAGGATTATGCTTAGAACATAGTGTGGTTGGGCATGTATCTGAAGAGGCATAAAGTTAAGGTGAGGTAGCATTTGAGGTAAGAAATGTGAACTTTGTAGAAACAACTCAAAATATCGGTTGGAAAACTCTAGAGAGTGAGGCTGAAAAATCATAAAGATACTAAAACAAAAGTGGTCTAAGTGGACAGGAAACATATCTCATAGGGAAACTTCTTGTTCAGCTTGCACAGGGCCCTGTGTTCTCTCCCTGAGACCACAGAAAAAAGCAATTTTAGAATATAAAAGGGACAAAGACTACCCTCAGCTGGATGGGCAATAGAGGTATAAGTAATACTGAGGCAATTGCGCAGCAACAGTTTTCTAGGTCTTTATTGTACTTAGCAAGGAATATAGTGCTGTGGTTAGTGTTACTTGACAGCCAATATGTCAGGACATAGAATCACCTATAAAACACTTGAATCACCTCCAGACACAGCTGTTAGGCATCACTTAAGTGTTCTGGATTTAACTTGATTAGGATAATTTAATGTGGTGAGAAGAGTCATATGTTTTAGGTGGCATCATCCCTGAGATGGTATTCAGGGCTGTATAAAATTGAGAATGTGTGCTGAGTGTGTTTTATTCACTATCTGATTCCTGGTTGTAGATGTAATATGACAGCCAGGATTCTACTGTCTTGACTTCCATGCTAGAACAGACTGTCCCCCTAGACCCTTTCTCCTTTGAGTTGTTTTTGTCACAGAAACAAGAAAAGAAACTTTAAGGAGGTGTTATCTGGGTTTTGACCATAAAGATTTTAAGCAAAAGTCAGGTTTAAGTTTTAACAACATCATTGTAATGGTGAATGGGCTTTAAGTGGCCAAGAGGGAAAACAAGAAAACCAACATAAAGACAAACATTTTGTACTTTACAACAGTTTGGACGTGGTTAAAAACTCTATGCTGGCATGAGGCTAGACAAGGTGTGATACTTTTGTATTTCTAGAGTAGAGTAGACTTCCTAATGAGTTCAATATGGGGACTCAGAGGAACAAACTGTAATTCATAAATGACTTCCTTGAGCACAGGTTTGCTTGGTGTGTGCCATGTGCTCAGAAGATAAAGGCAAGGGAAGAGGTTTTCAGAACAGTGGCTGGAGAAAACCAAGATTCTACTTCAATAAACCCATAGACCTTCCAGGGGGTGCAATGATAGACTAACTACAGCAATCCAAGTTGGAGTTCTAAGAAGTCAGCACTTCAAAGAGTTGTGGCCATTCAACATTGCAAATCTGTTAACAAGGAGCACAGTGGAGGGTAATTCTTAGCTCACATGCTTTAGCTAAGAAAATGAACTGGGCAAGAGGATGTCTGTTCCATTTTAAGTAGAAGAATCCTCAGCAGGAAGATATATCATGCTGCACATGTCTTACTAGAAGACAGAGTAATGTGGATGTAGCCAGGGCATGAGCTATCCCAGAGGACAAATGTAAAAATGACAGTTTAGGAGATGAGATGTGCTTTGCCTCAAAATTTTGTTACTTCTGTGAGACAATCCTTCCTGAATCTTTGTATTCTTTGTGCTTTAAGATCATGGATATTTTACTGAATATCAATGTGCCCTGAAAAGATATTCTTGGTAATTTGGGAGGGCATCTGGAAGTCCATGAAGGCTTGGTGACGTAGAATGCTGGGCCCAAGGCCAGAGCTCCTCATCCACAGAGGATAAGGTGGGTCATAGAAGTGGGTTTTTCTTTGTTTGTTGTTGATGGTTGGTTGGTTTTAAACAACCAGAAGAATTGATTTTCCTAACATAAACTGAGCAACATTAGCAATTAAATAACTGAGGCAAACACCCTGCCTTTTATTCTGAAATTTGCTTTGTGTTTTTATTTCATGCTATAAACAATCAGTTTGCTCTATCCATGAGTTCCACATCTGTGGAGCCAATCAGCCATGGAAAAGTAAAATTGCATCTATATGGAGCATGTTCAGATGTTTTCCTTGTCATTACTCCCTAAATAATGCAGCACAACAACTGTTACACAGTGTTCACTTTATATTACATGTTATGAGTATCCTTAAGACAATGTAAACAATTCACCAGGCCGTGCAAGTCTGTTGACAAGGACTTGATTTATCTGGGGATTTTGGCGTGAATATGCAAGGTTTCTTGGATTGCGTCCCTGAGGATTCCATAGAATAGCAGTAGATATATTTGATACAATATTTTCAGATATTAAATGGTATACACTGTCCCCTGCTAATGACAGTTCTTCTATGTGATGGGATGAATGATTGAATAAATATAATGCTCATTTGCATCTTTATTTTTATTCTCCATTCTTTTTATTGTTCCCTTGTACACAGTGTGTGTGTATGTGTGTGTGTGTGTGTGTGTGTGTGTGTGTGTGTGTAGACTTACTGTTGCATATTTTGAACTTGCTACTGTGTCCCTCAAAATGTCAATCTGCCTCAATAAGGGTACAGATGGGGAAAATCTTTTAGAACCCTGGACAAGCAGGCAAGAATAGAGGAATTTCCATGAAATGTTCTCAGAGAGATACACCACTATTTACCATTTTTCATAAAACAGTTATTGGTGAGTACCAATCCTTGTGCTAGGCCCCAAGGAGAAATAGCTAAGTCACACATCTGGCCTGATCCCTTCTAATAGTTTCTCTGTAATCATTTTATTGGCATAATTAAAGCATAATCAAAACAATATTCTTAGGTATTAGCTATCAAAGAGAATGAGTGAGAATAAAATATACTTTTGGCTAGGGAAAGTATTTCAGAGCTGTAGTAATTTCCTGTGCTCCCTCTTCATTTCATGCATAGCCATGGGCAAGGCCTGCCTGTGAAGCATTTCTATTCCCACAGCAGGCTGTGACTTCCCCTGGCATGGCATAAACTCCATTTCGTGAGTGCTGGGCTACAGTATTTTCCAAAGCTCAAGCTAATTATATGAGATTTATCTGTGTGGAAACAGGGATTAAGCAAGTAAGGGAAATGAGGAAATTTTATTTAGTGGCTCTGTTTAACAAAGGATAATGAAAACAAAGGTTACACAAAATGAAATCTTTCCTGAGATAAATACCTAACTGGTGAAGGGGAGCACTCTATTGGCGATTTTCTCTGCTCTCCTGTAGATGGCTGCTGATAACAGAGATAGAACACGCATACTTGCCTGCAAGCCAGGAGCAGGAATTATATCACACTTATCTCCTTGACAAACTTGTTTCTAAGCTTCTTTGTTCTTTTTTTTTAAGTTGTATAAAATGTATTTTATTTTCTCTTGTTTTATTTAAATTAAAAACAATCCTATTTTACATACCAATCCCAGTTCCCTCTTCCTATCACCCTCCCATGCCCCCCACCAATGTCCCATCCCACCCCCTATCTACTCCCCAGGGAGGATGAGGCCTCCCATAGGGATCATAAAAGTCTGTCATATCATTTGGGGCAGGGCCTAGGTGCTCTGCCATGTATCTAGGCTGAGAGAGCACCCGTCCATAGGGAATGAGCTAGGGATAAATACTGGTTCCATTGCCAGAGGTGGCATAGACTGCCTTTTAGGGTGTAGTCAGGGCCTCTGTCAGCAAGTATACGTTTCCACACAGCTTCCTCATTCTTATTCCTCAGAATGCTTGCAAAAAAAGGCTGGAGAAGGGGAACTCTCTTTTTATGATATGTTCATTTTTCATGGAAAGCACATTACTTAGAATAATACTATCAGCTTCCAAATATTTTTTCATAATTAATTGTTTTCTTCCCCCTCAAAACCCTAATTTTACTTTTTTTCAATGTTTTACCCCAGAATTAGTTGTTTTCCTCTTATTTGCTAATTGCACATTGTACCCTGCTCCAATTTTTATAATCACAATTATTTCATCTGGGGGAAAATAGTCTCCAGTATTTTATTTCCCTTTGTGTAGAGTTTTAATTTCCTCAAATTGTAGTCTCACTATTTATCTTTTTCTTCATAGACTTATTTGCAATGTATTTGTTCACTGTTCTGACCCAAATCTTTCCAATATGAGATAAAAATAACAGTGTTGCATCACATTCATCTATTATTTATTTGGATGGCGGGGTTTTTTAATACATCAGGAGAAAAACAGTATCTGTAAATGTGTTTGGGTTACGGCAAATGAGCACATTGTTGGAGCTTAATTAGCCTCATCCTATCCCTGTCTTTCCCACCCTCCTGCTGGAAAGGACCAGTCCTTCAGGGTGGAGTGGTACTTTGTGCTTTGAAATGTGGGTCTATGGCAACTGCCTGAAAGTCAGGGTGAAATGGAATCACCCTGACCCAGGGCAGCCTTCCTCCTTGCTGAAGCAACTGCCCTGACATGCAGCTTCAATGGGCCCGAATATGTGGGTAGGCTCTTCTGATCCCCCAGGTGTTTAAGTGACCTTTTCAAGTGTCTTAGCCAACATTGGGTGTCCTGTGACTCTCTTTAGTAATTGCTAATCTCTTATAATTTTCTTGAGTTGATGTTGCATTGAGAAATAAGAAGACAAATAATTGTCTTTTTGGAGTAGTTTGACCAAGTGCAAACTCAAATTTTAATGCTTCGTTTCTTCATCCATCTTTAGTCTGTGCTAACTAGTTTACAGTTTATCTGTTGTCCCTATGTATGTCTGACACTAGGAGTGCCTGTATGTCTGGTGTGCCTGTCTGTAACTAAGGTATTTATCCTATAGTTGTTAAACAGCACAGAAAATGTGTTATAGGAAAGAGCAAGTAATTCTTTCCAGAGATATTAAATGTAACATTAAAAAGGAAGATTTTACTTCAATAACCCCAAAAGAACCAAAATAGTAAACAAAACTGCAAACACCTGTTCTCAATATATGTCTTCCAACATTTATGATGGGTTATTACTTCTATCTAAGGTTTCTTTAAACCCAGTGACTGCTTTCCACAAACTATTACCACAGTACACATACATATATACATTATTCTGGGTAAGGGACATGGAAGAGTATGTAACTTATGATTAAAACTATGCATTTAACTTGTGTTTTAAAAGCTGCTTAAACAAGAAATCCAAGGTATAATAAAGTTGGTTGCTTTGCTCTTTCAAAGTCAGATTAAATTAAAACAGGTTGATTACACAGTAGGAGAGCATGTTATGTACGTAGTCTTAAATGGTCTCAAGGCATGTTGCTAACTTAGCTGCAAAGGTCAAGCAAATGTTGACTTTTTGAGGTCGAGGCATTTTCAGGAAAAGACATCACCACACTTTCTCATTTGTAATACATAGTTTCTTAGTGTTCTATTGCTGTGAGTAGACACTATGACCACAGAAGCTCTTATAAAAGCAAACATTTCACCGGGTTGCCTTACTATTCAGTGGTTCAGTCCCTTGTCATCATGATGGGGAGAATGGTGGCATGCAGGCAGACATGGTAGAGAAGTTGCTGAGAGTTCTACATCTGCATCTGCAGGCAGCAGAAAGAGACAGTCATTGGGCCTGGCTTGGACTTTTTGAAACTTCCAAGCCTATCCCCAGTAACACACTCCCTTTAATAAGGCCATACCTCCTAATCCTTTCAAATAATGCCACTCCCTGGTGATCACGTATTCAAAACTATGAGCCTATGATAGGGGTTAGTATTCTCATTCAAATCAACACACGTAGCTAAAGTGATCAAAAGAACACTGTAGGTATCTGTGTGATATAAAAACGAGTTGCACAGCTGTTTGTTGAAATCTTTCAAATTGGGAGTAAAGGTATCATTCAGGATGGAACATGACCACAAGCAGAATCATAGCATGCCTGGAGCTCTGCCTGTACTACTATATAGACAGAGAATCTACTCACATTATCATGGTTGGAGAAGACATGCCCTTGGACATCTCCAGATGCCTTTTTAACTGTCTTCTCCACATGGCCTTGATCATCCAGGCTGGACCTGTGCAGATGTCATCAACTACATCAATGGTTATGGCTATACAAAGTTAAGGTTAAGCTTAGGGTTGTAAGTGTTATGGTTGGGGTTAGTGTTTGTCCAAGTTCCTATAGAGTTTGACAGTGTTAGTACTGACTGTATGTTTTAAGAGGAGAGTAGAATAGAACCGTGGTATGTTTCTTACAGGTGCTCTACTGTAGAGCCATTACAGAACGTGGCATCTCTTATGACAGTTAATCTTGATTGTCAGATTGATGAGATTGACAAATGACTTAACAGAGACATAAAGCTGAGTGTGTCTGTGAGGAAATTTCCAACTGTATTTAGATCATGAAGGCTCTGACCTAATGAATGGATTCATCCTTGATGGATACAAACGAGAAATCTATTAAGATGTATTGGACTGAGTTTGTACAGTTGTGCAATTTGGAAGCACTGGTCACTGAGATTGGGGCTTTGTTGGTCTTATGATTGTAGCTCAACTAGGCTTCTTGCCTCCTGTAGTGTTAGCTCTTCCATCACATTCTGTGAAATGATGCACCTAAATATCCAATCACAGCAAATCTTTCTCTTCCCCTTAAGTTGTTTCTGTCAGTTATATTGGGTCCCAGGAATGATACAAGTAACACATCTCTGTACCTTTGACCAAGCTAACAGGATCTCGTCTCCTGAGAGGCAGTCCTTCACTCTGCCTTGGTTCACTTATCCTTCCTACCTTGGAAAATTAGAAGCAATGACTTCTGTGCCAAGATGCCATTTAGCCAATAGACACTGCTTTGCGTTGATTAAATTATACCCTTGATTTGTTTTTGTTTTAATTTTGCTTCCTGGGCAGGCTCCATTGTCAGAGTGGATTTTAATGATGCCAGTTAAGCCAGAATGTAGTTCAGAAGCTAAGTTAGTGTGATTCTCAGAAACTCATATTTTTTTGTGTGTGTGAAATATACAAATGTGAAAATTAACACTTAGAAAACCTGAAAGGCCCTAAAGCTGGGTTCTCCACAGCAACCCTGGCAACCTGTAAGTTCTCACACAACACTGATAATGTGTTTATCTCTGTTGGGTCAGACTTCTGTTATCTGGGACATAATGTTACACAGCTGTGCACCACTACTGCTATCTGTAATCCTCCACGCCCTCTGTACCTCGTTGTACCTATTTACCTTCCTGCCCTCTGTCCACTCCCTGGTCTGCACACCTCCTGTTCTCTGTACCCTTCCTGACCTGTGTCTACTCCCTTGTCTCTATTCACTCCCTCTCCTCTGTACCCTTCCTGTCCTCTGCACACTTCATGTTCTCTGTGCCCCTCCATGCTTCCTCTTAACGATTTAGTTTAAAAATCATTCTAAATTGTGCCATAGTGTTTTTCACTGGCCTTGGGATAAAATGTAACCTCCTTGGGTTGATAAATAATAGTTTTCAGTACACTGTGGTCATTATTCCATGCCTTGGTCTCACCTTGAGTAGTACAGAAATTTAAAATCCCTATGGAAATAATAACATAAAACTCTTACCCCATACCATGTCCATAGATATATTCTATGGTAATTAAAAATTCAACCATACTAGTAGAACTTAAACATTATTAAACATTACATTGCAAAAACTATTCTTATGAGTTTTACTTGGGAAATAGGTACAAAATAAGATAGAATAAGCACAAATAATGATTATAAGGAATTCTATAAATTTCAACAATGTTTAAAAACTGGAAGAAGACTTGAACAAAACAAATATCAAACCAAAAATCAATCTGTAGAACAAAAAAAATATTATAGTCAAATTGCAAATGTAGTACCAGAGATACAAAAACGAAATGTTTTATCTAGGATACATTTTTAATTTTTATATTTTCCTTTAAATTATAAACAAGAATGCTTCAAATGTCAAACCTAGGTACCTCTCCCTTTCCCTCCCCTCCTCCCACGCCCTCCCACCAAGCCCACCATACCACCTCATTTTCCCCAGGGAGACTGAGACCCACCATGGGGGTGTCCATAGTCTGTCAGTTTATCCAGGGCAGGACCTAGACACCCCAGAGACTAGGAGGAGAGTGCATCTCTCATTATTGGATGGGCTGCCAAAGTCCATTTGTATGCCCGGGATAAATACTGACCTACTACCCTAGGCCCAATAGATTGCCTAGGCATCCTCACTGGCACCCACATTCAGGGGGTCTTGATCAGTCCCATGCTGGATTCCCAGCCATAAGTCTGGAATCAAGAGTTAACCTTTGTCAGATCAGCTGTTTCTGTGGGTTAAACCAGCCAAGTCTTAACCCCTTGCTCATCAGTCCTCCCTCTCTGTCACTGGATTTCTTGAGTTCAGCTCAGTGTTTAGCTGTGGGAATCTGCCTCTGCTTCCATCAGTAGTTGGATGAAGGTTCTGTCCCCCGGACTCTCTAGCCATGGGATTGTAGGGTGGCACTCCCCAGATCGATGTCTAAAATCCATATATGACAGAGTACATACCATGTTTTTCTTTTTGTGACTGGGTTACCTCACTCAGAATGGTTTCTTCTAGTGCCATCCATTTGCCTGCAAATATCAAGATTCTATTACTTTTTTCTGATGAATAGTACTCCATTGTGTAAATGTATCACATTTTCTCTATCCACTATTCAGTTGAGGGGCATGTAGGTTGCTTCCAAATTCTGGCTATTACAAATAATGCAGCTATTGACATAGTGGAACAGATGTCCTTGTTGTATGAATGTGCATCTTTTGGATATATGCCTAAGAGTGGAATTACTGGATCTTGTGGTAGGCTGATTCGCATTTTTCTGAGGAATCCCCATATTGATTTCCAAAGTGGTTGTACAAGCTGGCGTTCCAACCAGCAGTGGAGGAATGTTCCTCTTTCTCCACAAACTCTCCAGTATAAACTGTCCTTGGTTTTTTTCCTTTTTTACCCATTCTGACAGGAGTAAGATGGTATCTCAGAGGTGTTTTGATTTGCATTTCTCTGATGCCTAGCAATGTTGAGCACATTCTCAAGTGTCTCTCAGTCATTTTAGACTCCTCTATTGAGAATTCTCTACGGAGTTCTGTAGCCCTTTTTTTAATTGCATCATTTGGTGTTTTGGAGACTTGCTTCTTGAGTTCTTTGTAAATTTTGGAGATTAGCCCTCTCTCAGATGTGGCGTTAGTGAATATCCTTACCCATTCTGTAGGCTGCCTTTTTGTCTTGTTGACTGTGTCCTTTGCCTTACAGAAGCTTCTCAGTTTCAGGAGTTCCCATGAATTAATTTTTGACCTCACTGTCTGTGCTACTAGTCTTATGTTCAGGAAGCAGTCTCCTGTACCAATTCATTTAAGGGTACCATCCACTTTCTCTTCTAAGAAGTTCAATGTGGCTGGATTTATGTTGAGGTCTTTGATCCATCTGGACTTAAGTTTTGTGCATGACAATAGACATGGATATGCCTATTCTACATGCATCCTTCTACATGCCAGTGTCCAGTTGTGCCAGCACAATTTGTTGAAGATGCTTTCTTTTTTCCATTGTATATTTTTAGCTTCTTTATCAAAGATCAATGTTCATACATGTATGTGTTAATATCAGGGTGTTGAATTCAATTCCGTTGGCCGACCTGTCTATTTTTGTGCCAATACCAACCTGCTTTCAGGACTACAACTCTATACTAGTGCTTGAAGTCATGGATGGTGATCCCTCCAGATGTTTCTTTGTTGAGTAAGGTTGTTTTGGCTATCCTGGGTCTTTTTTTCCATACAAAATTGATTATTATTCTTTCAAGGTCTGTGAAGAATTGTGCTGGTATTTTAATTGGGATTGCATTGAATCTGTAGATTGCTTTTGGCAGGATTGCCACTTTTACTACATTGATTCTACCTATCCAAGAGCATGGGAGATTATTCCATATTCTGATGTCTTCTTTAATTTCTTTCTTTAAAGACTAAAAGGTCTTTCAATTGTTTAGTTAGCATTACCCCAAGATATTTTATGCTGTTTGTGGCAATTGTGAAGGGTGATGTTACTCTGATTTCTTTCTCAGCCCTTTTATCATCTGTAATTGTAGGGCTACTGATTTTCTAAAATTGATCTTGTGTCCTGCCACTTTGATGAAAGTATTTATCAGCTGTAGGAGTTCCCTGGAAGAGTTTTTTTGGATTGCTTATGTAAACTATCATATCATCTGTAAATAGTGAAACTTTGACCTCTTCCTTTCCAATTTGTATCCCTTTGATCTCCATTTGTTGTCATATTGCTCTAGCTAGAACTTCAAGTACAATATTGAAAAGGTATGGAGAGACTGGACAGGTTTGTCTTGTTCCTGATTTTAGCGGTATTGGCTGGAGTTTCTGTCCATTTAGTTTGATGTTTGCTTTTGGTTTGCTATATATATAGCTTTTATTATATTTAGGTATGTTCCTGATATTCCGGATCTCTCCAAAACCTTTATCATGAAGCGGTGTTGGATTTTTCTGCATCTAGTGAAATGATCATGTGATTTTTGTTTCTCAGCCTGTTTGTATGGTGGATTATATTGATGGATTTTCTTATGTTCAACCATCCCTACATCCTTGGGATGAAACCAACTTGATCGAACTGAATGATTATTTTGATGTGTTCTTGGATCCAATTTGCCAGTATTTTATCAAGTATTTTTGCATCAATGTTCATGAGGGATATTGGTCTGAGGTTCTCTTTCTTAGTTGTGTCTTCATGCAGCTTGGGTTTCAAGGTTATTGAAGCCTCGTAGAAAAAGTTTGGCCAAGATCCTTCTGCTTCTATTGCATAGAATACTTTGAGAACAATCGGTATAAGCTGTTCTTTGAATTTCTGGTAGAATTCTGCACTGACGCCATCTAGACCTGGGCTTTTTTTGGCTGGGAGACTTTTGATGACTACTTCTATTTCCATAGTGGTTATAGGTCTATTTACATTGCTTATCTGTTCTTGATTTAATTTTGGCAAGTGGTAGCTATCCAGGAAATTGTCCATTTCCTTTAAATTTTGAAATCTTTGGGAGTACAGGTTTTCAAAATATGACCTGATGATTCTCTGAATTTCCTCAGAGTCTGTTGTTATGCCCCTTTTTTCATTTCTGGTTTTGTTAATTTGCATGTTCACACTCTGCCATTTGCTAAGTTTGGACAAAGGTGTGTCTGTCCTGTTGATTTTCTCAAAGAAGCAACTCTTTGTTGCATTGATTCTTCATATTGTTTTCCTAGTTTCTACTTTACTGATTTCAGCCCTCAGTTTGATTATTTCCTGGCATGTATTTCTCCTGGGGGAGTTTTCTTCTTTGTGTTCTAGAGCTTTCAGCTGTGCTGTTAATTCTCTAGTCTTTTATGCAGTTTCTTCATGTGGGCACTTAATGCTATGAACTTCCCCCTTCACAATGCTTTCATGTGTCCCATAGGTTTGGGTATGTTGTGTCTTCATTCTCATTGAATTCTAGGAAGTCCTTAATTTATTTTTTATTTCTTCTTTGACTCAGGAATGGTGCAATTGTGCATTATCCAATTTGTATGAGTCTGTAGGTTTTCTGCAATTTGTATTGTTGTTGAATTCTAATTTTAGCATATGGTGGTCTGATAAGATGCTGGAAGTTATTCCAATTTTTTTGTACCTTTTGAGGTTTAATATATTGCCAAGTATGTGTTCAGTTTTTGAGAAGGTTCCATGTGGTGCTGAGAGGAATGTATATTCTTTTTTATTTGGATGGAATGTTCTATAGATGTCTGTTAATCCCAATTGGGTCATAACTTCTATTTGCCCTTTTGCTTTTTTGTTAAATTTCTGTCTGGTATCGTTGTCTAGTGGTAAGAGTGGGGTGTTGATGTCTCCCACTATAAGTGTGTGGGGCTTTATATGTGATTTGAGTTTTAGTAATGTTTCTTTTACATGCATGTCTTTGTATTTGGGGCATACATGTTCAGAATCAAAACTTCATCGTGATGAATTCCTCCTGTCATGAATATGTAATGACCTCCTTCATCTCTTTTGATTGATTTTATTTTAAAGTCTAAATTTTTAGATATTAGTATTGCTACCCCCACTTGTTTTTTGGGTCCATTTGATTGGAAATCTTTTCCCAACATTTCACTCTGAGGTAATGTCTGTCTTTGAGGCTGAGGTGTGTTTCTGTATGCAGCATAAGGATGGGTTCTGTCCTCGAATCCATTCTTTTAGCCTGTGTCTTTTCATGGGCAAGTTAATACCATTAATATTGGGGGATATTAATGACCATTGGTTTCTCATTCTTCTTTGATTTGGAATGGTTGCTGTTGGCAGAATTATGTGTGGAATTCCACCCCTTTTTTCTTTTGGCAGTTGGTAAGGTGGGATTATCTAATGCCTATGCTTTTCTGGTTTTAGTTAACTTTTTGGGTTGGAGTTTTCCTTCCCGAAATTTCTGCAGGGCTGGGTTAGTTGATATGCATTGCTTGAATCTAGTTTTGTCATGGAATATCTTGTTTTCTCCATCTATAGGGATTGAGAGCTTTGTCGGGTATAGTAGTCTGGGCTGACATCCATGGTCTCTTAGTATTGGTAGAATATCTATCCAGCACCTTCTGGATTTCAGAGTTTCCATGGAGAAGTCAGGTGTAATTCTGATAGGTTTGCCTTTATATGTTATTTGGCCTTTTTCCTTAGCTGTTCTTAATATTCTTTCTTTATTCTGTATATTTTGGGTCTTAATTATTATGTGGCAAGGGGACATTTTGTGGTCTACTCTATTTGTTGTTCTGTGAGCTTCTTGTACCTTCATTGACATGTCTTCCTTTAGGTTGGGAAAGTTTTCTTCTATGATTTTGTTGAATATATTTTCTTCCCCTTTGTGGTGGTTTTCTTCACCTTTTTCTATATGTATTATTCTTAGATTTGGTCTTTTCATGGTGTCCTATATTTCCTGGATATTTTGTGTCAGAATTTGTTGAACTTAAGATTTTCTTTGGTCAATGAATCTGTTTCTTTTAGTGTATCTTCAACACCTGAGATTCTCTCTTCCATCTCTTGTATTGTGTTGGTTATGCTTGCATCTGTAGTACCTGACCATTTGCCAAGCTTTCCTAATTCCAGCCTTCCTTCAGATTTTGTTTTTTTATTGTCTCTATTTCAGTTTTCAACACTTGCACTGTTTGAATTGTTTATTGCAATTTTTGCTTTGTCATTTTTTCATTTTTTTGGTTTGTTTTTTCTTCCATTTCTCCCAGTTTTTGGTTTGTTTTTTTCTTCCATTTCTTGCAATTTTTTGGTTTGTTTTTTCTTCCCTTTCTTTCATTTTTGGTCTGTTTTTTTCTTCCATTTCTTTGAGGGATTTTCCTATATCCTCTTTTAGGGCCTCTACCATTTTCATGAAGTTGTTTTTAATGTCATTCTCTTCTGTTTCATTTGCATTGGAGTGTTTGAGTCTTGCTGATGTTTAGTCTCAAGAATCTGGCGGTGTCATATTTGTTTTTCTGTTGCTGAGTTGTCTCTTTCCCATCTCTTCTTGTAGTGGGTGCAGAGAGAGCCCATTACTGGTCTGGTGGTTAGGGGACCAGAGTTCCCTTTCAGTGGGTACAAGCCAGTCCAATACTCTGGTAGTTATCCTCTTCCTGGTCCTAGTCCTGGTCCCATGGGTGGAGAAGAAGACCAGGAATCTGAGGTACATAGGATACCGCCTAGGTGCATAGGCTTGCACTGGGAGTGAAGGCTCACTTGTGGTCTGGTCCCTTAGTCCCGTTGTTGGAAGAGAATACCAGAAATCTGAGGTGTGTGGCTCCCGCTGGGAGGGTAGGCTCTGTGGCAGTCCTCAGGCAGTCCCCATGTACTAGAATAAGGAAAAATTTAATACCAAATTAATATGAAAAATATTCCACATCTCTACTAAGATATGAAATTACATTTAAACAAATGTAATTCCAGTATAAGCTCTTTGGATTGACAAGATGGTTCTATTTTCTAAAATCCTGAGTTTTTTTGGAGACAAAGCAAATGAAACACTTATAATTGTTATATTTACATTGAGAACAATTTGGAAGTAGTCAACACAACTGAAGACATAAAACATTTGACAACACCTGGTGTACTTGAGGTGTTTGCTCCCTTTGTAGTTATTTATTTCCTCAGATGTGATCTTGCACATTATTCTGCACAGGTACACATGGGCACTTGTAAAATGTTAGATGATGTAGAGAGAAACAGTATGTGCAACATCAGGGGAAAAGGTCTTCAACAAGAAAAATGGTTAGACTATGATGTGTGCTTCAAATTGAATGTACAAATAAAACATTTAAATTGAAGTATGCCATACAGTGTAACTGAACAGAATGATGAGCTGCATAATTCATTTGAATAAAAAACCCAACTTCTTAAGGAATAAAATGTAAAACTGCATATGGATGTTAGAAAATATTGTATATTGCTATATACTATTTTGAGTAGATATGTAGCAAAAGTATAAAAATTCATGAAGTAACAAACAATTTCTGAATATCATTTTTTGCTATGTGGGATAAGAGAAAGCATTTTCAGGGCATACATTTCTTTTAGATATGTTTTCTTTCTTAAGGCATATTTTCTTTATACATATGTGCATATTATATAATATTATAATTAAAAACAGGGAAATCAGCTAAGGGTATATAATTCAGTGTTACAGAAGTTGCCAACATGCACAGGATATAGTTAATTGTCCAATACTAAAACAAAGAGAGTGAAATATTTTATACTTGGTGAGGATTATGTAAGCTTGACACATCAAACAATCCACAAAGTATGACACATGTGTAGGGCAAACATTAAAGACGTTTCTATTCCTTTATCCTGCTTATTTTCTCAGTAGAAATAGTTTTCTCCTTCATCCTTTCTTCTTGATCAAAGAGGGATATGGTACCAAAGATGAGCCTTAGCAGATACCAGGGTTCATTTGAGATGCTAATCATGTATGATCTTGAGTCATTTTCCTATTTCTTTGTACCTCAATTTTCAACCTCTTGGCAACAATGGAGAGAAATTGCTCATATTGCAATTTCAAATCTATGTTGATGTACTCAGGATAGAATTCTTATTTTTGGGAACATAATGACATCCATTATCTCTTTGTATTTATTGTCAGCTAGTTAAAAGTCATGGTGCATAATGGCAGAGTTATATCTCATAGAACCAAGAGCTACAGTTTCAGAGTATTTGTTTTGTACTTTGTAGTGTGACTACTTGTATTTGGATAGTATAGTCAGATGTGATACTCATGGCTTACTAATTAGATGCTAATTCTGATCTGGTTATAGGTACCAAAATGGAAGCATGTAGTCTAATTGAGGCTAAACATAACATGAAAGAATCTGAGTGCAAATCATCCTGACTACTCCCAAAGTCCTGTACTTTAATCATTCTTCTTGTCTGCTAGTGTTGTACTGTTTCCGGGTATTCACCAAGCTATGTACAAGCATATAGAGGGAAATTATTGGCCAATGAAGTCATTCTCTTATGAAAAGAAGCAATGCCTTCATTTTTTCCTACTTTGTGTGAGCCAATACTTATACTACCCAAATTGACTATGTACAGAGATAATTATCAATGAGAGCTATATTGACTAGGATTTGAGCCACCTAGTTTATACAGTTGCTACTTTTGCATAGAGATTTATTTGGAATTAGAATGTAATGAAAATCTACCCAAAAATAATGCCAGTTCTTTGAAGTATTAAATCTTATGAGTATGACCTAACTGGTAATTTGTTTGGATTTAACTGTTTGCTTTTTAAAAATAAAACACCACTTTGGCAATGTGTAGGTAGCTCAGAGGAAAACAAAATAATGTAACTATTTTGCTTGATGATGTACTACTAAGTAGCCAGCTGATCTATCAAGCCAAGATTGGAATAATGTAATTTATCCTTGTATTTATTCTGTGAAAATATTACACTGGTTGAAAAGCAGAAAGGTAATCTCTTGAGAGGTGTGGGGAGATACTTACCTGCATGTGTGGGGCTGAGGAAATGTGTGCTTGCCTGTGTCTGTGAATGTGTGTCAGGGGTGTTGTAAGGGTACATTTAGGACAGTGTTCCTTCAAAACTACCACTACCAGTGTTTCCAAAATAACATTTCCCAAGATTTTACACAGATACTTGGCATCATCCTCAGATCAATAGGATACCAGTCTTTTCATCACTCTACATCATTTAAATCCTGTATCAGAACAAATAATACAGTCAGTTGTTTGTCATTGCTTTGAATTTCCCTAATTTAGGCTCAAGTAATGTCATGTATATTAATAGAAAAAGACTATATATTAACATTATCTTTTTAATTTTTGACACATAAAAGTCTTGCATTAAATCTAAAGTAAATGTGGAATTATGGTGGGATGACTAATTATGTCCAGATTATTTCTAGTCTTTAGTTCTCAGCAACGATTTCATTGTCCTGTGATTCATCAGAATCCAGAATTGGCTGTTTTCCCCTTGGATATTCAGAGGTGTATCATGTGGCTTACCACTCTTGTGAAAAACCCTGGATTGGTCATCATTACTTACTGTTTTACAGTTGCAATCATCTCCAATGCTGCTTCCAAATGACACCACATAGAGGCTTAAATATTCCATTACATGATACACTCCATACATCTTACTTATCTTGTTATATTTATGCTGCTGAAGTCCTGCTCCACAGATACAAATCTGGTAATTTATATTTTAATGATATTACTCTTTACAAATATTTAGTCAGAAAAATGGTGTCACTGAAATTGTAAATTAAGATTCCCATAGATTGCTGATTGTGCAGAATTTATTGGCTCCTTGTTGAATTTTAGTTTGAAGAAAGATGACTAAATGACTACCATCAGTTTTCAAAGTTTCATTCTTGACATTCTTGCAAGGAAATCTTACCAACTTGTTTGTTTTGTTGTTCGTTGGGTTAGTTGTGTGGTTATTTTTTTCAGTTGAGATTTGTATTAGCAGCATGAATAATTTATTCAATCAACAATATGTCATGCTAAGGATTATTGCCTGAGCAATAAAGACACAACAACAAACAATACAGTTCCCTGGAACTGTGAAACTTCATATTTATGAAGTAAGAAGACATAAAATTAATTACATTTATTTTCTTTGGTTATTTTAAATAATTCAATGAGTTCAATGCTTTCCAAACATAAAAATTTGTATCACATAGGTAAGAATTTCTTAGCTGCCAATAATAATTTTAACTTTGAGTCTCTTTCTATAGCATGCTAAAATTCTAATTAAATAGGGCTAACCTTTTGTTCATTTTCCCGAATATATGCAGAAACAGAATAAATGAAGAACAAATGTTTGTTTAACTGGTACTGATATATTTAATACTTTAATATTAAATATGATTTTTTAAATACTTTATTAAAATTTTATGCTATTAACTAGACTTTTTCCAACTACAATTGTCTGACATATTTATATCCCTCAAAAGCTCACAACATTAGTTTTTCAAAAACTGTCCTAGAATATATTCCTGTTGATTAATCTTCAGTTGATTTGTGGAGTTAAGTATATGCATATAACTCCTTTATATAAAACTGTTTCTTGCCTCCAGCATAAATATTAAACATATCATAAATACCTACTTTGACATTTTTTAAAGCGACATTTTGTAATTTTAACTCTTAAATTGACATTTATTACAGTCATTATTTATAAGATATATATATCATAAGGGCTATAATGGTCTTCAAATGTATGTAATTAAACTACAAAGTTATTTTTAAAAGGTAGTAATGTTGTGGGAAAAAAGATCATGTATCTTGAAACAGCATGAGGTTTTCTTGTTGGAAGAGAGTTGAGAAAGTTGCTACATCACAAAATATTAACCTGAGACTTGACTGTATTCATAGAATCAATTCTCTGTTCTTTAAAAGAAGTTGTATTGTCTTGTATCTGTGGCTAGGTTCTTGAATATTTACAGAATTGTAATAGAAGACTCATCAGTCAGTATTGAATGATAATGTCAAAACATGCTCTCCACTGTGGAAAACAGTGGCACTATTTATCGACATGTCTTCAATGGAAGCATTAGAACTACACTTCCATGAACTTATTAAATAAACATAAAGGGATATAGGTAATTGTAACAGGAAAGTTGCCTTTTGCACTTTCCATTTCTTTATGGGACATAGGAAAAAGTAAAATACAGTATTTCCCATTTCTTTTAAAGTGGACATAAGATTCGTTATCTTTTTTTGTTCATACCTCATGCAAGAATACCTTAAACTATTAATAGGAAGAAAAATGAGTGGAACAAAGATAGTTGCCTGTACACATACATATCTTATATAAACAAAAACCGTTGAGTCCACTAAGTGTTGCTAGTATATGCATGATTTTAATGCTGACCACTTGGTACTGGATAACCATTTATAAGACTCATTCGTGGGGAATGATTCTCCCTCTCTCAGGGACAGAAAGATTCTATCAAGGCATCTGCTGTGAGATTGTTTTATCTGCGTAGGGGATAGGGAAGCTGCACCTGTGAAATCTCAAAAATATGGTAGTCTAAACAAGTTTGGAGCAATGACAACACCAGCTGACATGCCAGTGTGGGTGGGAAAAATATAATGGGGGACCACCCTTAGATGGAGGACTACAGGTGATCAATGCTTTTTGCATTACTGTCACTCCTTTTGGCAGATGAAGAGTTTTAGTGAAGGAAAATAGAGCAATGTTCTTGTTGTCATGGAAGGCTTCCCTTTTCACAGAGCACTGCCTCATAGAATTTCCTGCTTGATTAATGTGACAGATGATCTCTGTCTATACCTCAGGACATTTTATTCACGTATATTAAAATGATATAATTCTTTGAACTATTTTGGGATAGGCAAAGAATACTGAGTGTTTCCTTTAGTGGAAGCCACTAAAAATTTGAATAGAAAGAATGGCAATTTGAAGACCCTGGGTAACCTATGTTTCAAAAATACTCGTGACAAAAGATTAGAAGTAACCCCAGCACCCATGTTTGATCAGCTGGATAGAATGGGCATGTAACACAAGTTTACATTGCAAACACAACAGGGAGAAATTGGTATAATGTAAATTATAATTTTAATGTTAGACCATAATTGAAAAATCAATATTGTTTATTCTGTCTTTAAAAATATTTAGTATGATCTAAAACATACAAAATAGTTTACATAATGGAATATTAATAAGGAATTCAATCTGAATTTAATTAGGTACCATTTTAAAGCCTCACTGACACAATATTTATGCCACTGGGCAACATAAATACAAACAGAAGTCTATTGTTTTAAGAATGAGGATACACTAAATGTAATAGAGAATACAATCTGTAGACATTTATTTTACTTGTGAGTGCTAGATATTTGCCGAGATATACAGAAATAATACTTCCAGCCCTAAGAATATCCAAAACGAGTAAACAAGACATAAACTGATGTAAAAATTAAATAAATATATGTATCAAATAATTACACAACAACTTCAAGAAAAATTAAATGTTTGTCATCAGTAAGCACACTATCATTATAGCAAACATCTTAGAGTACTTGCCAATGCTTTTCAGTTTCCAAGGAAATAACTCATTTGCATTGGCACTATGTTAAGGAAGTCTAGAAATGTTTTCCTTTCGCATATGGATGTGTCCTTGGGGTTAGTTCATGTCTTCGGGGAGATACGTCTCTCCATGCTGTGGCTTTGTTATTTTTCTGGTACATGTTTGTGATTCTTTAGGCCTTTTCTACAGGAGGTAGATGGTGACCCATACGTGCACACATCTACATCTGGAGTAGAAGCTGGCAGCTTCTCCCCAAGTAGTATTTCCATCTGATGGTGAAACTTGTCTTTTTTTTCCATTAGTGCTTTGAGAATTTCATATGTATTTTGACCATAATTAATACCAGTTTTCCAACTTTCCCAAATCAAATCCCTCTTCATTATACACCCATCCAACTTTATATCTTCCTTTTAAATTTATATCCATCAAGCCCAATTGGTGCTGGCCATATATTCCTGCACATGTAGCCTTCTATTGGTGTATGTTTCACTTATCAGGAGCTGTACTGACTCGGTAAAAGTCTCATATTAATCTTTCATTGCCTTTTGCAAGTAGCTAAAACTCCTTTGAACATCAATTTATTCATCTATAAATAACAAAAACAGATATACTTATGTATATCTGTTATCTGAGCAATTGGGCATCAGAGGCAACAGGTTTCTGAGTTCAAATCCTGTTTATTGTACAGTAACTTCTAAACCAGCTTATACTATACAGGAAATGCTGTCTCAAAAACAAGAGGGAGACATAAGGCTTACCTGTCAGATTTATTATAGAGAAATTTAGTTAATACATGTGGAGCAAAGAACATTCTAAATACCCAATAAATGACAAATATTAATACAAATTTCTCTATGGAATAGCTCTGGAAAAAATATTAGATAAGATTATTCCCCCCAAAAAAACTTTAGTAGAATTGATTATTTATATCACGTCCCCAGAAGTCAATTGTTTCCTTAGTATATTAAAACCGAAGAACCAAGTTTCTCATAATTTGGTCAGTCTGGTTTATGACTGAATTTATTTTGGGGGAAACTCTGTCTTGTCCTGTCATCCAAAACTATTAAGACACCTTTAAAATTCACTACTTCACATTGTTCATACAACTGTTATATTAAACACTACTGCTCATCTCTCACAACCCCTTTCATAGCTGTCTGGAGGGCTTTGAACAGACTGAGTTCTCATGGGCTTTCCCTGGCCACTTTATTATCTGTAGTTGTTGTCTTTCTGTTCAACTCATCTTGGAGCAGTCATGTTGGTGAAAGCTTTTAGGTAGAGCTTCTGACAATCCTAGGGCTGGTTACCTGATACCTCAGTGGGCTTTTCTGAAAGCATACATACAAGAATCATCAGCTGAGGGTAGTGACACAAGCCTTTAATCTCAGCATGCAGGAGGAAGAGGCAGGTAGATCTCTGTAAGTTCAAGGCCAACCTGCTCTACATAGAGAATTCCAGGACAGTCAGAGCTACATAATGAGAACCTGTCTCAAAAGAAAAGAAACAAACAAAAATGAAACATTTTATACAGGCTGATGCAATGCTCTGAGATACTAGATCCCGACCATTTTCCTCTCCTGAGAATGAGCAATAGGGTCAGTCACAGCTGAACCAAGTGCACCCTGGGCAGGGAAACTGTCCCGTAACTGATAATGAGGAGGCTATTAGTTGAACATAATAAATATGTGCTGGTTTAGGAGAATGTATATCCGATCTCTGTTTTACAGATCCTTCAAATGTTCCACCATAATTTTAAAAAACTTAAAGTAGAATTTAGGTATTCTTTTGTGGTGTAATACTTTTCTCCGTAGCTGCCTGCAAAATCACCTCCTGCACTGTTAAGGGTAACTGGGAGTGAAGAAGCTGCCAGCTCAGTTTCTGTGTGGTTCCTCTGCATTCTGGAAGCAAGGTGTATGGTGTCTTCAAGAAAAGAGCCTTCTTATGTACATCTGATAAACAGCCAATGGCAATGGCCATAAATGTCACATTTTGGAGACCGCTGGGGATTTTCCAAACCAACAACTTCTAGGGAGGTGTCCCACTCCTAGCATTGGGATTTCGTTTAATAAGCCAAGAATACAGATATCAGAATTATACACTATACAAAGTAACTTGGTATAAAGCCCTTTTTAAAATGCATTTTAAAATACTGAGTTTCTATGCGACTTCTTTGTGCATATTTAATTTGGGCTACTCCTTCCCGGGAAGACTATAATACTTAGTAAATTTATAAAAGTGTGTGCATGCGTTTATGTATATATATGTGTGTGTGTGTGTATGTATTTGTATCTGTATTTGTGTATATGTTTGTATATGTGTGTTTGTATGTATGTGTTTATATGTATGTGAGAGTTTATGTTAGTGTGTGTATTACGTTTACCTTGACTCTAGAAATTATGAATTTAAAGCAATAATTGCACATTAATTCAAAATGCAAATTCTAAAAATCATTGTAAAGGGATTTGACAGACAAATATAATCAATTTTTATCATTATGACAAACACATTAATATAATATGGACATTACGGGGCTGGAGAGATGGCTCAGAGGTTAAGAGCACTGACTGCTCTTTCAGAGGTCTTGAGTTCAATTCCCAGCAACCACATGGTGGATCACAACCATCTACAATTCAATCTGGTGTATATGTAATAAATAAATAAATCTAAAAAATATGGACATTACAACTGTCTAACTTATCAACATTTCTGAGTGTTTCACAGCATGACCATTTTTGTGGTATTCCCCACTGAGATCAATATTGCTATTTTCCATGGTAAGGTTGACCAAAATTCCAGCAAATTACCTTGTTCTCCTCAGGTGACAGGCAGTCACTGACAGAGATATTAAAGCAGATTTTTCTATTGTATTACAGGGAAGAGGTTAGAAATTACTCTTGACAGGATTTCATTCCCTCACCTTTCTCTCCCTCTGTCTGTCTCTCTCTGACTCCATACCCCCCTAACTCACACACACACACACACACACATACACACACACACACACACACACACACACACACACACACACACACACAATGACTGACCTGTGATATATTTTCCTCCTTTTCACTGAAAACAATGCAACATCGATGCTGCTGTTAGGCCCCTGACATTCTGAAATAACTCAGTTCTGGTTCATAATTTCTGTATAGAATGAACACACAAACTGTGGGGGTGACATAAGGCTAAGGGTCCCACAAATTAATTAAGAGTAGACTCTAAATCTAGATCAAGAAGATTGAGTAATACATCTTTATTTTTAGAGAGACATTAACTCGTTTTTAAACAATATCAGAAACAACACTTTCTCCTTTATTTGCATTTTTACCCAGACACTTAGAAAATGAACTTACATTGTTTTACAGTGTGTTGTTATAATAATTTAATCAGTGCTATGGGACTGAGAGTCAGTGTGGTTCTTTTGATGGAGTCCCATGAATAACCCACATGACTGACTTATGCACACTGACGTGGTAGAAGACTCATGAGAGAAGATCCAGGCTACTTCCATAAGCTGAAAAATTGAAAAGCTTTTTCCTTCCTCCAACACTCCAAATTCATGTGCAAACTTGTTTTTTCTGACCTGCATGTCAAGAAACATGCATTTGCAGTCATTATGATCTTTAGGAGACCATCAAAACAATTTTTCTTTAAATTAGAATAATGGATACATATGGAATTATCTTTTGACAACTCTTTTTGGTAGTTCTTAGAGAATTTTGTGCAATGTGTTTTGATCATTTTCATCCCTCCCTCCTCCAAATGCTCAAAGATCCAGCATTACTTCCCTACCTATCCAAAATTGTTTCCTTGTTGTTTGTTTGCTGCGGGTGGTGAGAATCAAGTCCAATTAGTGCTGCTCATATATTCTTGGATATGTTGCCTTCCATTGGAATGTGGTTGAATTACCACTGCCTCATAACTTTTATTGAAAATAGATATTTTTCTTTTTTAAATTTTATTTAAATTAGAAATAAGCTTGCTTCACATGTCAATCCTAGCTCCAACCCCGCCAAACCCCCATGCAATCCCCACTGGACTCTCCAGGGAGGTTGAGGTCCTTCATGGGGGATCTCCAAAGTCTGTCATATCATGCAGGGTAGGACCTAGGTCCTCCCTCATGTGTCTAGGCTGAGAGAATATCCCTCCATGTGGAATGGGATCCCAAAGTACATTCAGGAGCCAGGGATAAATACTGATCTAGTACCCAAGGCCCAAAAGATTGTCAAAATTTCCTCACTGACACCCATGTTCAGGGCTCCTGGATCAGTCCCATGCTGGCCTCTGAACAGTCAGAGTGGTGTCCATGAGCTACCCCTTGTTCAGGTCAGATGTTTCTATGGGTTTCACTGCTCGGGCATGACAACTTTGCTCATCACTCCTCCCCCTCTGAAACTGGGTTCCAAGAGTTCAGTTCAGTGTTTATTCGTGGGTGTCTGCCTCTGGATGAAGACTCTAGGATGGCATACAAGGTAGTGAACAATCTCATTATCAGGTAAGGGCATTTAAAGTAGCCTCCCCATTATTGGTTAGATTGTCAGTTGGTGTCATCCTTGTATATCTCTGGAAATCTCATTAGTACCAGATCTCTCCTCAAACCTACAATGACTCCCTCCATAATGGTATCTCCCATCATGCTCTCCTCTATTCTTCCCCTGACTCAAATTTCCTGTTCCCCCATGTCCTACTATCTCCTTCTCTTCTCCCCCTCACTTTACCCTAGGACCCTGTCCCCTCCCCCAGTGCTCCCAATCCATTCAGTAGATCCTGTCCTATTCTCCTTCTCTGGGGTACAATGAATATCTCCCTTAGCGTCCTCCCTGTTTCCCAGAGTCTCTGGCAGTGGGATTGTAGACTGGCAATCCCCTGATCCATGTCTAAAATCCATACATGAGTGAGTACATGCCATGTTTGTCTTTTTGTGACTGGGTTACTTCATTCAAGATGGTTTCTTCTAGTGCCATTCATTGGCCTACGAATTTCAAGATACCATTGTTTTTTTCCACTGAGGTAGTACTCCATTGTGTAAATGTACCACATTTTCTCTATCCACTCTTCAGTTGAGGGGCACCTATGTTGCTTTCAGGTTCTGCTTTTACAAACAATGCTGTATGAACATAATGGAACAGATGTCGTTAGGTATATGCCAAAGAGTGGAGTTGCTGGATCTTGTGGTAGACTGATTTCCATTTTCCTGAGGAATCTCCATACTGCTTTCCAAAGTGGCTGTACAAGTTGGCACTCTGACAAGCAATGGAGGAGTGTTCCCATCTCTCCACATCCTCTGCAGCATGAACTGTCATTGTTGTTTTACATTTTAGCCATTTTGACAGGAGTGAGATGGTATCTCAGAGTTGTTTTGATTTGGATTTCCCTTATGGCTAAGGATGTTGAGCACTTTCTCAAGTGTCTCTCAGCCATTTTAGACTCCTCTATTGAGAATTCTCTATGCAGTTCTGTACCGCACTTTTTAACTGGATTCTTTGGTGTTTTGGAGACTTGCTTCTTGAGTTCTTTGTAAATTTAGGAGATCAGCCCTCTGTCAGATATGGGGTTTGTGAATATCTTTTCCCATTCTGTGGGCTGCCTTTTTGTCTTGTTGACTGTGTCCTGTGCCTTACAGAAGCTTCTCAGTTTCAGGAGGTCCCATTTATTAATTGTTGATCTTAGTGTCTGTACTACTGGTGTTATGTTCAGGAAGCAGTCTCCTGTACCAATTTGTTCAAGGGTACCTCCCAACTTCTCTTCTAAGAGATTGAGTATGCCTGGATTCATGTTGAGGTCTTTGATCCAATTGGACTTAAGTTTTGTGCATGGCAATAGACATGGATCTATCTGCAGTCTTCTACATGCCAGCACCCAGTTATACCAGCACCATTTGTTGAAGATGCTTTCTTTTTTCTATTGTATAATTTTAGCTTCTTTGTCAAAACTCAGGTGTTTGTAGGTGTGTGAATTAATATCAGGTTTTTCAATTTGATTCCATTTGTCTATCTGTCTATTTTTGTGCCAATACAAAGGTGTTTTCAAGACTATAGCTCCATAACAGAGCTTGAAGTCAGGGATGGTGATGCCTCCAGAAGTTCCTTTATTGTATAGGGTTGTTTTGGCTGTCCTGGGTGTTTTGTTTTTCCATGTAAAGTTGATTATTGTTCTTTCAAGGTCTGTGAAGAATAGTGCCTATATTTGGAAGGGGATTGCGTTCAATCTGTAGATTGCTTTTGGCAAGAGTGCCATTTTTACTATGCTGATCCTAACTATCCAAGAGAATGGGAGATCTTTCCATTTTCTTGTATCTTCCTTAATTTCCTTCTTTAAATACTCAAAGTTCTTGCTATACAAGTCTTGCACTTGTTTGGTTAGAGTTACCCCAAGATGTTTTATGTTGTTTGAGGCTATTGTAAAGGGTGGTATTTCTCTGATTTCTTTCTCAGCCTCTTTATTGTCTGTATATAGTAGGGCTACTGATTTTTTAAGTTAATCTTGCATCCTGTCACTTTGCTGAAGGTGTTCATCAGCTATAGGAGTCCCCATGTAGAATTTTTCTGGTCACTTATTTAAACTGTCATATCATCTGCAAATAGTGAAAGCTTGACTTCTTCTTTTCCTATTTGTATCACCTTTACCTCCTTTTGTTGTCTTATTGCTGTCGCTAGAACTTCAAGCACAATATTGAAGAGATTTGGAGAGAATCAACAGCCTTGTCTTGTTCCTGACTTTAGAGGAATCTCATTGAGTTTCTCTCCATTTGGTTTAATATTGGCTGTTGGTTTACTGTATATTGCTTTTATTATGCTCAGATATATTCCTATTATCCCTGATCTCTAAAGACCTTTATCATAAGGGGGTGTTGGATTCTGTCAAAGGCTTTTTCAGCATCACAGGAGATTATCATGAGGCTTGTTTTTGCAGCTTGTTTTATGGTGGATTGTACTGATAGATTTTTGTACGTTGAACCATCTCTGCATCCCTGGGATGAAGTCTACTTGATCATGGTGGATTATTTTTCTGATATGTTATCGGATTTGATTTGCTAGTCTTTTATTATTTTTACCACAATGTTCATTTGGGCTATTGGTCTGTAGTTCTCTTTCTTAGAACTTGTAACTTGGGTACCAATGTAATTGTAGTCTTGTAAAAATAGTTTGGCAATGAACCTCCTTCTATTGTGTGGAACACTTTAGGAGAATTGGAATTTTCTCTTCTGAGAATTTCTGGTAGAATTCTGCACTGAAGTCATCTGGTCCTGGACTTTTCTGGTTGGGAGACCTTTGATGACTGCTTCTATTTCCTTAGGGGTTATAGGTCTATTTAAATTGCTTATCTGTTCTTGATGTAATTTTGGCAAGTGATACCTATCCAGAAAATTGTCCATTTCTTTTAAATTTTTGAATTTTGTGGAGTACAGGTTTTCAAAGTATGACCTGAAGATTCTCTGGATTTCCTTAGTGTCCATTGTTATGTCCCCCTTTTCGTTCCTGATTTTATTAATTTGCGTGTTCTTTCTCTGCCTTTTGATCAATTTGGAAAATAGATTTTTTTCATTTGTAAAATATCCTGATAACATTTCCCCTCCCTCTACTCCTCCCAGTTCCTCCTCATGCCCCCTCCGTCCAGATACACTCCTTTTGGATCTTTTATTAAAGAACCAACAGGCACCTAAGGGATAATCATAAAATATAACAAAAGAAAATATAAGATAAAATGAAAACTATCGCATCAGAGTTGGACAAGATGGAGAAGCAGTAGAAAAGAGCCCAAAAGAAGGCACATGGAATCCTAAACCCACTCATTTCCACTCAGGAATCCCATGAAAATACCCAACTGAAACCCATAAAGTATATGAAGAGGAACTGGTGCAAATCCATGATGCTGTATATATGCTGTCTTATTCTCTATGAGTACATGTGAGCTTTGACCATGCTTATGAGACCTTATTTTCTTGGTATGCTCCATGCTCTTGCTTTTACATTCTTTCAGCTTCTCTTCCATGGGTTTTCTAAACCCTGAGGGGTGGGATTTAATAGAGATATCCCATTTAAGACTGAGTTTTCCAAGTTCTCTTAATCTCTGCAATATATCTGGATGTGGTTTCTGTATTTACTCCCATCTATTGCAAAAGAAAGCATCTCTGGTAATTGCTGAAGAAGGTACTGATGTATAAGAGAATGTCATTATGAGTAATTTTAATGCTACAATTTTTTAGACGTTATGCTTGGTTTTATTCTAGATGCCTGAGCTACCTATTCTCTGGTCCTTAGTTACCTAAGCTATATCAATATGGGTTCCATCTCATTGAGTGGACCCTAAATCAGTTACTGTTTTGTTACTCTCAAAAGTTTTGAGCCACCATTTCCCTAGTATATCTTGTAGGCAGTACACCATTGTAGATCAAAGGGGTTCTGACTGGATTGGTATTTCCCTTTTTGTAGCATACAGAGTCCCTTTCTGTACCAAAGACACTGACATGCAGTAGTGAAGGCTCTATACAGGCACCAGCTTGACTTCTCCACATTGAATGAGTTGTGTTGGGTTTGTCTTCAGTAAAGAGGCCTTACTGCTAGTTTATGGAAAGCAACCTGGTCTTGGCAACAGCCTGAGTTGTTTGAAGGTTCTTCCAAGACCCTTTGGCCAACAACTCAATTAGATGTAACCCAATTACAGTACTGGCAGCTTCATTTGGTGACAAGAGATGCTCAGTTGGGATTCTGTATCCCCTCATATCTAGAGATTTCTGTTAGATTGCCTTCACATATGTATATATTTTAGGAAGCTTCTAGTGTATTAGGTTTTTACACTGTCCCACAAATGACCCTTAATTTTAGCTCTATCTCCCAGCTTTCCTCCCTCATCCATCTCTTCCTTCCTGCCTGCAACTTGAATCTCCTGTTCTAGTACTCCATCCATCTATAAGAAAGTATTATTTTACCCCTTTCTAACGTGATCTCTCTGTACCTCTGGTCACTTACTTTATACCTAACCTCCTGGGTTCTATGGATTGTACATTGGTTATCATTGATGTAACATCTAATATTCACAAATAAGCCAATATGTACCACAGAGAAGGCTCAGCTGGCAAAGGCTTGACTCACAACCAAAAATATAATAGCTTACACTATTAGAGAAAACTGACTTTCCATTTACTAACAGCTACCAATTGCAAATACCTTCTCAGCTAGGAATGGGACTTCAGGTCCACTTCCCCTCAGTATGCTTTGACTGGCTTGTGCTTGCACAGGTTACCTGCATGCTCTTACTACCTGTGGGATAACTAATCCTTAGTGGGACTGACAGCTCTCCCAGACAGATAGTAAGAACATGCATAGTAGACATTTCCTGATAGCCAGCCTGGGTCTACCAGAGAGACTAGACAACAGCAGCCAAGGAGAGATGATGTAAACCTATGGACAGCAACCACATCACCTCAGCAGATGCCAGCTTAGTGGATACACCCCATGGTGCAAGATATGAGGTACATAAGGCTTACTCCTTCCTGAAATAAAGAGAGCTTGTTGTTTCAACCGGTTTCCAATGCTTGTGTCATTGGTGACATTTCTAATTTCCCCCACCCCAAGGGACAGCCGTTGGGACCCTGCAGCAAATACCATTTTGAATTAATGTATGCAGCTACCCTACTGTGCCTAGTTTCTCTGAAGAGATTTGAAAGACACAGCAGTTTATAGCTATGACTTTTTCAGATGCAAAAGACAAAAGTCAAATTCAAGCTTTTGTAAAGAGTGACATTAGAGCATACCAGGAGAAAACAGGACACATTTGTTTGAAAATGTCATAATGAAACTCAGTGACTTTATATGGTGACTTTAAGCAACAAATACAAGAAAAAGAAAGAATTGAAAATTTAAGAGGAAATAGGAACAGCTCTCTGATGGAGCCTCTTAAAAAGGAAATCAAGACAAGGATGGTGGCTTTAGGAACATCCTAAAGGGTTTCAGCATAATAACTCCTTAGCTACTTAAGTCAAAGACACTGAGATGGATGACAACTTTTGATGAAAATCTCAAAGTAGTTTTTGTGAAAAGAATAAATGACCAGAAATTAGTAATATATGAAATTAATCTAAGACCTGAGGGGAACATCAGCACTGTAGAGGAAAGAATATGTATAGTATATGAGAAAATTAGCAATATGGATAAAAGAAGTAAGCAACTTGAAAGAAAAATCCAATAAGAGAATTGTCACTTTGAATAAAAAGAACAAATAGAAATCCTGAAAATGAAAAAAAAATCAATTACCACTGTAGAAACAACTAACAATAGACTTAAGCAAGTGAAAGACAGAGTATCAAGAAAGGAAGAGAAGCTGAATAAATTCAACATCAGTAATGGGAAAAATGAGCATTACCGTAATGTCTGAGAACTGTTGGATATGATAAAGAGACCAAATCTAAAAATCGACACTGTGGAAGAAGAAGCTGAGATAAACAATACTGGCAAAAATAATACATTTAACTAAATAAAAGAAACATATCCAAAGAGAGAAAGAAATGGACATTCAACCTAGAGGGCCATTTAGAATCCCATGTAGACATGATCAAAACAGAACTTCTATATGGCACACATGTCAAAATTACAAAGCAAAAGAAAAAATGTTTAAAAGCTGTAAGGAAACATTAACAACTCACTTACAAAAGAAAGCATCAGAGTATTGTCAGTTTTATCAGTAGCATCATTAAGAAAACAAGTCATGAAAGCAGTCAAGGAAACAAGTGATGACTTTTTCAAGCACTCAAAGTAAAGATTGCTGCACACAGAAAGTTTATTTTTTAAAACCAGTGCTGAAATGAGAACATTTTAAGGAAAGTACAAATTAAGACAGTTCATGAGGCAGGTTGTGGTGGCCATGCCTTTAATCCCAGCACTCAGGAAGCAGAGGCAAGTGGATCTCTGTGAGTTTGAGACCAGCCTGGTCTGCAAGAGTTAGTTGCAGAACAGCTAGGTTTACACAAAGATACCCTGTCTTGAAAAACAAAACAACAACAAACAATTCATGAACAGCAAAGGCAGTACTCTAGGAGATATTCAATGGAAACGATGAAAGCCAGAAGATCCTGGACAGATGTCCTACAAACTCTAAGGGAACAAGGATGCCAGCCCAGACTACTATATCCAGCAAAGCTTTCAAGTACCATAGATGGAGAAAAAAAATTCTATGACAAAGCCAGATTTAAACAATACATGTCCATGAATCCAGCTCTACAGAAAGTGCTAGAAGGAAAACCTAGATCCAAGGAAGATAACTACACTCACAAAGACACAGGCAATATATAATCCCACTTTACAAAACACCAAAAGAAAAAGGGAGGAGAAACTACACAAAATAACTTCACCACCAATAAATCAAGCACAAACAAGAATCATCAATCAATGGTCACTGATATCCCTCAATGTCAACGGCCTCAACTTGCCTATAAAAAGAAACAGACTAGCAGAATGGATACGAAGACAGTACCAATCCTTCTGCTGCATACAAGAAACACATCTCAACATCAAAGACAGACGGTATCTCAAAGTAAAGGGTTGGCAAAAGATTTTTCCAATCAAACAGACCCAAGAAACAAGCGGGTGTAGCAATCCTAATATCTAACAAACTAGATTTCAAATTAAAATCAAAAGAGATGAAGAAGGACATTTCATATTCATTAAAGGAAAAGTCCATCAAGATGAAGTCCATAACACAAAGAGGGATGCTCTCTCAGCCTGGACTCTTAGGGGAGTGCCTGGACCCTACCCTGAGTGAAATGACAGACTCTAGATATCCCCTATGTGGAAGGAATTGGCAATAGGGTGGGAAGATGGGGGGGATGATGCGGGGTGCGGGAGGAGGGGAGGGAGAGGGAACTTGGATTGACATGTAAAACAAGCTATTTAAAATTAAAATAAAAAAGAAATAAAGTAGACTTTAACACAAAAATAATGGGAAGAGATAAACAAAGCCACCACACATTAACGAAGGGAACAAGTCAATAAGACCCAACAATTTTATATGCACCAGAAATTGATGCTCCCAGTTTTGTGAAGCAAACACCAATGAACAAGAAAAGGTAACAAGCGTCCTGATGCAACAATAATGGGTGTTGTCAATAGCCTACTCTCATCTCTAGATAGGTCATATTGACAGAAAATGAATAAGAGAACTCAGAATTAAACAATAGCCATGAATACTACAGATGTGCACAAAATGTTTCATCCCAAACAAACAATACCGATATCTCTCAAGTTGTGAAACTTTCTTTAAAATATACAACATTCCAGGACACAAATCAAATAAGAAAGGACTACAAACAACATTCACTATCATAGCAATGAAACTAGAAATTCATAGTAAAAAATTCCACAAGCTATTCATAACTAGAGAAGTTTAAAAATATATACCAAATGACAAACAGAAGAAAGTGTCACATCCTTTGGGACTGGAGTAACAGAAGATTATAAGCTGCCATGTGGGTATTGGGAAAAACCTGTGTCTTCTGAAAGAGCAGCCAGTGTTCTTAAATATGGGCCATGTCTCCAATTAAAGACTAAAGACTTTTGACAGCACCAAAACAACAAACAGAAAACAGGTTTTCTTGACTGGAAAAGCTAGGTGGTTCCAGTTATCAATGCAGATAATTCACCAACAATTTTGTATGATCTTTAAATTTGATTGAAATTCATATAAAATAGACAAAGTACAAAAATTATAAATTCCTTGGTGTCAATTGTGAAGCTCATAAACAAAAATGTTAAATTCACAATACTCCAAGTGTCTTCTTTTTCATAATTGCACACCTCAAGAAAACAAGCTATAAATGTCAGTCAAGAGGAATGGCATTTCATGTCTGGGAACAGAGAAGGCTGTGATTGCATTTTAAGGAAGCAAGACTACAGGTAGAGTTTCTCACAAAGCATACAACTTTCTGTTACCATTTACTATCTAAACTCAGCTACAGGGAGTGAGTTTCACCCCTCAAACATCGTGAAATGAAAGCTAAATGTGCAATGGTGGTTAGCTGCTAATATCTGGTGGTCCAAGAAAATGAAAACCTCAGAATACATAATTTCAAGAGTATGTAGTAATCACTGATGATAGTAGGCCATCAAGATCTGAATGCTTTTTTTCATAAAATGTAGTATGCGTAGACTTTGTAATTACCCATTGTAAACAATAAAAAATAAATAAGGACTAGCAATACTTCTGACCACCAGTCAAGGAAGGAGGAAGCCTTTACAAGACATATGCTTTAATTCTAAACTAGGGGCTATGCATAGATCCTAGTACAGGGTAATCACTGTCTAGTTGTGAACTCACTGCTGTTCCCAGCAGGCTCCAAGAAGTGGCTCCATAAACATAGTCACACAGATGTACCTGGTTAGCCTCAGTGGGCCATTAAATCTTAGACAGAGACGGTGAAGAGGGCTGGATGTGTATGCTAGGGTGGTGGGGCATGAGGCTAATAAATATAGATTCACACATGTGTGAAACTGTGTAGGAACAAATCCAATTTTTTAAAAAAACAAAACAGTTAAAAAAATATGAGTCTCATCAAAAAGAATTTTCTTTCATGGAGTGTGGTATTCCAGAACTTTGGAATTATTCATTGTTTCTATTTTATAATATACATGTAGAATTTGGGGTGTTGCAATTATTGTTGCCACTCTTTTTTTGTCTTTGTGCAAGATTTTATTAAGTGTTGGTATAGGAAAACATCCAGCCTCCAGATGCAGCTGCTAAGACCCTCTTATGCCATAGGCATTGGCTGGGGCATGGCAGGTGGTTCTGGCTTCCCACCCTTCTGCTCTGAGATGGGGGTGGTGGGCAAGATTTCATCTTTAGATTTCACAATGCTCACATGATCAGGCAGAGGCTTCTTGGGTCCAATCTTACCACTTGGGTCCCAGGGCAGCATGATTTTCACTTTGATGGCCAGCACACCCTGCCTGAGGAGTACGTGACACACGGCAGTATGAACATAGTAGCTAACAGGGTCTCCACTGTGGATCATCACCCCATCCACAAATTTCACGGACTTGGCTCTCTGTCCTCGGAGCTTCCTGGACACCACAACCTCACATACCTTGACCCCACTCTCCATAATAAACCGAAGCACACCATAGCAGGCCCTTCACACAGCAAGTCCTCCCAGGAGTTTGTAACATAGAGACTCTGCCTGAGTGATGGCACACAGACCTCTTGTGGCCACCTTTTCTGCATAAAACTCTAAGCTGCCCTCAGGGAAGCTGAACCTCTTCTGAACTACCGCAGTCAACTTTCTGATCCGACGGCCCTTCTGGGGTCTAAAATAATGATTTCTGTTCTGGTTGGTGTAACTCGGACTTCAACTCCAGAGTAGCCGTCTTCATCCAGTTCCTGAGTGGGAAAACTCATTCAGTTCAGCTTTGAAGATGCCATCGGCCACAAACTTCCTCTTCTTGGAAATCTGCCCCGCCATCTTGCCACCACGAGCCACTGAAAGGAAAGGTATAGTTGCCACTCTTAAAGAATGATTTGAAAGCAAAACAAATTGCAGAAGCATAATCCATGGAAATGAAATTAAGCTGACCATTCTTTGTCTTCTGATGCATTTCATGTGAGATTTAAGATCGGGCTTGAGAATGTTTAGAGTATACATGTCTAAGATAATGAGATTTAGAGTATAAGGAACAGTTTGCATAAAAATGCACACAGAGAGCCCTGAATGGCATCCCTAAGTGACAGCCACCCTTGAACAAGAGCAGGCACAGCTGAGCCTCATCGAGGCTCCTTCTTAAGGCCTGACAGGGAGACACGGGTAATACATATTGAGATTGCTGTGTTTTTTATTACAAACAAAGGAAATGGGTGATTTCAAATGCAAGCTCCTGATTGAAGCCAGAAGGGCAGATGTTCCTATTACATGCTTTGATTACAATCTTGCTGCTTCTGAGGATGGGTAGCCTGCTCAAAGCTGAGTTGTAGCAGCATTTCTTTCATTTAATGATGGTGAAAGATCTCCTCAAGCGATGTAAGGCAGACTAGATGCTCTCTGAAGAAAGGATAATCTTTCTTAGAAGACCATGTTTGGTGTTATGAAAAGCCTGCTAGTTTTAGTGTCATCACAATACTGCTGAATTCCCATCACACACACACACACACACACACACACACCTTCAAATCACTGAGAACTGCTGTTTTTCTTGGGAGGAATCAAGCAACTACTGAGTTTTTCAGAGCTACAGACATCTGGTTCACCTTTCTGTTACTGTGACAAAATACCTGAGAAAACAATTTAAAATGAAGAAAAGGTTCAGAAGATTTAGACCAGGTTTCTGCATAGGCCATGAGGGCAGCAGAAGGAGGCAGCAGGGAACAACTGTTCATATCATAGCACACAGAAAGCAGAGAACAAACAGACAGATGACACATACCACTAGTATCTCCTACATCCTACTTCCCCCAGTCAGGTTCACAAGCCTCCCAGACCCTCCCAAAATAGTGCCACCAGCTGGGGAACAAATATCTAAGTCTTAATCCTGGGGTGAATACTTCATATTCAAACTAAACCTCTACCCTCAGATATCCTAATTCAGACAACCACAGAAAGCCTTTGTGCTTGAGGATTTTTCTTTTAAATAATCTTCCAACAAATCTCCCTGCAACTGGAGATGATAACCATGACTTTAGCACTTGTAGGACAGTAGTCACCCTCCATCTCTCATTGTTTACTCCTGAAAACACCTATTCAAAGCTGAAAGTGATTATCCATGCATATCCTATTACACACAGTGTAGATACTTAGTACTAAATCATTTGGTCTTGGGGAAAGGCTACAGAAGGAATTCAGCAAAGCCTTTTCCCTGTTCCCCTGACCATTTACAGGTTACTGAGTCTGGAAAAATTTGGACAGGAAAGGGACCACTTTCAAAATGTCTTACTATTGTCCAAAGGGTTAAAGTATGTCCCAAATGACTAATGGCTATTCTGCCTTCAAAGTTGACTGCTTGAAAAGATTTAAAAGAAGGGTAAGACAGAGGGTCTACAGTAGTTTAGGACTCCTTATTTGAAAACAGGAAATTACAGGCTGCAGTGTTAATTTGGGTAAAAATAACAAAAACCAAAAAAACAAATTTAATAACTGGCCTGTTTTTCAGCAGCTGTAAAATGGAAACATCATTAAGAAAAAAATATCATAGAATTTGGCACTCTTTGCCAAAGTAGGGGAGGGGAATCAATAAGGGAGACTGTAAGATAAAGAAAGAATCAGAAAACTCTGGAATGACTACAACCATGATCACAGCAGAACTAAAACAGCAATACAGCCACCATTTATTGAGGGTTCACAATGTATCCAGTATTTATACTGGTTCCCAAATGTCCTGCATATGTTACACTGTGTTCCTGGAGATAGTTCTACAGGAAGAAGTAAAGACAAACAAAGTATCCAACTTACGGAACTTATATGTTCCAATCAGGAAAATTGTCAATTATTTTCAGTGATTATATAGCAGTATAGTAAGAACAAGTAGCTCACAATTATATTAATAAGACTAACTTAATTTGAGTTTAATGTAATAGTGGCTGCCAACATGCAGAGGAAGGGCATACTTCAGAATGATTATTAGTCATTATGTCACTTGTACACTATGTCTTTTTTTCAAGGATGCTAAAGGGAGAGATGCAGTTAAAGACATTATTTTTTCTGTTTGTCAGAATCCTCCTCCCCTTTTCAGTTTTCTTGTGGCTTACTCATACACACTGTTGTCTTGAGCAGGTCATCTTCCACCTCTAATTTTGAACTTGTTACACCTGTAAAGTGACTAGAGTTGGACTAGGTCAGCAGAGAATATAATATTTAAGTGAGTAACATTAGTTCCTTCTGTAAGTGCACATTGTCATGGCACAGCCCACACTGGCTGAACAAGAAATGTATGATGACCCTAGAAATCTGGCCTGGCCATAGAAATCTGTCCTCTATCAGGCACTGTAGGTAGTCCTGATATATATTGAATTTTGACAATCAGTGGCCCATATTATTTAATATAATGACTAAAGTTTAAAGGCAAACAGATGTGGATATGATCCAAAACTTCTAACTTACTAGTTGTGTAAGCACTGAGGGAATCATTGAACCCCTCTGAGTCATTGTTCTATCAAACATGAAAAGAAAGCATTAATAATGCCTTCATAATGGTTTGTAATGTAATAGATAACATGAAAAATGTGTAAATAAATGATTAGCCCTAACGTGAATATTTCCATTACCATATTTTAAAATACCTCAAGATTGACATTCCAAGATTTTTTCCTAATGGACTTTGACTTCAATAATTCTTGATGATCCAAATACAATTACCAGATGATTAAAAATGCAGTCCCTATCTCTTAACCCATACGCAAACAAAATTTGGCAGATTTCAGCACCAAATGATTCTACTGCATCAATCACTCAGTTGTCACATTTGATGATTCATTTTGCATGTAAGGTATCAGCAAGCCAAGTCTCCCAATCTCAAACCCAAGTCTCTCAGCTATGACACTGCTTGGATGGCAAGTATGCAGTAGATATGTGTATCTTTGTAGATGAATGCAATCATGTATCCACTGATAATGATACACTAGTAAGAGAAAACTCTAGCCAAAGCACCCAGAAGTCAAAGCATGGATATGGCAACCCCTCTGTCTTAGTTAGGGGTTTCTATTGCTGTAAAGAGACACAATGACCACCATGGCAATTCTTAAAAAGAAAACATTTCATTGGTGTAGCTCTATTACAGTTTCAGACATTCATCATGAATGGGAACAAGGCAGATGTGGTGCTGGAGTAGTAGCTGAGTTCCCTACATCTTTGAGGCAACAGGAAGTCAACTCAGATACTGACCAGAGTCATGATTACAGGAAACCTCAAAGCTCACCTTCACAGTGGCACACTTTGTCCAACAGGGTCACATCCTCTCCAACAAAGCCATACCTCCTAATAGTGCCACTCCCTGTGAGATTATGGGGGAAAATAACATATAAACTATCATATATCCACCCTAAATTAACAATCTCTAGTGTATCACAATATTTCATACGAGAAGATTTGAAAGGAAATTTCAATTTCTTCATGAACTACATTAAATATCTAGGACACTTGAATAAACTTGGATGATGGGGACTTGCTAACTACAGTTAGTTGGAAAGTATATTCAGTGTGATGTAAACATATCGAACCCCAATAAAGGAATGAAGTTGTCTCTTATAGAATTACCCAAGGCATTCTGTTTTCTAGAGCAGCCTTGTTATAGTAGTTCTACACTAACAAAAGTTTTAGCTGTTCCTTAAAGTCGTGCAGTAAGGGGTTGAACCTTAACTCTACCATTTAATTGCTGGGTAAGTTGCATAAGTTTCTTAATCTTTTGAATCCTCATATTTTATGTTAGTAACTTGGAATGTGATTTTCTGTCACTGAAGGTTTCTCTAAGGATATCATATAGAGGATTTATGATTTCATCCACAATTGTGAAGGGTCCAGTTAGAGATGATATTGCTTGGAAGAATCCCCGAGTCACTATAATAATGTTATGAAGCCTAGTGAATTATTCGTAGGGTGATCTGAGATGGTCTTCTCATTAAAACCTACCACATGCAGCTTTATCAACTCCTTGAATTTATGAAGCTGAATAACAAAAATATGGGGCAGAAAGAAAGAGACTTACACAGTGGTGGAGTGAGCGCTTATTTGTCTCTGTTAGCAACATCCATTGTCACTTCCATTCTCAATTCATGGTTCTGGATAACATCCAGATTAAGTTTGAATTGCTGTTCCTCTTACCCCATCCTCTTAAATAACGGAGATGATAGGCCTGCACCCCCATGTCCTGTGTTGGTAATCTGACAAGATGGGTGCTGAAGGACCTAGTTAAATTACACATTCTGAGGGTGGAATGGATGCTTGGTTCAGTCATGAAGTGTTTGTCCGTGTGCATGAGGTCTCAGGTTCAACACTCAGAAACAGCACTCCAGAGCTGAGCTCTAGACCAGATCATTCAAATAACAATACTCTCACCTCTCTTTGTACAAAATCTCTAACAGTTAGGCCTGGTAAGCTCCATATTTAACTAACTCCTTAGGTAACTACTAGAAATACTGTAAGTTTAAGAACCATTGAAATAATCAGTCATGAAATGAAGATACTACTTTCCCCATAATAAATTTTTGGGTTAATACATTGCATATTTTGTCATTTCATCACAGCCATCTGTAATATTAAAACAGGACACCATGGCCTCAGCTATTTAGACCAGTTCTCTGAGGAGCAGCAACTTCATTTCAATGTAAAATATTTCCTGATTCCTTAGATTTAACAATAGAGTGAGCTCATTCACCTTCAGTACCAACAGTAACAGAATAATCTCTTAAATAAAGATATTATTAATGGATATTTTTAATAAAATGACAAGCTTAGTTCCAGAACCATGGCTCATGGACCCTACTTATGTACAATCCACCTTCCTAGGTAAGTTACTTCTTCCCTTTCAAGACTTTCTAAACCAGTCACCATCTGTAAACCTGCAAGTCTAGTTCTCAACTAGAGGCCAGAAACCCTCTCTATGCACTAACCACCTTTCCATGGTAAGATGCCTCTTCCTTTTCTCCACTCTTATCCCAATCCTCCATCTGCAAACTCTTAAATCTAGTTCCAGATCTATAGACATGATCCTTCCTCATTTGTAAATTCCTTTTGCCTGACCTAGTTCTAGATCCATAGTTTGGGAGCCATAATTCCCAGACTCAATTTAACAGGTCATTCACTACCCTTAGGAGACATTGCTCAGGTCAAGCATCCCCTGTCCTGGCCCGAACAAAGCCAGGTCATATCATCAGATATGACACACAAACAAAGAAAAGAAGCCCACGTGGCCAGGTCAAACCACAAAAACATAACCTATATAAATGGACACTTGTCAGGGAAACAGGAAGGCTGATGACAAATCTTTACCTCTCTGTTCCTCCACACCCAATCCCACAGTCTCACCTCCAGCTCTACAACAGAATGCCTGCTGTACTGCAGCCTTCCCTGCATAACCACGCTCATCTCCTGAAGATCCCACAGAACTTCACTTCTAATCTCCCTCCAACTACTCATTGCTTTATCCTAGCCTCCAACCATGGCAGGCATTACCCACTAACCCAAAGTTCAGTGATCCTACCAGGGAAGCAGACAGGCTGACTGAAGCTCTTCACCTTTCCTTGTGTCCTGTGAGATCCAACACGCCAGTCTCATCCCCAGCTCTATAGCAGAATACCTGCTATAGTCTCCCATTCTGACTCCATCCCTAATGGTTCAGGAAGGTCTTCTTAAAATTTCCTTACTTCAACTCATTGCATTAACCCACCTTTTAATACTAGCAAGCACTCCTCTGGAACACACCATCTAAACAGGCCACAGAAACAGGTAAGCTAACTGAAGACATTCACCAGTCCCTCTTCTCCAAATACAATACCTAAAAGCAACAGAATACCATTAGCCTATCCCCATTCCTAAATGTTAACTCCTAGTACCCAGAAATACATTTTACCTAGAACCACAAGTGACAAACCTATCAGGGTCACTGAAAATTTCATAACAGTCAACAAACATCCACAAAACCCTCTGAAAATCCAAATAGGAAACAAAACCAAAGAATAAAATACCTACCCAATAAAGACAAACCAGAAATTAGCACCCAGAACTATAATCTCTCCAATCACATATGCCTTGATACCAGTATAAAAACACAATCAAGAACAGCCAGAACAGTATGCCTCTACTAGAGCTGAGCAATCCTACAACAGCAGGCCCTGAATATTCCAACATAGCTAAAAACACAAGGAAAGCAGTGTAAAATTTTATATATGAATATTATAGACTTCCTTGAAAGGAAATGAATAAATCCCTTAAAGAAATCCAGGAAATCACAAACAGTGGAAGTAAATGATTAAAATCATATAAAACCTGAAAATGGAAAGAATCAATATGTAAAACCCAGACTGAAAGAACTTTGGAAATGAAAAAATTAGGAATTAAACAGGGCTGAAAGCCCACTCACAGATGGAATCATTACTGCTACTGGAAACCCAGGAAACTTCCTGGATAGGTAAGGTCATAGGCCTTAGAAATAATCTCCTACTTTTGCTTTGATATCGCAGCATAATTTTTGGTACATTATAAGTCTTCTACCCACATACAAATGTTTCTACCACACCTTATCAAAGAAGCCTCCCTCTGCTGCAAATAAACATCATCACAGAAAACCAAAACTGGATGCAATACAGAGATCAACAGTTTGTGATGAACTCAGTCACAATACACAAATCTGTATCACTGCTCCAGCATCTATGGTTCAGGGAACATCCTGGGAGAGGGAATAGAAAGAGTAGATGAGCCAAAATACCAGAAAGTCTCCTTCAAAACAGCTCTCCTAAAACTGAATATGTAAACAAGACTGGAGCAATGACATTATCAATGTACGTTAATGTTAACATGAAAGGGGGAAATTTCACCCCCAGACAAAGAACTACAGGCAACTAATGACTATTAATTGTCCAATGCAAAGGGGTGAGCCTTGAAAACATATATAAATCAACAACAAAACTGATTTAGTTGACTGTAGTTGTGTGTGTATGTGTGTGTATGTGTGTGTACACACATACACACATTATATTACAATAATAACCAAAGAAAAAGAGGCTATCACCTTAAGAAAAGAAGGGAACTTGGGAGGCATTCAAGAGAGGGTAGCTTGTGGGAGTTGGAAGGGGGAAAGTGATATAATTTTATTTTAACTAAAAGTATATTAACAAAGGAAAATCATGATATTAGTATTGTTAATATGTATCTGCTTTTTAAATTTACTTGTTTGTAGGGAGCAAAATAGCTTTCATTTGGATTTAATAAGAATTAAATTAATCCATCGAAATTACACTAGACTTTGACCTATAGTCAGTGCTCAAATGATAGTCACTCCGGAAACTACCATATAATGTTTCTATCCTGACAGGATCCTGTTAGGTAGTAGTTAGTACACATATGTTGCAAATTAAGGTCCAAATCTCAGAGATGTTATTCCATTTTCTGAGGGATACATAGCTAATAGATAATTATATTAAAATATAATTAAAACCTGTGTTAGTAGGTTTTTATTTTCTAAGTGATATGTGGGTGTTATAATATCAGACCTCTGATGATTTATGAGTGTTTTAATGTTAACATGTGATGGATCCAGTGAAGAGCACATTTCATTAAGAAAAATGTCAATACGTATTTGTTAACTACAATCTTGCAATTTCACTTCTTTTTTAACTTTATATTCTACCTCAATAAGAAAAAAGTGCTGAAACTACTATTGTGTGTTTCACAGAGTTGAAAAGATGTTTATTTTGTTAAAGATTTATATTTCTAGATTGGGGAGTGCACTCATAGATCATCTTAATTCTGAACTTCAGCAGGAGTTTTTTTCTACAATTTTGACCTAAAAGCAATCATTTCCTCCCTATAAATCTCCACGTCTATATATTTGTTAACTTGTGATTCTGCTGAACAATTCCTTTGGATTTAGCTTGAGGACACTTCGAATTGGTAATCATAGTTTCCAATATTCAGATATAAAAGTTTCCTATTTTCTCTCATATGGAGAAACAAAAACAAAGAGGATGGTCTGACAAAAGGGTAAGAAGAGAGGAAGGATAAGGTAACAGAAGAGGGAAGAAATACACAGGAGGAGAACAGAGTTTAATAGATAGGATGAACATGACTAAGGAATGCCATATGCATGTGTAGAATTGTCAGAGTGAACTGTATTTCTCTGTACAAATAATGTATATTAATAAATATAAAGAAGACTAAAATTAAAATTAGGGACTGTGTGAAAGAGAAACAAGCGATTCTTCTCATTTCATTGGTTCATGAGTCTATGCTTCTGCAAACCATTTAGCTGCAAAGATGTGGGGAGCTGTATAAAGACTGATTTAAACAAATCTTGTTTTAGACGGGAGAAGGGGTAAATTTAGTTATTACTAGGAACTGGTAATTGGAAGCTTATAGATCACAAATTTTGTAAATATTTTCTCTATGATGAGTTGTATTTTTCTTTGAAAGAACATAGCAGGATGTCTGAAGAGATATTTGTCCTGGTCTAGGCTTTGCCATGCTGCTGACTGGTACCCAGCCTATCTGCTAGTGCTGTCACTATAGGTGACATGTGTGGCTCACTATTACAGCTGACCTCTGATGCATATCACCACTGTTGATTGCTCAGGAGGTGTTTTAATGCTTACAGTTCCTGGCTGAGATGAAATAATCCACTTTATGAGCTGTGACTGGAAGGCAAACAGCCTTTATTTCATTAGAATGTCACCAGGAATGCTTTCTTTGTTCCCATGTACTCACATCTATGAAGTCATGGATGAGGTATTAGAACTCAGGTTCTGAGACACACCTGTGCTCCAGTTTCCTTGTGTCTATGTACCATACAACATGATGAGGGAGGAGTAGTGAGCAAAGGGGTCGAGACCGTGCTGGTGAAACCCACAGAAACAGCTGACCTGACAAGTGAGAACTCTTGGACCCCAGACTGATAGCTGAGAGGCCAGAATGAGACTGATCCAGACCCCTTGAATGTGGCATCAGTGAGGAGGCCTCGGCAATTTCTGGGGCCTTGGGTAGTAGATCAATATTTACCATGGCCTACGAATGAACTTTGGGAGTCCATTCCACATGGAGGGTTGCTCTTTCAGTTTGGACACATGGGGGAGGGCCTAGGCCCTGGCCTGAATGAAATGACAGACTCTGGAGATCCCCCCAAGGAGGGCCTCACCCTCCCAAGGGAACTGCATGGGGATTAGGTGGGGGGCTGGAGGGCTGCTGGAGGGGCAAGGGAGGAGGGGAGGGAGAGGGAGCTGGGATTGACATGTGAAGCAAGCTTGTTTCTAATTTAAATAAAAAATTATATTTATAAAAGATTGTGTTAACAGATGAAACAAACAAAAGTACAGCATAGCAATTTAAATTTGAATTGTGATTAAACAACAAAGACTTTTAGTATAGGTATGGTCCCTATTTATTGCAGTAGTAACAGCAGCAGCTAATCAGGCAGTTTAATTAAGGATATCATTGAGATTTACATCTAAGTTATATCATATCTAAGATCTTTCAGACTGCTTTAACTCTTTTTTCTTTTTTTTTCTTTAGAAACAATTCTGTTTTACATATGGATTCCCCCCACTATTCCCTCTCCCTCCCATGTCCCCCATCAACCACCCAATCCATCCCTTATCCACTCCCCAAGGATAGTGAGGCCTTCCATGGGGGATCATCAAAGTCTGTTACATCATTTGGGGGAGGGCCTTGGCCCTCCTCCGTGTATCTGGGCTGAGACAGTAACCCTCCCTAGAGCATGAGCTCCCAAAGTCTATTTGTGCACTAGTGATAAACACTGTTACCACTGTTAGAGTTCCCATAAACTGTCCAGGCCACTCTTAAAAGGAATCAAATATGGAATAGAATTCTGTCCCTGCAACTGACTAGCTCTACATAAGTTCCCTAAATTCTTTGAGCTTTGCCTTTAATACCCATAATGTAGAGACAATAATAGCTGTTACCTCACAGGGCAATTGTGAAGATTAAATGCTCACAATGTTTATATCATGTAAACAGTTTAATTTGGAGCTTGGTGTGCTGTAAGATTTCACTAAACGGTAAGTGCGGAGCATGAAGAGAAGTGTTTATAGCTACTTGATCAAGTCTTTTAAACTCTGTATTATAACTTAGTTCCCTTTATATCCTCTTCTTGGTTCAATGTCAGAAAACAAAATTAACAGTTAAAGAAGTTTTTTTACTTCTACTGAGTCATTCTTTGAAGAGTATTTTCTGAGGGTTCAGTTAATACAGAAGAAGCTTGACCAGATGCTGCTTGTAGAAATATAAACATATAATCTCTCTTTGCCCTCATTGGGTCATGTGTGAAAAAATACTGATGGGGAAAGCTATGAAAAATAGAGCTATTGTCTGTGGAATTTAAAGATCAGTTGGAAGGAACTGAAGTCTTCTCAGTGCTTTAGTGCTTTGCTAGCATGTTCGAGGCTGATGTTCAGTCCCCAGCTCTGTGGTGGGTGAGGGAGATATAAAACATCAAAATAGGAAAGTGAATATATATACACCTCTAAAGATGCTCTTTCCAAAGTTAAATTGAAAACCTCTAAAAGTATAGTTCATCCTCAGTGTCTAATTTTAGAGTATATGGAATGTATAGTATTAAGTACCAAATAAACATTCCATAAAAATAGAAGGAATCATATATAGGAATAGTTGGCCAAATGTACCCTTTTCACCCTATAGGTAGAATTTTTACAGCTTCCAAGGAGAAGACACAATATGTAGATAAACTTGGTCCTATTTATCTTGAATATGGTGATCACATGATTTTAGTTCAACCTGTGGTATTTTCAGAAGAGAGACTCAAGGGGTTCTTAGTAACTGGGTGGGCATAAAAGAAAAATACGAATTTTCATAAGGAAACAAAAATATTTGCCCCATTTATATGGAATACAAATTATTTGCTAGCCATTGGCAAAAAGCATGAGAGGAGTCAGGTGTGAATCTTATATGAATATATATGTATATATATTTATGATATGAGTGAAATGTGACTGAGTGACAGCACAGTTTTTTATGTTTGGAGTCATAACTACCATAGATGCAATTCATTTTATTTTATTTTTCTACTTAATAGCTATGGAAAGTCATAAGAATTCATATACTCTCATTTTCCTCTGCTTTACAATGATAAAATATTCCAGACCAGGGGAAGCAGCTTGTAAAGACTAGAAAGAGCATTCCTTCTTCAAAAGATTCTTTTCCAATTCTAACTCTCTATTCCATACACCAGGCTATAGCCTAAAAGAAATCAGACCCTGCACCTGCATTATAAATAGTTTTGTAAGGCCAGATCACATCCAACTGTTTATTTTCCAGCTAGAAGGATGGCACTAAATATATGTGACAGTATGTACATTCTATGAAAACTAAAACATCCACTACCTGATCCTGTACTGATAGATAAACTGCACAAGCCTGTCTTCTAGCCTTGTAATAGTGTTAGTCTCTCTTAACTCTTTTATTAATCATTTACCTACTTATTGTTGAATGTTGCACACAAAACAGTGACTATGTGCCCTACATGTACAGTTTTCTAAATCCTCAAACTCCATAGAAGGAATTATACAGTGTGCCAGATTCAAAATGCGGACTCTAGAAGCTGGTATAATACTCTGCCTTCTGATTTCATCACCAACCAAACCATACAGCTTAATTTAATTAAATGATCCATGTGATATTTACTGGTTTCTTCTTAAACATTCTTTAGAAGTAGATCTTCCTCTTAGTCTACACTCCAGAGCATATAATATTGATGTTTATAAAGGTCAGCATTTAAACTCAAGACAATCGTTTCAGAGCTCTTAAACAATATTAAGTTTTCACAGTTAAGTTAAAATAATCATATACATATATAATATATATGCATAATAAACACAATGTCAGTATTACAGGAACAAATTTAACATGATTAGTACTTTTCAATAGCAAATAATAAGGGGGCTCCCTCACCTTGGCATCTGTCCCAAACCAAATTAACTTGTGGGATCCTGGGCGATTGCTCATTGGATACTCAGTACAAAGTATTGGTGACAGTAAAGATAATAAGACTGACTTATACTTGCTTTCTGGTTGGTTTAATTTGGTCGGGTAATTTTCAAGTTCATTTGCCATCTGCATCTCTATTGCTCTACCCCTTCCCTGCTTGACTCAGATTTATCTTGCTGAATATAAAAAGTAATCGTGCTCACATTACTTTAAACTGCATCTTTTTCTAGAGCCTTCTTGCAGTGTTTGGATAACACTAATTGGAACAATTATTTATGATAGGGATGAATGGGTAGAAGCTGCAAAATGTGTTTACCTGTTGGGGAGCGATTATACCTTCACATTTCCCCCATTATTTGTGAATAATATGTATCTGAGTTTAGAAGATACCCTCTTTCCCTGCTAAATAAACCCTAGTATCCGGTGCAAGGAATTGTACTTGATACTGGAATACATCGTTGAACTCTTGGATAAGGTCCCCACCTGGATGACTGGAAGTAGCTTACCTTAATTGCCATGTGCCAGCACACCTGAGGTGGAGATACATACTGCTTAACTCCCTGCAATCATCACTGAAATGGCAGGTGGAAAAGGAACAAACTGTGCCCAACCAGTTCACCATCTAAGTGCTAAAAAAGGATATGCCTGGAGATCAATCTCTTATCTCTTTGTGGACAGAGAAAACCCCACATGTTAATCAGGGTTCCACAAAAATAAATCCTTGTGAAAAGGTAAAAATAATTAACAAATAATGTCTTCATAATTTGATAATAGAACTACAACACAAGCGTGAATCATTATGATAAACATGTCAGGAATCATGAAAGAATGTATTCTATAGAATGCAGATCAGCGAACTTACACCAGTCCCTACATTTTCAATGGTGTAGCAGTTGACAGAAGATGCAAGGCTATTCCTGAACAGACTTGTAGGATCCCTTGCCAGTAAAGATATGTCTTTAGGGACTTATTCCCATTGAAACTTGATTTCTCTGCCTTTACTCCAGTCAGGTACAAATGTTCTATTTGTGATTGCCCTTAAAGTGGGGAGAAGGTGTTTCAAGGCCAAATCTGAGATGATGAAAAGACTCATTTTAATGGCCTTCCTGAAAAGCTCTTATTATATGATCATTCAAGATAGTCATTTCATATACACTCTCCAGTTATACATTGATTATACTAAGAGTATCAGCAAAAAAAAAACCCTAAGGTTAATATTCTGTAGAAGCATAAATACAAAAATAAATTGTAAAACTGAGCAAATCAAACTTGTCAGTGTATGCAAAAGATATCTTACTACATCCAAATTTATACCTAGAATGTAAGGTTAACTTCATATATAAAAATCAATCAATATAATTGGATACATTAAAGAAATTAGAGATGACATTCTTTTATTATACTTTAAAAATGTTCCCTGAATTGACAGTTTCTTAGTTAAGTATAAGTAACTGGATGTAATGAAGATAAAATTAAAAGACTGTATAACTTTAACATTATTACTGATGGTTAAAACATGGAAGAATGATAACATTAATCATTTCTATTAAAATCATATTAAAAGTCCCATCAGACACTAAGATCAAGGAACATTCTGTCATTTTTTTTTTGAGACAGTTTCTCTGTGTAGCTTTGTAGACCAGGCTGGCCTCGAACTCACAGAAATCCAAATGCATCTGCCTCCTGAGTGCTGGGATTAAAGGCATGTGACATCATTGTCCGGCTAATTCTGTCATATTCTGTTTTCCTTCTATGTACGATGTGGAAACTGAAAAAAAGCAAACAAATGAAAATTTAATTGTCTATGGATATGATTGTTCACATAAAACTGCCTAAGCAACTTTCTAAAACTTATGAAAAACTATGAATTTAGTAATAGCTCATATTATATATATATTTAAATTTATATTAAATTAGAGATAAGGTTGCTTCACATGTCAATTCCAGGTCCTCTCCGTTTCCCTCCCCTCCTCCCACACCCTTCAACCAACTCCCCCAATTACCCCTTCTTTTCCCCAGGGAGGGTGAGGCCCTCCATGGGGATGTCCATAGTCTGTCATTTCATTCAGGGCAGGGCCTAGACCATCACCCAAGGGTCCAGGGTGAGAGTGCATCTCTCATTGTGGGATGGGCACCCAAATTCCATTTGTATGACAGGGATTAATACTGATCTACTACCCAAGGCCCAATAGATTGCCTAGACCTCCTCACTGACACCCACATTCAGGGGATCTTGATCAGTCATCCCATCACTCTAGGATTCAAGAGCTACCCCTTGTTCAGGTCAGCTGTTTCTGGGTGTTAAACCAGTCCAGTCTTAAGCCCTTTGGTCATCAATCCTCCCTCTCTATCACTGGATTTCTTGAGTTCATCTCAGTGATTACTTGTGGGTGTCTTCCTCTACTTCCATCAGTCACTGGAGGAAGGTTCTGTTTCCCAGACTCTCTGGCCATGGGACTGTAGGCTGGCACTCCCCTAATCTATGTCTAAAATCCATATATGAGAGAGCACATACCATGTATGTTTTTTGTGACTAGGTTACATCATTCAGTATGTATTCTTCTAGTGCCATCCATTTGCCTGCAAACTTCAGGATTCCATTGGTTTTTTTTTCCTGATGAATAGTGTAAATGTACTACATTTTCTCTATCCATTCTTCAGTTGAGAGGTATGTAGGTTGTTTCCAGGTTCTCACTATTACAAATAATGCTGCTATGAACATACTGTAACAGATGTCCTTGTTGGATGAATGTGCATCTTTTGGATATATGCCTAAGAGTGGAATTGCTGGGTCTTGTGGTAGGCTTATTGCCAGTTTTCTGAGGAACCTCCATACTGATTTCCAAAGTGGTTGTATGAGTTGGCACTCCCACCAGCAATGGAGGAGTGTTATTCTTTCTCCACATCCTGTCCAGCATAAACTGTCCTTGCTGTTTTTGATTTTAGCCATTCTGACAGGTGTGAGATGGTATCTCAGAATTGTTTTGATTTGCATTTCCCTGATGCCTAGGGATGTTGAGCACTGTCTCAAGTGCCTTTCAGCCATTTTAGACTCCTCTATTGAGAATTCTCTTTTTAGTTCTGTAGCCCATTTTTAATTGGATCCTTGGGTGTTTTGGAGACTTGCTTCTTGAGTTCTTTGTAAATTTTGGAGATCAGCCCTCTGTCAGATGTGGCGTTAGTGAATATCTTTTCCCAATCTGTGGGCTGTCTTTTTATCTTGTTGACTGTGTCCTTTGCCTTACAGAAGCTTCTCAGTTTCAGAAAGTCCCATGTATTAATTGTTGATCTCACTGTCTGTGCTACTGGTGTTATGTTCAGGAAACGTTCTCCTGCACCAATTTGTTCAAGGGTATCACCCACTTTCTCTTCTTAGTGTTTCAGTTTGGCTGGATTTATGGTGAGGTCTTTGATCCATTTGGACTTAAATTTTGTGCATGGTGATAGACATGGATCTATGTGCATTCTTCTACATGCCATCATCCAGTTATGCCAGCACCATTTGTTGAAGATGCTTTCTTTTTTTCATTGTATGTTTTTAGCTTCTTTGTCAAAGATCAGATGTTCATACATGTGTGAGTTAATATCAGGGTTTTCAATTAGATTGCATTGGTCTACCTGTCTACTTTTGTGCCAATACCAAGCTATTCTCAGGACTACAGCTCTATAATAGAGCTTGAAGTCAGGTATGGTGATGCCTCTATCCGCCCATGAGGGCGGGGACAAGTAAATTAGCACAGGTAGATATAAAAGGAAGTGAAAGGAAAAGGACCCTCTCTTTCTCTTGGAAGCCAGCCAAGCTTCTAACTCCTAGCTTGTGTGACTCTCTCTCTCTCTGGTAAATAAATATATTGTTTTCCCTACAGCATTGACTACCATCAATACCTCTAGATGTTGCTTTGTTAAATAAGGTTGTTTTGGTTATTCTGGGTCTCTTTTTGGTTGGGAGAATTTTGATGACTGCTTCTATTTCCATGGGGGTTATAGGTCTATGTAAATTGCTTATATGTTCTTGATTTAAGTTTGGTAAATGAAAACTATCTAGAAAATTGTCCATTTTCTGATGATTCTCTGAATTTCCTCAGAATCCGTTGTTATGTCACCCTTTTGTTTTTGATTTTGTTAATTTGCATATTCACACACTGCCGTTTGGTAACTTTGGATAAAGGTTTTTCTATCTTGTTGATTTTCTCAAATAACCAACTCTTCTAAACATATATTTAAATATCTGTTACCTATAAGAACCAGTAATAGGGAAATTTGACAGTGGAAAAAAACATAGACACAAGCACACAAAGAAAAATGTTGTAAGAAGTGACTCATGGCTGAAGACATCAAATGCAAAGAGGAATGGAAAGGATGGAAGGCAAAAGGCAGCCAGAGATAAAGCCTCAGTGGTCTGCCTAACAGAACAGCCAGTGAGGGACAGCCAGAACACAGCACAGCAATGCAGAAAGGCTCGTGACTGAGAGTTGCTATACAATTCTAAAGGAAGAAGAAGGAAACAATCTTTGAAAAATTGTATTTGTCATCTAACTCACATTATAGCCCTTACCCAACCCTCACCCTCTTCAGAAAATTTGCTCACCCTGATAGTTAAAATGCTCACTCTCTGGATAAATTGAGTAAAAGAGCATCTTGGCTTATACCAAATGGTGTGACTGGTGTGACTAGACTTTGGTGTTAAATGTATGTGCTTAAGACTCTTTCCATGACTTGAGAGCAGAACGCTATAAGGTGAAATACATAGAGAATTTAATAACAAGTGTCTAAAGACATGGACTTTGAGTTTTTAATTTAGTCTGAAGGATAAATATTCACTGAAGTAATATGAGATATCCTTACTTTTTCCACCGTGCTCTTAGCAACTTCCTCTTGGAGTTGCCAGGTGCATAAAATGAGCAGCATTAACTATTACAGGTAAAGGATGAAGGAGATGCTTCATTTCTCCCTGGCTCCATTTTTCATCCATCCTAAGGTTCTTCTTTTTTCTCTATAATGTAAATCTTTTTAATGCCCTCAACATCCCTTTCCCACGTATATTGCTCTGGAGCCTTAGTTTTTGTATGACTAATTCTCTACCTATGGATCCCTTTGGTTTAGAAATAACTGAGTTTGATGTCCTATACACATCAAAAGAGTGAATATAAAGAACAATTCTAGTTCATCCACTCCCAGAAACAGATTAATGGTTGCTGACATACAGCACAAGCTAAGCTAATGAGAATGGATATATGAAATTTACAACTACCGAAAAAGATGGCTAGTCAGTGAAGATTGCGTGGATGCAGTGGGGGATGACATAGTGCGGCCAGTACAGCAGAGTGACCAGACAATAGCTCGAAACACCGCAGCCCCTCTATTTCTGAGTTTTAGTTGCACGAACTAATAAATCTCTTTTCCTATATCACTTTGGATTCAATGACTGTTTCTTCTAAATTTGAGCCTATAACCCAATCACATGTGGTTTTCTAGTCTAACCTTTATCACTGTCTTTTAATATTTTACCTCAGCATTTTATTACACATCTTCACTTCCCTGTAGTTTTTTAAAAAAATATCTTACTAAAATTTTATTTATCATTAAAAATTATTTCCATTGGTACACATCACTTTAGGTATAATCAGTAAGAATAAAATTGTTATTTTGTAAATAATTAAGGGAAAACAAGCATAAATTATTTATAAATCCACTGTAATTTGGTTTTTGCCAGACTATAATGAAAATTTATCAAAGTCACTGGAGTCACCTACCTTGCCATTCAGTGACATACAAGCCCCACTGACACATCTCCTCATATCTTTCTCATCAGAAGGGCATTTTAACTTAGATCTAGATCTTCATTCCACATGCCCTGTCAGTATCCCCCACATTGACTGCCTAGACTCAGGACCTCTTGCAGGTGATTTTTACTCTTCTGTCTTTACACCTTGGAAAGATAGTTTTTGGATGATTTTCTTATCATCATTTACTACTTTTGGATAGAATTTCACTCTTGCTGTGTCTGAAGATATATGCATAAAACCAAACAAACTCAGTTTTACTTTTCTTTGTATTTTGAAAGAAATAATAACAAAGAAACTGTAAACAGTTGTGTATACACATTGAAACAAGTTGTATGAAAATTAAAACTGAATTGTATAATATTGCTTTATTATCTTAGATAATAATAGTTAATGATATAATTAAGGTGTGATTGTAATGAACAGATATGTAATAAAACAGATATGTTTTATTATGTATTGACAAATCGAGAGCTACAGTTTCAGTGAAAATGGAATTCACATAGCAGCAGATGTGAGTCCGGTTCTTTCATGCCAAACACAAAGGCAGGAGAGAGTCATTTGAAAGGGACAGAGGCTGTTCCAGTTGCCATCCTGGGTCGTGTATGATTCATCTACTTGACACAAATTCGTTTATTTCACTTAGGATGTGTGTCTGATCTAGTGAGTAGGACTGTGGTGGCTGCAGTTTCTCTCTAAGTCTGGTAGTACCAGTTCCGCTATTAAATTAGTTGCTTACTTTGGAACTTATTGATTCTAGAATCATTTACCTCCTACTGTTGTCAGAGAACTGGAGATATCAGCAAATGACAGACCATGAGGCCAGGGAGTATTTTATCACCTACATATTTAGTAAATGCATCACTATGCTCTGAGCAATCCCTCTGACACACTTTCAGAAATCAGTTGAAGGGTTCCCCTGTACCACATAACTAAAAGTTCACATTTAGCCATGTACAAGAAAGCTGTGATTCACTGGCTTTACCAGTTTCACTCCAGCATGGCCACATGACTGGGAGAACTAAGCACCTTGAAATGTCTCTCTGAGGACAGAAAGTTCTGGAGCATGAGTCTAGCGACTCAGATTTATCACTACTACTCAGGCGTCTGAATATAAACTTACTTCCTGGAGAAATTACAGGGACTGTGGTTCAATAAAGCAGTTTTAAACCTGCATAGCTGCAATATGCATCCCTCCCCTGTGTTTAGTACAGGGTCAGCCTGTAGCAAAATGCAAGTTATAACCATTTTGGGTATCGCCTTACTTCCAACTGGCCTATATCTGGCAGATGAGGGGGGCAGTGATCCTTACCCTCTGGACATTTGGGTGGACTTGTGAGAACTCCACAAAACACTTACAGATCTTACCCTAGGAGTAGGCCAAGGATTAGGAGAGGAATTCTACTATATTAACAGCTCCCTGACCTTTTCAGCTACCGCAAACGGGGGTGGATACTAATTTGCCAAAGCTGCTGGTGTCTGGGATTTTCTAGTGCCCATAAAACTATGCAGAACAAAGAGACAGTTTTGAATGATCCTATATACTTTCCCTTTAATCTCTTTTCCTGGATTATTCCATATAGAAAGCCTAGTTCTCAACTTCAATAAAGGTATAAGGTTGCACACCTAATATTTCCATTTCAACTATGAGCTGAAGATCTGGCTTCTAAGGCATCTAACCTTGAGAGACAATGGGAGAGACAATTTACTATTCTCAGGGATTCAAATGTGTAAGTGGGTGCTTTATATATGGCTTTCTTCAGTGAAGTAAGCAAGTCTATATTTTATTTATAAAAGAGGTTATTTTGTCTTCCTTTTCTGTCACACCTGCTGTGCAGCCTGCATCCAAGAATGTAGCGAGGTGGTAGGGATAGATGACACAGAGACCGGTCGGTTGCTTTAAGAAAACTTTATGCTCCCCAAGTCGGCTTAGGAGAGAGAAGTCCCCTTTTTAAAGACTTCTGTCATCCATCTACATACAATTCTTCTCAGACTTCTCACCCTCCTGGCTGGTGGTTTAATCTCTGGCCCCAGAATCAGGGAGACACAGCAGGGAGCAGGAAGAGGCATCTAGCCGTAGAGGGTGTCAAAGTCATGGTGTTTCAGTGAGCAAGCCCTTATCTGAGCCCTATCAAGAGCTTTATAGCACTGAATTGTTTTCAGTAAACATTAACTCACAGCTGCCTGCTCCCAGGCCAAAGGGGAAGTGGGTCTCTCTGTTCAAGGTCTGGTGTCCCCAGACTTTTCCTAGTTTTTCTGGTTGACCTCTAACCCTATGGCATGTCCCCAGACATTAATTAGAACCCTGAGGGTAACAGACAAAAAATGAACAGTTGGAAAGCAGATAGTGCCTCAAATGAACTTAGAGGTACATGACATAGCTTGTGGTGCTTGGCTCAATGCAAAGAGCAGGTTAGAGATGATGGCACTGGTTAAATGCATTAATAATAACCCCCAAAGTGATGAAAATATGTCAATGTGGTATTAAGAAAAAGTAGTTAGAGGCACCTTCCCTTGGAGTAATTTTACCAAGAGCATATGCAGATTTGAATCCTCGACCTCTTTCTGCCCGTGTCTTCCATTGTTCCATTCTGCAATATGTTAATATGAGTCTGAATCTGTATCTGCATGAAGGCTGTCTTATTTGTTCCTGTGCCCATGTCTGTATCTGTGCATCTGGGTGTGTCTCTGGGTGTTACCTGAAAATAGGACTTACACTTTATTTATTAACATCACAAATAGCATTGCTTATGGAAGGATTGAGGGATATTTTACAGAAATCATTAACAGTGTTTTATAAGGGATGAAACCATACTGATTTCAACTGACCTAGATTTAAAAACAAACAAATGATATCAAGCAATGTCCTCAAGCCACTTTCAGCATATAAAGCAGATATTCATTTTACACACACACACACACACACACACACACACACACACACACACACACGTACATACTGTTCTCTGGGTCAGGGCAATGAAAGAATACATATTTTAAGATTGTAGCTATGTATTATATTAGCTTTTAGAGTATTGATTGCATGAGGAATCCAAGGTAATTAAGGTTGGACTGTTACATAGTTCTCTTACAGGCATGCTGATAAACGCTCTGAATACACATTAGGATATCTTAAGTGGCCTCAGTGTGAATCAGTAACTTCAGCTGTGAAGTTCAACAAAGGTTCCAGTCTCTTTGAATGTAGGAGATATTTTCATAATACCGTATCAACACAGATTTCAGCTATTTCTTTTCCATGAGGAAAGAGAGATCCTGACCATACATTTGACACCTGGTTTTTTGCCGACTGATTGCTAAAACACTGGTCAGGATCATGTTTTATGAGAGGCCAGTGTGGTGTGTGAAGTCTGGAGCATGGCTTTCCATGAATAGAGACAGCACACTGGAACGAATGCATGTAAACAACACCAGAAATTAAAGGTACAACGTGAAGAGCAAAATCCGTAGATATAAAATAATTTTTACAGGTGTTGAGATGAAGAAATGATGACCACTGCAAAGCATTCAAAGTGAAGCCCATGACTGTGCTCACTGAGTCTGAGATTCGATGAACAAGGTAAAATTTCACAGAAGAGAAAAATAAAGAGCAGCAAACCTAAAACATGAAGTTGTTGGGGCAATGACTGAGCTAAAAACTCTGACAAAGGCTGTGATTTCAATAAAGGATTTGATTAAGTAGAAGGAAAGATCATCAAACTCAGGGTCACTGGAGGACCAGCAAATATACGTTAATAATTGATGATGATGATGGTGGTGGTGATGATGATGATGATGATAGCTAGCCTTAAAATCAGGGAAAGCATCTAGTAGAAGAAAACACACTAAAGACAAATGAAGAGAGAAAAGAGATTGCGAGGGACAGTATGCACAACCAAAATCTTAACGACTGACAAATTCACAGCTGGGAGGACAGAGGCAGTCTGAAAGACCCATGAAGCCCAAAATACACTAAATGAGATCAACTTTGAGATTTATGCCAGGACAAATCATCAACAAATTGTCACAAAATAAAACAAAGTGAATCCTGACGGCATCAATCCATGCAGGCCTCCTCTATACTCTCAGCATTATTTTCATGAGGAACACTGCATGCTAAAAAATGGTGTCAGTCAAAGTACTGGAGGAGGGACTCCAAACCAAAAACACTAAATTTCACAAATCCATCTTTCAACAATAAAGGTAAGATAATTTCTCATATAAACAAAAGCAGAGTTATTTTTCACCACATAATCTGTAGAGGAAACACAGGGTAGTTTCATACCCATGGTCACTCCGATGTTCTCATTAAACTCAGCAAGTCACAGAACAGAGCACAAGGATAGGAACATGGGAAATGAGCCCGAAGGCAGAAAAGACGATGCTAGAGGTACAAGTCAGATGGTACATGGTACAAGCGATCTGAACATACTATGTAAATACATGTATGAAGTCTAACAGTAGAAGAAAAAACATGTTTTTCTCAAGAAAGTTGAAAACATGACAGCAAAGACCACAAAACTATTAGCAAATTTAAGATAAAATTGATAGTTTTCTCACCATAATAAAATGTAATTAGAAATCAACAGTGACAGAAAAAAATTATAACTTCACAGGGACCAAAAGAAAGTCTTGAGCAGCTATTGTGTTAAAGAGAAAAGCAATGTAGATTTCAAAAATACACATGGTAAAAATAGATATACAGTATGCCAAAACTTATAGGATCTAGGAAAAGTAGCATTACAAGAAATGTGAATAGTAAGATGTGTCTACTGTGAAATGAAGGAAGAGCTAACACCATGCACCCAGAAACTGTATAAATGTTGCACCCTTCCCCCATGGGGGGTCTGTTGACTGCTTTTAACTAGTGGCTTTTAGCAAAACACTTCTCATCCCCTACTCCAAGTAAGGCCTGCATGCAAGTTCCTGTTTATTGTCTAAATGCTAATTCCAGTTTTGGGCCCACCCTTTGCTGGAGGGCCCTGGAAACATAGGCTTCTGACCTGGGTATATAAGGTTCTACCCTTGTAATAATAAATGCCATTCTCCTTGTAAGAATGAGCTGCTGTCTTTGTCTTTATTGTCATCCTTAGCCCTTAGCCTCAGATCGTTGTGAAGTAGGGTAGCACTGTAGCTGCAAACACACTGGCAGCTCGCTACATATAAAGAAAAACATAAATGAAAAACCAGCAGAAGTGGAGAAATAATAAAGGAATGAACATAAATAACTTTGGAAAATAAAAACAGAAAAATTAACACGAGGTTTCTCAGCAGAAAAACATGAATCAACATTTCATAGATTAAAAGCAACAAAGAGAGAATACAAATGGAGTGAAAGATGAGGTATTTCAGTGTCCCGCGCTACCGTCTCGCCAGCAAGAACGACGCAGGACACTCGGATCCTTCTGCAGTAAAGCTTTAATACATCTTGAGAGATAGATGATCAGCTTCTGAGAGGGAGACCCCAAGCTAAGAAACCCAGCCCCTTATATAAGCCTAGGAGCTCCGAGTGAGACGTGTAGAGCCGGGATTGGTGGTTTGCTCATCACCCCAGATGACGGGTGAGGCACAGCTTAAATGGTAAACTCCAACTGACAGCAGATGTCAGCGCCATCTTCTAATGGTGATAACGATAGCGAGGGCGGCTCCTCACATTTCAGTAACAGAAAATTATCATGAGTTATTATTAATAATTATGCATTTGTATATTAGACAGGATGTCTATAGATATTGCAATTGCTCTACTCATTTTCTTCAGTTGTTTCTAGAAGGAACACTTTCAAAGCAGACTCCCTGGAACTTTGGCTCTTACAACCCTGAACCCTCGGCAATGATGTTCCTGAATCATAGGTGCAGGGAGATGTAGATGTACCCATTGAGGTTAGATTCCCCACAATTCATTGATCTCTGTATTGTACCAGTTGAGGTTTTCTGTGATTGTTTCCATTTGCTGTAAATAAAGACTTCCTTGATAAGGGGTGGGAGCTACATTTTTCTGTGGGTAACAGGATAGGTTTTAGACGTTAGTAAGGAATGTTGTTGGTCTTGCAAAGTGGCAGCAGTCCTTCAGCAGATGAGAGGATACTGAAAAAGGCTGACCTTATACACAGTTGACTACCATCTAACTAAAATAAAATAGAAATAAAATAGTGAAATTTGTAGATAAGCAGGTGGAACTAGCAAAGATTACATTGAGTGAGCTGACACAAATTCAGAAGTAAAAACACTGCATATTCTTGTTCATCTGCAGATCTAGATCTTCAGATATGAGTATACAATATGGAGTAACCTCAGAAACCACGGAATTATTATAGAACTATTGGGATGTGGAGGGCATTGGAAGTAAATAGCAGGACGCAGGTGCTATGAAGCAGGGAATCAGACACCGCTTCAAATAGAGAGAAGAAGGGAGGTAAATAAAGTAGGAAGAAAAAGTAACAAAACACCATCGCTGTTGGATAAAGCTTAAAGAAATCATATTGTTTATATTTACTTAGAATTATATACAATGCCTAAAAGTGTATTTGTGTCCATAGCTTATTGATGAAGTCACCACATACGTAGGACATAAGTCTCAGGTGACTCAGATGAGATCTGACATGAAAGCCTCTTTCCTGTGATGTAGCTTCCAGGGTTCCAGAAAATACTATGCAATTTGCCACAGGAGGGAAACAATTAAGCAGGCTGACACAGCTGAAATACATAGAAACCACAATTGTCAGCATGACAAAATATGCATAGAGGTGTAATAAGAGGCACTTGCCTGGCATTGGCTACCAGCAGCTGTCTAATTGTATGTAAGGCCCACTCCACAGGAGGAAAAGCATACCTGTACTGGAACCTTGTCAGCTCGCTGGGACTAATGAGGTCATGGAACCTACTATCTCCACATTAAAGGTAAGACAACGGAGACCTAAAGTAAAAGCTAAAATGACAACTGATGAATCACAAGTATGCAGTTCAGATGTGAAGTGTATTCTCTTTCTAGTAATTCACTCTAAAAGTGTTAACTCATATAACATTTCAGGGGTACAGATACAAATGGTGATTGTGTAGTACATGAGGTATTTCAGCAAAGTCTGCAAACTTGATGCCATCTTTAGCTCTCTCCTCTAATGTTAGGTTGGAAATGAAATAAAACCAGTCCAAAGGTCCAATTCAGCAAACAGTTATTTTTTCTGAGATTCTGGGCACATCTAGAGATATACTATAAATTTTAATTTGTTCTATTTAATGAAATTTAGTGAGACTAATTCTCATTTTCTTATAAGAATTAAAAATCCATTTAATTAAAATTAATGACCTTTATACTGATGAAGATTTCTGAGTCCAGAGAATGAGATTTAAGACTCAGAGTATAAGGAATATTGGAAAAATGTAATAAACTGAAAGTATTCTGGTAAATATGATGGAAATTTCCCTTGTAGGTTTCAATTCCCTTGTCTCAGAAACACCAAATAGAAATGGCTATATGGGTCTACACACCAAACAGCACAGCCTTGACTTTTGTCTCTTGTTTCATTTATGCCTAAATATTGTGCTTAATTTGAAATTTTCCCCTTAATAGGAAAAAGTGAAAGAAGAGCATAAATGGGGCTTAAACACCATAAAAGCTCCTCCTAATATTGTGTCAGTTTGTGTACTGTCAAGTTTTAGATATTAATGAGAAAATTAAATTAAAGGATTTAGCACAAAATCAGAAGATTAGCCAAACAGCAGAACACATTTTGTGCATGCCTGTTGAGTGTGCCCCTTGTGAGACTACTCGCCAGATACCTTTAAGCTGCATACATAATTTATAAGAAAAGCAAAGGGAAACCTCTTTCATATTAAACTCTGAAATTACTTTCCCTCAAAGTCAATGGACAGAGTGAGTTTTTTTAAATACAGCAAAGGTTTAAGGGCAATCCATTTAAGCCTGTCAATGAACCTAAAATCAAATTTTAACCAAAGCTAAATTGAGAAAGCAAGTGGGAGTAGCAGTCATGCCTTCTCCAGTTTGTCTGGTTTGGTTTATGTCCAAAGCAGCCAACAGTCTCTACTCAAGTTTGAATTTATAGTTCATTTATAGAGACACCTTCTTACTGGAAGTAGAAGATTTTAAAAATGGTTACCATGTAAAGTCATAGAAGATATTCCTTAAACTTTACCTGAATGGTTTTTGTATTATTTAAAATCAACTTGCTACAACAATGCAAAGAAAAGTGAATAATCGAGCAAAGACAAATTATCACTGTTACATCATGAAATACAAACTACATGTAGACTACACAAATACTTGGGAGAGGATTTATCACTCAAGAGGGCAGAAAGACAGGGCGGTTTGTGGACCAACTGTCAGATACTAACAGCATTTAAACATTATCTACAGTGAGCTTACTTGACTAGATTCATTCAGAGATTTATGAAATGGAAGAATGCGAATGTAAAATATTGTGTTGTTTGTTTGTTTAAAAACAGAGGAAACACCTCTTTGGGGACTATGCTTAGGGCAATCAGATGCCAAAGATGCTAGCATTTAAGGATATATGAAATAAGATCTGTTGAATAGACAATGGAGTCCAGGTTATTTCACCTTCTTGAAGGCACCACTCCCATATCCCCAGCACAACTTTCAGACAGAACAGATTGGAGGTCAAGAGTTTTGTGGCTGGGTCAGTGTTCAAGTTCCTCTTTCCTTAACCTGCTCAGTACCTTCCAATGCCAAAGAGACTAAAAAGTAGGGGTGAAGGCTCCGTTCACTCACCAGCTCTTAATACAGACTCTCCTCTATTGAACAAAAATGATTACATTAGTAACGTACCCATTTCATTGAGCAATCAACTATTTACTCAATGTTTGTTAAATGTCTTGTCTTAGTTTTGGTTGTTGTGATAAAACACTGACCAAAAGCAACTTGGAGAAGAAAGGGTTTCTTTGACTTACAGGTTCAAGTCCAAACTTCAAAAGAAGAAACCTAAGGAAGAAATCAAGACATGAACCTGGAGTCAGGGACTGTAACAGCGACTATAGAGGAATACTTCTAGCAAGCTTGCTTTCCATGGTTGCTCAGCTTGTTTCTTATACAGCTCAGAAGCACCTTGCCCAGGCTTGGTACCACCAACACTTGAATTAAGTCCTGCATCGATCATTAATCAAAATTGTCCCACTGATATATACATATGCCAATCTGATGGAGACTATTGCTCAACTGAGGTGCCTCTCCCCAGGTGACTCTAGCTTGCATCGTATTTACAAAATTAACCAGAATGGCTCTATTGTTGCACTAGGCATTGGGGATGAAGCAATGATCAGATACACAAATGTTCTTGCTGCTGAAAAAGTAAAGTTTAACATAATGTACAAGATACCAAATAATTAAGTCTGTGTATACATAATCATAGATATGATACAGTCTGTGAACCAAATGAATGGGATATGGTGACTGTTTGTAATAGGGAACCTCATATAGCTGCTGAAGGAACATTTAGCTATGACTCAAAGTATGAAGACATAGAAAGTTATAGGCTATAGAGAGATTATTCCAAGTTGTACAAATATCCCAGATATCAGAGAAACCCATTGAGCTCTAGAATGAAGAACATATATAGAAACTATGTGAGAAGGAAAATATAAAGGTGGTTAGAGGGAGCCTATCATAGCAAGGAAGTTTCCTGAAGAAGAATCAGATTTAAGTGTCTCCGTATGTCTCCTTTTCCAGAAATGTGATCAGAGAGGTTACACATTTTCTTACTAGATTAACAGATCAGGAAACTCATAGGCAATACCCATCCCATGCCAAAGAACTCACCCTCAAAAAGAATATAGGGGAGCTGATTTTCTACAGAGATGTATCCTGTGTAGCAGCTGAATTTGTCAGTTTTCTTGCCACATCACATTCACTCATTGTAAGTATTTACAGTTTGTATGTCCATTTTGGATGCTGTCTTAGTTTGTGCTTCTATTGCTGTGAAGAGATACCATGACCACAGAAACTCTTACAAAGAAAGAGTTTAATTCAGAGTTGCACACTTACAGTTTTAGAGGTTCTGTTCATTATCATCACGAAGAGGAGCCTGGCAGCATGCAGGTAGACATGGTCCTGAAGATGAGAGTGCTGCATCTTGCAGACAACAAGAATTCAACTGACTCACACTGAGGGAAGTTTGAGAAAAAGAGACCTCAAAGTTGCCTCACAGTGACAACACTTCGTCCAACAAGGCCACTCCCTTTGGGGGCCATTTTCTGTCAAGTCACCACACATGCCTAGAGGCAAGACTGCTCAAAAGCATGGTCAACTGTTCTTAATATATTCCAAGCTTTGGAGAGAGTAGGACATGGCTTCTTTAAGTTTCTCTCTATATTTCCTATTGTACTTGTGTGAACTCCAGTGTACGCTGATGACAGGAAACAATAATTTAGGACTCCCCCGGGAAGAGAGCATATGGTTCTACTTTCACATTCGGACTCCATGGAATTTATTTGAGAACAGCCACAGTTTTGAAATGGGTACACATTTGCTGGGCACATTATTTGCTGGATACACAACCAGAGGTGGGCAGGAGTCTGGACAGGAAACTGCTTGCTCCACACCCTCCCATCCTGAATGCCAGCAGGAGGCTGCAGAAAACTCTAAGGAAAGAGGACAGCATGCAGGAGGTACAGTTTTCCGGAACTCAGTTTGTCCCTCACCTCTGAGAAAGAGTATCTCTTAGGCTGTGAATCAGACTTCAGTTTTAAAACACGGTAATTAGAGCAAAAGCAAAATTAGAGACATCTTGATATATAATCAGAGGTTAAACAAATGTTCACTGCCAAGTCACTACATGCCAGACATCGTGAGAGACATGTCAGTGAGTACTTTCCTTGTGAAATGCAAATACTACCATGACAAACTTCTAAATATCTTGTTTGTAAGACATTGTCATTTCAGTCTAGATTCTTAGGGATTGTTATATATGAAATTTCATCCTGGATGTTAACCTAAAGATGGAGAACCACATTTCAAATGACACTCCAAAGGAGGAGTTAGGATTCTGGATTTAAATGAAGCCAGGGGGTCAACATAATGGCCTCACTCTGACTCTTCAACTATCCAAACATGTCTTAGTGTTACATAGTATTTGGGAGCTGAGACTTTGGGCAAACTTATCCTTCTCTTCAACTACTTTTTGCCAACCCAATTCTAACCAGTTTTTCACAGTTGAAATCAATATCTTCTTTCTCCCAGATCCTACCAGCAATACTAAACATGTCCCTAAAGGCTACACAATGAATGGCAGAGTCAAACTGATGTTCAGACTGACCTCAACTGGCTGTTGTTCCTATCTGTACTACCCAGCATACAAATTCATGCCTCAGACTATTCATTTAACTGTCAAGAGCTTTGGCTTTGAAACTATAAATGAAAATTACAAGTCTACAATGAAAGGACTGCTGTGAAGGCTTCAAAGGAAATATGGAGAATCTAATCCATAGAGCTTGCTTAGAATATGTTAGGCTGTTATTAATAAACAAACTCATGTCTTCCATTACAGAGGACATGGCATCAGAGAAAGATGTACAGGATCTACTAAGGGTTCCTGTGGCAGCCCGACACACTCACCTTTTATGTGGAAGCCTTGCTACTTTTTGTCCCTTTGACTGGCTTCCCTGTGTATCTCTGAAGTAGTTTCATTGATTTTTTATGAAATTTCTGGTGCATGTTATTTCTATTCAATTTAATAACTTTTTGAATTAAAGAAAACATTTTTGCCACAGATAGAGAACACTACAAAAGCAAAACCAGTTAAAATGCAGAGTTGTGGAGTTCAGTCCTAATGGATACATCTACAAAATACTCCCATTCCTAAGGTTCAGGGAATATTTCAGAAGACAGAATGGAAAATTGTAAGAGACAGAGGGAGGATCAAAGTGTTTGCTGTGAGCTTGTATCTCCCAGTAACGTCAGAAGCTATACCCATATAGTCTCACTAATATGACTGCCCAAGAGCTAAATAAGGTAGGCACCAATGAGCATGCTAAACTGGATGGGAAAAGCCCAAGAGGTCTCAGTTCCACTTAAAGAACTATGGGCAACTCAGTAGGCTAGGAGAGGCAAAGGTAGTCTTCCCCATGGAAGATCACCTCAATTGGGTGTCTAGTGCCAAACAGAACCCTGACAACATATATGCAAGTAACATGATATGAATCCTGTTACTTCTGATTGTTTCCTCTATACATAGTGCTATTGTTGAAGGTATTAAATAACACAGGAGACAATTGGCTCTCTCGTGCTGTCTTTTTAAATTTGTTTTTAACATTTTTACTTACTCTTTGATAACTTCATACGAATAAAGTGCATCTAGATCATAGCCACTCCAACTTTCTTTTACTTTTTCCTCCAGAAACTCCCTAACATGTCTGCCTCTTACCTTCATGTACTTTCTGTATTTCTGTAGCCAACTAAATCTGATTACTAGTTCCTACTAGAATGTTGACTGATCTTGTTGGATCCATCCTGTGCAGGTCCTGTATAGAGGTGCAGTGGCCATGTCTGTTCAGAAGATAAATTTTATGACACTCCTCCCAGTTATCTTTCATAAATTTTAATTTCATTTTTATCATTGTGTCTAATAATAATTAAGAAATGACAAGTGAGTATTACACAAATTTCAGTCTCTAAATGTTGAAGAGAGGAAAACCAGAATCAAACAGATACTTCTCTTAGAATCCACATTGTCTCAGTGCTTGGGGAAAGTGGAAGGATTAAGAGTTTAGTCAGCGGGGGTGGGGAAACAAATTAAAAAAAAAGAGTTTAGTCAGCATTCTGCTATCATTAAGCAGATTTTAAATTAAAGCATACAGTTTCCATCCAGCTACCAGTTTCAAAATGATCTGAGATTCCAGAGCCACAAAAAAAAAATGAGAAGGGCAGAGAACCTGTGACAAACTATCTTTACATTGCTTTTACTCTTAAAGCTTGTTATTTGGATTTCAGCAATACCAATTTTATTTTTAATTGCTTTGTCCATGGTAGTCAATTTTTTTTTATTTTCATGGACTAGTTGATAATTCTTAACAGCATGTTGGGCATTGCAAAGTTATAAATGGCTAATTTACTTTGCATTTATTTTCCTGCCAGGACAAAAAAATTGTATATCTGATTCTGCATTTGGCATGAACTTTTAGCACCTTTCATACCCCTCATCTATCATCTCTAGTGGCAGAGCCTGGCTTAGGAAGCTCATGACTTATATAAGCTAGGCAGTATTTGGCAAGTGATTTTTTTCTTCCTATTATGTAGATGTGCAGAGGTATATATCCACTGCATTGGCTGAGAATTAAGGCATCCATTCCACCAGCCAACAGCACTACAGATTCTCCCTAGGCAACACCCTCAGCTACAGAGATTCTTCAGAGTCCAAGGTGAATTTGCCTCTCTGAAGTCTGAGCACATCCTATCCTTGTCAGCGTAGGGTTATGAGAGAGTGGTGCCTTACCTTAAAGTAATCACTTGTAAGTACACTCTTACCTCTTTGGCTTGACAGAGGGCTTCCTCAAATCTAAATTCTAAACAAGTCCTCTAATCCCAAACCCATTTTCACCATATCCTCAAATGAGCTGATCTCCAGTGAATTTCTCCAGAAATGCGAGGGGCAATTTCCACTGAAAAATGTGGCTTATTTGCTCACAGTGTCCAAAAAAGACTGAGCAAAACATTGGAATCTTGAAATTCCCAGGCAAATGGATGGAACTAGAAGAAACAATCCTGAGTGAGGTAACCCAGTCATAAAAAGACAAACATGGTATGTGCTCACTCATATGTGGAGATTAGATATAGAGCAAAGGATTAACAGCCTACAATCCACATCTCCAGAGAAGCTAGGAAACAAGGTCGACCCTAAGAGAGACATACAGGGTCCCTTGGAGAAGGGGAAAGGGATTAGAGCTCCTGGGAAAATTGGGAGCATAGTAGGAAGGGAGAGGTGGTATGGAGATAGAGAAGAAGAGAAGGGAAGCGGGGAGGAAGACATGAGGGAGCAGGAAGATTGAGTCCAGTCAGGGGAAGAATAGAGGAGATCAAGAAAAGAGATTGACTGGAGATGTCATTCTGTAAATCTGTTTCTTATTGGTTGTTGAATAAAGCCCTGTTGGCCAATAGGGAAGCAAAATAGGTGGGACTAGGAGTATAGGAGGATTCTGGGAAATGTAGTGAACTGAGCAGTCTCCATGTGACTCCCAGGAGGAACAGACGCAGCAAGAATGTGTCCTAGAAAAGATAAGTTCTTGTAAAATATATATGAGTAATTATTGGTTAATAATCTAGTCAGACCTAGCTGATACGAAACCAAGCAAATGGCCAACAGCTTATAATTAATATAGTGTCTTGTGTGTTATTTGGGGACTGCAACTGTGGCAGGGTCCAGGTGGCTGGCCGTGGGGGAGGGGGGACCAAAGTGGCTGGCTGGGAAAACTATACTCTACACGAGATACCTTAATAGAGGGAGCCATTGTAGGTTTAAAGAGCAATCTAGCACTAGAGAAATGTCCAGAGATCTACAAGAATGACCCCAACTAAGAATCTAAGCAATAGTGGAGAGACCACCTGAAATGCCCTTCCCCTATAATGAATGAGATTGATAACTACCTCATCTTAGAGCCTTCATCCAGTAGCTGATGGAAGCAGAAGCAGACACAGCTAAGCAGTGAGTTGAACTCCTGCAATCCAGTTGTAGAGAGGGAGGAGTGATGAGCAGAGGGGTTAAGACCAGGCTGGTGAAACCCACAGAAACAGTTGACCTAAACAAGGAGGAGCTCATGGTCCCCACAGCTAGGGACCATGACTGCTGGAAACCCAGCATAGGACTGAACCAGGCCCCCAAACATGAGTATCAGTTAGGAGGCCTGGGCAGTCAGTCAGTATTTATCCCTAATGTACCCATGGACTTTGGGAGAATGTTCCTCATAGAAGGAGCAGAAGAGGGATGGGATGTGGGGGTCAGTGGGAAGCATGGGAGGATGGGAGGATAGGAGGGAGAGGGAACTGGGATTGATATGTAAAATAAGATTGTTTCTAATTTAAATTTAAAAATGTAGAGGAAACAGCAATGACAACAACAGCAACAACAAAAGACTGAACAAAGCATTCTGTGCAAGTGGGGACACAGGGACATTCCAAAGTCAGCCAGAGATCAGGAGAGGAAGGAGTGGCTAGAAGAAGCTTTGACTGTGGCTTCTAAGAGAAGAAACAGGCAGAGAAGGGAAAAGAAACTGAGGATTGGTTAGTTCAAATGATACAATGTTCTCTGGCATCCAAGTCCTACCTGTCTAGCATCTTTCTCTGGAATGATCAGAGCAGGTGATCTGGGATAAATGGTTTGTAGTTTAAGTGCCAAGTTGTTGATCATCTCTGGTCCATCTCTAACTGGACACCACTGGAAAGGACAGTTTCTCTGTCACATACTTTGATAAGGATCCAGATGTCAAATGATAAGATAATAGAAAATAAAATGCTAAGTGGGTTCACATTCAGCCTGGGAAGATAAATCAGTGTTCAATAACCTCAATGAAGAATGGCTTAGGCTCTTTGTTCTCCAAATTTTGAATTTGTAAATGTTTACTAACTTATTTATAAAAAAAAAAAAGAATACAGCACAGCACAGTTTCCATAGGGCAAACACTTGAATAATGTCTAACTGCAAGCTGCCAATACTATACTGTCAAAAAGGGATCTGGGAAGAAACATCTAGGCATCATGGAGACCTGACATGAACAGGGTCATGTGCATTTCCAATTCATTGTTTAGGAGAGAAGAGACATTTTTGAAAATGATATTATTCTTCTAGAGCAGGTGTGTCTAACCTTTTGCATTCTCCTGTTTGACAAAGAAGAATTGTCTTGGACAGTAAAAAGTTTACAAAATCCCACCATAAAAAGAACACAGGCCTTTGGTACCCTACTCCTCTTACTGGGTGTCCTATCCTATTCTTAATAGATAGGGAGGTGCTTAGTCTTAATGCAGCTTGACATGCTGTGAATGATCAATATCCATAGCAGACCTGCCATTTCCTAAACAGAATGGAGGAGGAGTGGATGGGGGGTAGGAACAGAGTGGGAATGGGGAGACTTAGAGGAGAGGAGGGAGGGGAAACTGACGTTGGTATGTAAAATAAATACACAAATAGCTTTATATAAAAAGGAATACAGAAGTGAGAAAAATAACTAATCAAAAACTCTGTTCTACTAATCTGTTTTTAAAACACTTCTCATATGTTAATAGTCTCTACAGTAATATTAGTATTCTAAGTGGTAAATAAAATGTGTTCATTAAACACTTACTTGCAAAATATACAGTAGAATGACAGCATAATAGAAACACGAGGATCTCCCAGTTTTCCCATAGAAATGAAGAGTTTAGTTTAAAGTCATTCCAAGGAAACATAACCAAGAGTAGATGCATGGAACAGAGGTGAGGTGGGGAGAGGGACTAGGAGAATAGGAGGAAGGGAAAACTGCTGTCAGCTTATAATAATAATGACAACAAAATAATAATAATGATAATAAAGTTATTATTATATATTAATTAATTGCGAAGGTATATATCACATATATATATATATATGTAAATGGCATATGTATACATGTCCTGACCTGAATATATATATATCTACATGATTTCATGAAAGTTTCTCTGGCCAAAAAAATAAAAGGGTTACTAGTGAACCAATTTCAAAGAGATCTGTTTCATAGTAGTTTTCTTTTTTTTTAATTTTTAGTTTTAAATTTAAATTAGAAACAAAGTTGCTTCCCATGTCAATCCCAGATCCCTCTCTGTTGGGGGAAGTCCTGTGCATTTGTCAATAAAGCACTGCTGGCCAATAGGGAATCAAGATAGGTGGGACTAGGAGTCCAGAAGGACTCTGGGAAGGAGAAACACAGAGAGTCAAGATGTAACGCCATGGGGTAGGGAGCCCAGAAACTTCTCCGGTAAGAGACATACTTAGATTAACAATTATGGGGTAATTACTTAAGTCAGAGCTGGCTAGTAAGAAACAAGCAAGGCCAACAGCTTCATAATTAATATAGCCTCCTGTGTGTTTATTTGGGACTGATGCGGCTCTAGAACCAGGCTGGCAGGAAGCCTACTCACAAGGAAAAAGCTTCCCTTTACACCTCTCCTTTTCCCTCCCCTCTTCCCATGCCCTCCCACCAAGACCCAGTATCCCTTTCTCCAGGGAGGGTACAGCCCTCCATGGGGGTGTCCATAGTCTGCCATTTCATCCAAGGCAGGACCTAGACCCTCCCCCCAAAGTCCAGGGTGAGAGTGCATCTCTCATTGTTGGATGGGCACCCAAAGTCCATTTGTATGCCAGGGATAAATACTGATCTACTACCCAGGGCCCAACAGATTGTCAAGGCCTCCTCAGTGACATCCACATTCAGGGGGTCTTGATCAGTCCTATGCTGGATTCCCATCCATCACTCTGAGATTCAAGAGCTATCCCTGGTCAGGTCAGCTGTTTCTGGGAGTTAAACCAGCCGAGTCTTAACCCCTTTGCTCATCAGTCCTCCCTCTCTATCACTGGGTTCCTTGAGTACAGCTCAGTGTTTAGCTGTGGGTATCTGCCTCTGCTTCCATCAGCCTTTGGATGAAGGTTCTGTTCCCCAGACTCTCTGGCTATGGAATTGTAGGGTGGCACTCCCCAGATCTATATCTAAAATCCATATATGAGAGAGGACACACCATGTTTGCCTTTTTGTGACTGTGTTACCTCATTCAGGATGGTTTCTCCTAATGCCATCCATTTGCCTGCAAATTTCAGGATTCCATTGTTTTTCTGCTAAGTAGTACTTCATTGTGTAAATGTACCACATTTTCTCTATCCACTCTTCAGTTGAGGGGCATCTAGTTTAGTTCAAAGTTCTGGCATTACAAATAATGCTGCTGTGAACATAGTGGAACAGATGTCCTTGTTGTATGAATGTGCATATTTTGGATATATGCTTAGAGTGGAATTGCTGGGTCTTCTGGCAGATTGATTCCCATTTTCCTGAGGAATCGCCATACTGATTTCCAAAGTGGCTGTACAAGTCGGCACTCCCACCAGCAGTGGAGGAGTGTTCCCCTCTCTCCACAACCTCTCCAGCATAAACTGTCCTTGGGGTTTTTGATTTTAGGCATTCTGACAGGAGTAAGATGATATCTCAGAGTTGTTTTGATTTGCATTTCCCTGATGCCTAGGGATGTTAAGCAGTTTCTCAAGTGCTTTTCAGCGATTGTAGACTCTTCTATTGAGAATTATCTGTGTAGTTCTGTAGCCCACCTTTTAATTGGATCCTTTGGTGTTTTAGAGACTTGCTTCTTGAATTCTTTGGAAATTTTGGAGATCAGCCCTCTGTCAGATGTGGGGTTAGTGAATATCTTTTCCCATTCTGCGGGTTACCTTTTTGTCTTATTGACTGTGTCCTTTGCCTTACAGAAGCTTCTCAGTTTCAGGAGGTCCCATGTATTAATTGTTGACCTCACTGTCTGTGCTATTGGTGTTATGTTCAGGAAGCAGTCTCCTATACCAATTCATTCAAGGGTACCACCCACTTTCTCTTCTAAGAGGTCCAGTGTGGCTGGATTTATGTTGAGGTCTTTGGTCCATTTGTACTTAAGTTTTGTGCATGGTAATTGACATGGATCTATCTGCATTCTTCTACATGCCATCATCCAATTATGCCAGCACCATTTGTTGAAGATGTTTTCTTTTTTCCACTGTATATTTTTAGCTTCTTTGTCAAAGATCAGATGTTCATGCATGTATGGGTTAATATCAGGATGTTCAGGTTGATTCAATTTGTCTACCTGTCTATTTTTGTGCCAGTATGAAGCTGTTTTCAGGACTATAGCTCTATAATAGAGCTTGAAGTCAGGGATGGTGATGCCTCCAGATGTTGCTTTGTTGAATAAGGATGTTTTTGCTATCCTGGGTCTTTTGTTTTTCCATAAAAATTGATTATTGTTCTTTCAAGTTCGGTGAAGAATTGTGCTGGTATTTTAATAGGGATTGCATTGAATCTGTAGATTGCTTTTGGCAGGATTGCCATCTTTACTATATGATCCTACCTATCTAAGATCATGGGAGATCTTTCCATTTTCTGATGTCTTCTTTAATTTCTTTCTTTAAAGTCTCAAAGTTCTTCTGATACTGGTCTCTCACTTGTTTAGTTAGCATAATCCCAAGGCATTTTATGTTGTTTGTGGCAATTGTAAAGGGTGATGTTTCTCTGATTTCTTTCTCACTCCTTTTATCATCTGTATATAGTAGGGCTACTGATTTTCTTCAGTTTATCTTATATCCTGCCACTTTGCTGAAAGTATTTATCTGCTGTAGGAGTTTCCTGGTAGAGTTTTTTGAATCACTTATGTAAACTATCATCTTCAAGTAGTGAAATTTTGATCTCTTCCTTTCCAATTTGTATCCCCTTGATCCCCTTTTGTTGTCATATTGCTCTTGCTAGAACTTCAAGTACAATATTTCATAGTAATTTTCTAAGCTTATACAATCAAATTTTCTTTTTTGTCTCTTTTCCAGGAAAAAGAAAAAAATGTTCTTGAGTTAATTTTTGTTTTTGGTTGGTTTTCAAAGTAAAGTTTGTAAACATTAAATTATAAACTAAATGAAAAACAAAGAAATTCAGTGTACCTTTTTACAAAATCCCAACCACTCATTTAGTGCCACATGATCAAGAGGGATGTTCCCTGTGTCCATCTTTTCCTTTCAGATGAAATGAGTTGTATCCAATATTTCAACTTCTCTCAGCACTCCTCAGAGGAATGCTTTTTTTCTCATGTCACTACTGGAGTCTTGACAGTACTTAAGTATTTGGAACTATAAAGAACTAGTTACCTTGTAGACACAAAGGTGCTGATTTGGTTTAGCAGTTTTCTGAATTTCTTCTCTGGACCTGAAGAGAGATGAGATTAAATCTCTTGGCTCCTGGCTTTTCCTTGGGGAAAGAAATAATTATGTCATGTAGCCACTGCTGAAAATTTTCTAGACCTGTGAAAGTGACACTATTAGTGTCTTCCATATCACAGACAACTTACAGGAATGATATTATATATTCTAGCCACCTGGAAATCAATGAGATGATGATGGTTAGATTTAGTCCTATGGTTACAATGGTTACTGATTTCAGCATAACATGATGAGCAGGACAATGGGGCAGGAAGAGACAGCTCCTACCTTCTCTCTGAGGAAATAAAAACTTTTCAGAATGTTCCATGATTAAGCTTTAGATTATGAAGTCCCCAAAGGACTAGATTCATACTTGCTTTGCTTAGAGTGCTAATTGGGTCTGGCATATTCTTGACAAACATGAAGGCTTCAGAGAGCTCTAGAATATCTGAACTGCTAAGTTAGAGAGGCTTCTGTCTCCTGTAATTCAGGATTTGAAGACTGAGAGTTCTTCAAAATCTAATGTTCTAATATTCAGACTACAACACAGAGGTGGGACTCTGCAGATACAGGAAACTGTTCCAAATAAGCCCAAACAAACAAATCTTGATCTCTCTGAGACAGAGTTCAAGGAGGCTGAAAATGTGTATTAAATTCAGTAAAGAAATTGCAAGGGAAAGTGAGAAGTTTCAATAAATAAATTAAAAACATAGACTCCCAGCTACAAAATTGGAGAATCAACAACAAAGAATTCTTTAGTGTGATTGAACAATGTACTAAATCAAGCCAAAGGGAATAATCAGTAAATTAAAAGATGGTCATCAGAGATGATCCAGTATGAAAAAAATACAAAATAAACCTCAAAATAGTGTAAAATTAAGGGTCATGGAGGACATCATTAGGTAAATGGGTCATTACATGTATCTGAAAGGATGAGAAAAAATGGCAAGTCTTATTCATCTTTCCCAACATGGAGACAGAAATGGACATCTAGGTGCTGAAGATCTACAGAACAGAAAATAAGATAAACCTCGTTGTTAAAAAGATTGAGACACAGAATTAAATCGTTAAATTTCAAATCTAAGAAAAACATTTAATTAAACAAGAGGAAAGTTCTCTCACAAGAATACAAGAAACATTTTCCATAGAAACTATGTAAGCCAGAAGTCAGTGGGATATTTTCACAGTGATAAAAGTAAAAATAATAATCATAACAACAATAGTAATGAACCGTATAGCTGCAAAAGGTGTCCTGGGAAATGTAAAAGAGGAAATGATGTTCCCAGGTTAACAAAAGCTGAGAGAATTAAGAGCAGATCTACCACAGTGGATGAAGAGAAATCTTCAGGTTGAAATTTAAGGTCACAAAGCAGGAAAAGGATCACCTAAGTAGACGTTCACATCTGAAACACACCTGAAACTGAACTTTGTTTCCCTCCCTTGGAAGCTTGCATAAAACCTTCTGGTATCATGAAAGCTAGTCTTCAAATCTTCTCCCTCATCTGTGGTTCCTAGCTCCAAGTATTCAGATGTAGATGTATACTGGGTCAACTGTGGCAACTGGAAAGTAAAAAGGGACCATATGCAGGGGCAGGCAAGAATAGAGCAGGGAATGGAGGATAGCAATAATTTGAAGGATAAAATGGGAAAAAAATGGAAATGCCTTAATTAGGGAGGAGGAAGTGAGATAAATATAGAAAATGAGGGAACAGAGTGTCTGAAAATGTCATAAGAAATCATACTATTACCTATTTATCTAAAATTAAATAGCACACACACAAAACTGTGTAATTTCCATTCAAGCTCAACAGTGCTTTTTCCAGGAGCCATAAAAATAACAAAAATCCCAACATGCAGTGCCCCCTTTTGTGTTGTTGGTCAGTGTCATTCAAGATACTCCACAAACAGTACAGGCTATTGATGTACTTGGTTGCTTCTAGGAAATTGAAAGTCCCTTTTGTTGAAGACACCATGTACTTTAGACACAGAACTAGAAGGAGTCAAGTTGGCTCTCATCTGAAATTTTATTTCAACTCAACTTTTAAAATCCAAGTCAGGTCTTAACAATCTTCCATGCACAGACCTCTGATATTTCACCTCACTGCAAACTAAAATTAAAGATGTTTATACATTAAAGGCCTTTCATAATGTGACATCAAAGTTTCAACTTTCTTGAAATGGTCTCTCTGTACCCTTCCTATAATGGATTTCCCTCTCTTTTTTAACTCTGAATTAATGTTCACTCACCTGTTCTTTTTTTGTTTTTGTTTTTGTTTGTTTTGTTTTTTCAGATTTTTTATTTAAATTAGAAGCAAGCTTGTTTTACATGTCAATAGCAGTTCCCTCACCCTCCCCTCCTCTCCTGTCCCCCACTAGCCTCAGTATTTATCCCTAGTAAAAGAATGTACTAAAGGCATTGTTTTTACACTAACCACTGCCCCTAGCACCTTCCTTACTGATCCTTCTTTGATTTACTCCTCTTTGTCTATCTAGACTCTACTTTATGTCCTCAGCAAGACATTTCTGAATTCCTCATTTAAATCAATTTCCTTCCGCTAGACTTCTCTATTCACTTCAGTGTTACAACCCACTGCAGAGAATTTATCATAATTTCTCAAACTGTTCATTTTATATTCACCCAATCTCTGATGTTCTTAATATAAAGCACAAACTTTAAGGGAGATGATTTTGTCACTATGTTATTGACTGTCATTGTGCAAAAGCTCAGCAAATATTTATTGAATGTATACTATCACCAGTGCCTATTTTCAGGCCAATTTTTTCTTTCCTTAACCTAAAGAAAGACCTAAGCCTCTTTTGTTTATTTTAGTGTCTAGAACACAGCATGCAGTGCATTCACGTTGCTGCATGGATGACTGTTTCACCGGTGCTATCATGGTCCTCTTCTCTTAATGGTTACAGATGGGAAGTAGGAGTGCGCATTCTGGGTTTCTATTCCTGTATCTCTTTCTGATTACATTCAGCACACATGAATATTCAGTAGCTGTTTATTCTGTGGCCTAAGTAACATCTACTCCTTGAACAAACATGTTGCTGTGGAATGTATGGGACAAGCCACAGCATATTAAAATGAAAACTGAGACTTCCAAGTTCCCCAAATATGCTTATTAAATGAACTAACCCCTATACCACATGGTGAGCTGCTAAATGTGCATATACATAGGTAGATACCAGATTCTTTCAACAGGCCAGCTAATTTCAGGTACAAAAGAGCCAGCAAGGATGTATTTGCTTCTCTTGTAGAAGTCAGTAAAGATGTGTGGGTTACAAGTGAATGCACACAGCTGGATTTGCAGTGATGCTGTCAGAGACTGGACATGATTACCTCCTAGCTTAAATGGATTAGCAAGTGCTTGCTGTCGGTTCCAGAATTCTCACACATGAATATTTCTTGTTTTCCATGAAAATATGCACTGGTCACAAGAAAGTACCTCTGTGCCTCATCCTGGTACACTTGAAGAGTGTACTGTATCACTTATCAAATAAGAGTATTATGACACATATTATGATAATGAATTTAAATTATTTGTAATGTTAGAGCAATCACTTGTTTTAATATTCAAACTGCTTTCCAGACAGGATAACGCAATACAAGAAAAGTGAAGTGGATTTTAGACTTTGCCAATCAAGTGAGTGTGGGGACACCAGACCTTGAGCAGAAACCCACTTCCCCTTTGGCCTGGGAGCAGGCATCTATGTAATGTTTACTGAAAACAATTCAGTGCTTTAAAGCTTGATAGGGCTCAGATAAGGGCTGGCTCACTGAAATACCATGCCTTTCACACCTCCTTCGGCTAGATGCCTCTTCCTGTCCCTGCCCCCTGTGGTGTCTCCCCGATTCTGGGGCCGGAGATTAAACCACCAGCCAGGAGGGTGAGAAGTGGAAAGAATGGTATGTAAATGGATGGCAAAAGTCCTTAAAAAGGAAAGCTCTTTTTTCTTGGAGAGACTTCTCCAGAGATTTCGCCAGAGACTTCTCCTGAGATTTCTCCTGAGAGCTCTGCTAAGCGGACTGGGGTCTCCTCCTAAGCTGACTTGGGAAGATAAAGTTTTCTTAAAGCAACCGACCGGTCTCTGTGTCATCTATCCCGACCACCTCGCTACATTCTTGGATGCAGGCCGCACAGCAGGTGCGACAAGTGAGATCACAGCCTGGGCTACAATACTTCTGATGCTAGTCCATTCTATTGCAGTAATCTCAGACATCAGTTTACCTATTAGTCATACTGACTCTCAAATATGTGCAATCCAACCAGTCATCCCAGGAATAAATACAGATGACAGTATCTTGGGCCCTGGCCCTACAGACCACATGGAAAGTCAGTGAAAGAACCTAGGTGTTGTGACTTGGTACATACCTCAGAAGAATCTGAGGAAGATGATATCAGGCCACAAACTGACAGCCTTATGTTTGGCATGCTATCACTAGAGATGCTATTTAAAACACAGCTGAGTACCATTATAGGGCAAGTAGACTTGTGTTTACCATGTTGGCTTTGGTCTTATTATCAAACTGTCTCTGAAAGTGCTCATTATTTACCTGAAGTCTATCTTACCTGTAAAATGCAAATTCACTGGACTATTGTGAGGTTGGCATATATGAATTATATGTGTATATCCACACGTACATGTATGTATGCAATTGCAGCACAGTGTCCTGGTACACAGTAATGTTTAATGAGTATTAACACTTGTTTTCTATAAAGTAATTTCACATACCTTAAATTGGCAACAACTATATTGATATGTTCAAACACAGATTGTTATATCCATTCTCTTTGTACATGTTTAATGCATTATCCAAGCATGTAAAATCCATTTTCCACTACCTATAATCAAAACATTCCATTGCTTTGACTCAGCCCCCACCTATCTAAAGTCAACATGGCTTCCTCTATTGATGAGGGTGAACGTCCACATTTTAAGATACTAGACTTTCATCCAGGGCAGGGCCTAGACCCTCCCCCAAGAGTTCAGGGAGAGAGTGCATCTCACATTGTTGGATGGGAGTCCAAAGTCCATGTATATGACAGGGATTAATACTGATATACTACCCAAGACCCAATAGATTGCCTAGACCTCCTAACTGACATTCAGGGGAGGGTCTAGGCCCTGCCCTGGATGAAATGACAGACTATGGACACCCCCAAGGAGGGCCTCACCCTCCCTGGGGAAATGAGGGGATACCTGGGGGGGTTGGGGAGGCCACGGGAGGAGGGGAGGGTAATAGAGAAGGACCTGGAACTGACTTGTGAAGCAACCTTGTTTCTAATCTAAATTTAAATTTAAAAATAAAAAATTAAAAAAAAAAGATACTAGACTTTCTTCCTTTGCAACAGGCTGCTAAATGGCCAAAAAGATCCAGAAAGGCTTGCACAGTTCTGACTGAGAGTAAATATTGCTAAGCAATTTAGACATATCCACATGTTTATTCCCACTCAAGCTAGAGGTCTTTGAGTCCAGTGAACTTGTCAAATACAGTGAACATGTACTCAACCCAGTTCAGAGGATACTAAAAATAAACTTACCCAGAATAAATAAAGAAGAGCTTCAACTCATCTAAAATGGTGGCTTAAGGACCACTATATTGTCAATTGTATAAAATAGCTTGATTGCATGGATTCTAAGTCTAGATGGTGAAAATATGCTTAGGTGTGAGTTGACAGCCCTACCAAGGAAAATAGAGTACAGATGTCAGAAATTCTGAGTAATTTAGAGCCGTATGAGCGCTTTAGTTAATGCAGATCATCTAGGAATCCGATACTCTGACTTTAAATTGTTGTCATTAAAATCCCTGATAGTGACAATGTAGAAATCAGCTCAGAGGCAGGGTGTGTTTTTAGATGACCCTGAACACATTGGAGCTGGTAGAGTAACCAGCTGTGTTAGAACTGTTTTTTCTCCCCCAAAATTTGATAATTAATAGAGCACAAGACATGCAAATGGGGTCTGAGAGTCAAAGAAGGCCATTGGTGAATTGGGAATTGTTTTCATATTTTGACTTTTCATGTCTCTAGTGAGAATAATCACTGACTTTAAAGAACAACTAAAATAAATGACGTTTTTTAATTTAGGTTATATATACTTATGTAAGTAATTCAAATGCCATTGAATTATGTAAATTATCTCTATAATAGGAATGGCCTGAAGATTCTGTCCCTCTGTTCGTGAATTTTCATATTAGTGGGAATGAGAATAACCATTTTAAGTGATGTATTCTTTTAAAAATGTAACTTACTATCCAAAAACTATCACTTTACTTTTGAGTGATGTCAGTTTTCTAGTGATAATAGTTGAGAGGGGGTTCTAATGAAGAAAGATGTCCAGAAAACATTCATAACAACTTGAGATATATTCAGAACAGTCTGGGTTATTTTTTGTTTTTTGTTTTTTAAGGTTTTTTTCGAGACAGGGTTTCTCGGTGGCTTTGGAGGCTGTCCTGGAGCTAGCTCTTGTAGACCAGGCTAGTCTGGAACTCACAAAGATCCTCCTGCCTCTGCCTCCCAAGTCCTGGGATTAAAGGCATGCACCACTACTGCCTGGCCAGTCTGGGTTATTTTAAACACATAAAGACATGAAAGAATCAATGTGCCTCAGGTTGGAAAATTGATAGATTGACTGTGTGTGTGTGTGTGTGTGTGTGTTTGTAATGTTTATGGAAACAAAATGTAAGGTTTTCTCTACAAACATATCCTAAACATGATGATAAATGTTTAGGAATGTAGCTAGGTATGATGGTGTACATGTTTCAGGGACAGAAATAGGAGCATGAAGAGTTTTAAGGCCTGCCTGAGCTACATGAGACTATGATTCAAAAAAATAAATAATAAAAGCAAAACAAAATCAGAAAATGCAAGATGGCAAGATGATAAAGAAATGTTGTTAAGAATTTGCTATCCCTCCCCCTTCTCTTCAACTGAACTCTAGGAGCCCAGCCCAGTGCTTGGCTGTGGGTCACTGCATCTACCCCATTAATTATCTGAATGCAGGTTTGGGTTTATATTCTGGGTCTGGGTTGCCTCACTCAGGATGTTTTTTTTCTAGATCATCCATTTGTCTGCAAATTTTGAGATGTCATATGAACAAGTGGAGTCAAGGGCATGATGGGAAAAACCACAGAGAAAGCTTACCTGAGCTAACAGTAGCTCATAGACTATGGGCCAACAGCTGGGGAACCTGCATGGGACCGAACTAGACCCTCTAAATGTGAGTGACAGATAAGTGGCTTAATCTGTTGGGGGTGCCCTTGGCAGTGGCACCAGTACTTACTTCATGGGCATGAGCTAACTTTTTGGAGCCCATTCCTTATGGTGGGATACCTTGCTCAGCCTTGATATAGAGGAGAGGGGCTTGGCCTGCCTCAAGTTGGTATGCCAGACTTTGTTGATTCCTTAAGGTAGACCTTACCCACTATGAGGAGAGGATGGGGGTGGGAAGGAGAGAGGTAGGGGGAGAGCAAGGGAAGCAGAGGGAGTGGGAACTTGGGTTGGTATATAAAATGAAAATTAAACTTTTTAAATAAAAAAATGGACTAATAAAACAAAGGATTTGTTATCAATGAGCTGGCTCTTTGAAACCTATTCCAAAAGTAGGATGCCTTGGCCAGCCTTGATGCAAGGGGGAGAAGCTTGATACTGTCTTGGTCCTGCTCCAATTTGATATGCCATGGTTTGTTAACTCCCAAGGGAGGCCTTAGAAGGAAGAATAGATGGTGTGTAGGTCATGAGGGGGGTTAGAAGAGAGGTGGGAGGAAGGAACAGAAGGAGAGGAGCGAGGGGAAACTATGGTTGATATGCAAAATAAAAAAATCCTCAATAAGAAAAGATTTGCTATAAATGTCTCTTTTCCTACTCAAAGCTGTGGGGATTTATTTCCTGTCCACACCAGGGGCCTTGCTGCAGCACATATGATCCTCTCTTGGCCACATTGCAGATCTCAGAAGACACTGAGGAACTTCTTTAAACTGAAGTAGGAGTAATATCTGATATTTTGTCACCATCTCCTTAACAAAATATTCTTTTACAGAATCCAATAAATCTCAATGCAACATATCTCAATTTCCATGATGTTAAATGATACCCAAAAGAACAGTGTGCATATGCCATCACACCCAGATACATTTTGAATATCTTAGCATGATATTTAGGATTCATTTGTAGGGAAAGCCCTACATCTTGCTTCCATAAACATATAATAATAATTATGCATCTGATTTGAGTCCACCAACTTTTCAATCTTAAGCGTATTAATTCCTTTTGTACTTATCTGTTTCAAATAACCTGAACTGTTCTGAATGTCTTCTGGATATTCATCTTTATTAGAACTCCTTTTCAAGTATTAGTCTACACTGGAAAATCTTTGCTGCTGAAGAAACCATATTTTTAATTATTTGCTATGTTTATGTAAAAACTACATACATTCATGTAGGATGTATTTTCTGATATAAAAAATGAGAATGTGCCCCCTAGAGTAATTACAAGTCAAACTTAATAAATAACTTTGTACATATCAAATTAAAATCATGAGGTACCATTTCATTTTTAGGATAGCTGTTACTGAAAACACAAGTTGACAAGTTTTGAGGAAGGTGAGATTAAAGGTGAGACCTGCATACTGTTAGTGGGATGTAAGCTAGCATAGCTAACATTATAATAGTTACTTAAAATAAAGCTACCATATAACCCAGCAACCTCATTTGGGGGTATATGTTTGAAGAAAATAAATTCAGTATGTCAGCATAATAGCATGCACTGTTTCAGGAGGGAGTGGTCTCTAGAGTTTGGTGAGAGAACAATTTTAGGGAAGTAGTCTATACATAGACACTGGATTTTTTGTTTGTTTATTTGTTTGTTTGTTTAATGGCCTTATGACAACTGGTAGTCTTTTCCCATCTGTTCAGTAGACCTCCCTCATTCAAAATCCTTTCTTGATCATTTTAGCATTGGCAAGTACAAGATGCTAGGCATGTTCTCATTTATGTTCATGGATGTGCACTCTACCCAACACTCAAACTTGTTGGTCCTGAACCTTGCACCCTCTGTGAACTGATTTTCAATTCTCACTCCCTTTCATGTGCTTTCACATCTCGTAGATGCTTTTCTAAACACACAGATTCTTAGACGTCCATATTTATCAGCTGCATGACAATCCTTGTCATGAAGATTGGGTAGGATCCCTAAAGGCCCATGGCCCAACCGTTACAAGCAAATTCCAACTGCTGAGTCAGCTAAGGGAATACAAAAGGAAACCTGTTAGCAGTGGATAACACAGCATGAAAAGACTATCAGTTCTATCACCTTTCCCTTAAAAGATCGCTGTTGTATGCAGACACATACCTGGGAAGCACTACAGCATCTAGTTCTCTAAAATCAACTCATTGTCAACGAGCTATCCCACCTCATCACCCTAGTATGTTGTCATAGAACTGTTACTGCAGTTACTACTGATGGTCAACTTAACAGGATCTAGGTTAGATTACTTAATTCAATTAGATTAACCTCTGGATATGCCCAGAAAACCCATCTATGAAATATTTGTGGAATAGGTTAACTGAAGTGGGAAGATCCAACCTGAATATGGGCAGCATTTTCTTTTGGTGGCACAGATATGAGGGCCAAGGAAAATGCTTTTGTTATTTGATTGCTTGCTGTTGCCTCTACTAGAAAGTACATCTTCTTTCTTGCTGCCACCAGCATTGTCTCCCTTTGAAGTCAGAACTCTGCTTCTTGGATCTTCCAGTTGGAACAGAAGGCCTGCTATGATCTCTAGGCCTTCAATGCCAGATAGGTACTGTTGAGGCATCTAGACAAACAATTTACAGGTTCTCAGCATCTCCAATATGCAATAAAAGCAATAAATCCCCAATAGATGTTTGTGTATATGCATACATATCTATTTATATATATTCACTATAGGTGCTCAGTTTGTATGGAGAGCTCTAATTAATACAGCTACCATGCTTTTTCTGCCTGAGCCAGGCTCTAAGAGATTAGGCAGGGATGGTCCCCACCATACTGAGCCACACAATGACCAACAGACAGCAGTGCAATGCTCTTCCCAGTCTTTTCTACCACACTTGCAATTTGAGTAATCTCCATACTGACCTGGTGCTGACTGGACTGGGGCTGCAGTTGTAGCCATCATTCCTCCATCAGCTACACCTCACTGTTGGGAAGGCACAACTTGTATACCCAATAAACTTTCCTGTAAGAGAGAAATGCACAGAGGCAATTCTGAGGGAATAACCCCCTACCCTTTTCTTAGTCCTTTTCATACCTTAATCACATGTGTCTTCCATGGACTCCACTTTCAGATGGAGCTGGCTTTTCATTCATTGAAAGGAAAATGCAACTGCTTCTGCATCAAGAATTCATGATATTCTGTACACATGGGGAAGGACAAATGATCATATCAAAATGTCCCTGTGGGTGCCTCACCTACAGATGGCTCAGCTATAGTTGTATGTCTCATAATCTACAGTAGAGATAACACAAGCACTCTTCTAAAACATTTGATTCTGTTGTGTCTCTGTTCAGGTGCCAAGTGTTGCATTAGCTTTTCCCAGAGACATGTCAAGAAGTGCCTACTCATCCCAAATTGATCACCAATGACAAACTAAAGAAATAGTTCTGTCCAAGCTTGGCTTGGTGAAATAACAAGTTTAACTGGGCCATTACTGGGATATGGGTGAAGGGATACCTACAGGAGCATGGGCAACTTTCAGGCAGTCATACCACTGAGGAAATATATTACCCCATCAGAAATTGTTAGCAGTTCACATCCCCTTTGGGAGAGACAGGGTCTCCTGAGTGACTCTTGCACACTATATAGAAAACCCTCCCTCTTTTGTGAGAGAATATTAATGGACCAATCTTAATGTGGGTTTCCTGGAGTTAAATCATAGCTACTGAGAGCCCAAGAGGACAATAGCCATGCCATGCCTGAAGTAAACTGTTTCACCTCAGGCTTTCATTTTTTTTTGTTTGCTTGTTTCTTTGCTTTCTTTTCTCCACAATGGCAAATACACAAACTAACATTTTTTAACAACCAATAGAGCAATAACACTCCTCTTGTTCCCCTCTAAGAAAGAAGCAGCACACGTATGAGCGTTCTATCCTACCAGGAGAAATAAACACCAACAAATTCAGTGACGCCACTAGAAATAGAATGATGTAAAGATAGGACCTGTGCCAAATATTAGTAAGTACACACACAAAAATCCAATCATGAACACAATCAGATAAGGCCTTTGTCCAGTGGGCCTCTTTTTTCGTAAGATTATAAAAGGAAAATCGATTCTCACCTTATTTTTATCTGCAATGCTTATGGAAAGACTTCACTTGCCTCATCTCTGCCAGTGGAAAAAAACAAACCGGAATTGCTTGGCTTTGTTTTTGATAAAAACAAGTAAGACTAACAATTGTCCTAGGTTAATATGCAGGTTGAAAAGAAAAAAAAACGTATGACTGGCTTCAGAGGCCTCAATCCTCAGTGACCTGACAGGGGTGACTTGTTAAAAATACTAGTTTTTCCTTTATGAAGTAATCACAAGACAACTCATGAAACTCCAAATAAGTGTGTAAGTATTTCTGGTTTTTTTTTGTTTGGTCTTTTTGTTTGTTTGTTTTGTTTTTTGTTTTTTTGCTTTCTAACCTGAGTCAAGCAACAATGTGTGTATGGTAAGAAGCTTTAAATTTGGTTTCTAGCCCAGAACTCACTCTTGGGGATCACGTTATATCAGCTTATTCCCTTTAATTCTCAACTTGAAGCTTTCAATGCTCATAAAACAGTAGCAGTGGGAGATGCAAATAAGTCTTAAGTTTCTCACAGTGAATGTGGAAAAGCAAAGACTGTAGTCATCTCTGAACTCTGTCATCAGCAATTGTTCCTCATTTCCCTTTGTGTCTAAAGATGCCCATTTCTGTGGAGGAGCAAAAATAATCTCCCTGCAGAAGGGGGAGTTGCCCAAGCTGACAATGAGGGCACCATTACAAGATGGCACTGGGAGGAAGTTGTGGAGGCAAGGCTTCAAGTGTTTACTTAGAAAAACAATTGGCTGTCCAAACTCACACTGGATGAGGTCATCACACTAGCAGATCTGCCCAAGACGGGATAGAGCACTGGATACATAACAGGAATATCTTTAAAATTATTGAGTAATACTTTTCCCGCTCTGTGGTTTTTTTTTTTTTTTTACTTTAGGAAGGCTCACTGTTAAGCGATAAAGGAGATCTTGCTTTGACTTGGCTCCCTGGATGGGCAGATGGGAGAACATTTCACTCTATCCTCTCCAACCATGAGCCAGGGGTGCCTGCAGAGACCCCTGACAATTTCCATCTGTGCTCTCCAGTCCTCTCAGGATTTAACTGGTCCTCCTCCCAATATGAGCATCCTGCCTGATTGCATGAGTTTTTCCCATCACCAATCCTTCTAGGAAAATGGGATGGAAATTTTTAGATTTAAATATGCTCTTGCAATATCCAACTCTTGAAACTAAGAAGCTTCTGTAAGGCAAAGGACACAGTCAACAAGACAAAAAGGCAGCCCACAGAATGGGAAAAGATACTCACTAACCCCATATGTAACAGAGGGCTGATCTCCAAAATTTACAAAGAACTCAAGAAGCAAGTCTCCAAAACACCAATTAAAAAGTGGGCTACAGAACTAAGTAGGGAATTCTCAATAGAGGAGTGTAAAATAGTTGAGAGACACTTGAGAAAGTACTCAGCATCCTTTGCCATCAGTGTAACGCAAATCAAAACAACTCTGAAATACCATCTCACACCTGTCAGAATGACTAAAAATCAAACACACCAACTACAATTTATGCTGGAGAGGATGTGGAGAGAGTGGAACACTCCTCCACTGCTGGTGCGAATGCCAACTCATACAACCACTTTGGAAATCAGTATGGAGATTCCTCAGGAAAGGGAATCAGTCTACCACAAGATTCAGCAATTCCATTTTTAGGCATATATCCAAAAGATTCAAATTCATACAATAAGGATGTCTATTCCACTATGTTCATAGCAGCATTACTTGTAATAGCCATTACCTGGAAGCAACCTAGATGCCCCTCAACTGAAGAGTGGGTAGAGAAAATGTAGTACAATTACATAGTGGAGTACTACTCAGTGGGATAAAAAATTGAATCTTGAAATTTGCAAGCAAATGGATGGCACTAGAAGAAACCATCCTGAGTGAGGTAATCCAGTCACAAAAAGACAAACATGGTATGTACTCACTCATATATGGATTTTAGATATGGATCAGGGGAGTGTCAGCCTACAATCCCAGTGCCAGTGAGTCTGGGAAACAGAAAAGCACCTAAGAGAAATATGCATGGTACCCCAGAGTAGAGGAATGAGGTAAGATCTCCTTAACATACTGGGAACAGAGTGGGGGCTGGGATGGGGTGGGAGCTGGGAAAAAGATAGGGTGAGAAGCAAGAAGGGGAAGCAAGAAGGTTGAGTTGGAGGAAGAATAGGGGGAGAACAGGATGAGAAATACCATAATAGAGGGAGTCATTAAAGGCTTGAAGAGAGATCTGCCACCAGTGAGACCTCTAGCAATCTACAAGGATGACACCAACTGGCAAACTAAGCAATAGTGGGGTGACTACCTTAAATGCCTATCCCTCATAATGAACTTGATGCCATGCCATTCTAGAACCTTCCTCCAGTGACTGATGGAGGCAGAGGTGAACACCCACAACTAAACATCGAACTGAACCCCTGGAAGCCAGTGACAGAGAAGGAGGAGTGATTAGGGTAAAGAATGGGCTGGTGAAACCAGCAGAAACAGCTGACTTGAACAAGGGGGAGCTCTTGCATCCCAGACTGAGAGCTGAGAGGCCAGCATGGGACTGATCCAGACCCCCTGAATGTGAGAGTCAGTGAGGAGGCCTGGGCAGCCTATGGGGCCCTGGGCAGTAGATCAGTATTTACCCCTGTCATACAAATGGACTTTGTGTGTCCATAACACAAAGAGGGATGCTCTCACAGCCTGGACTCTTGTGGGAGGCTGAACGAAATGACAGACTCTGGATATCCCCTATGTGGAAGGAAGTGGCGATAGAGTGGAGGGCTGGGGGAATGCTTGGGGTTGCAGCAGGAGGGGAGGGAGAGGGAGCTGGGATTGATGTGTGAAGCAAGCTTTTTTCTTTAAAAATGTAATAAAAAAGTGAAAAAATCCAACTTCAAATTTTGAAGGGCTATGCATTGATCTATAATGCTAAAAATTGTATTTAACAGGGCCTGCAGGGCATACAATATTCTGCCTGCTTTATTAGCTTCATTTTATGCCACCTTCCTCTTATATTCTCTGGGCTAAATGCACAACGCCACTTCATGAACTTCTTAATTCCATCAGATTTTTTCTCTAGGCAGATACTTCTGTGTTTCTTGCTGCTATATTGCCCTCCCCAACACATCTTAATATGTGTGTCTGGATTTTTATTACAAGTTCCCCATTTTCATCTCTCATGTCAAACATTATCTCTTTATGGTAGTTTTTCCTGAGTCCTCCACTTGTACCTGAAGATAGACTCCCCTGGCCCTTCTCTCATAAATTTCATTCTTTCCCTTCAAGATATTTAGGCTAACTTCAAGTACATTGTTTGTGTGGTATTGTATATTGTGCATTATTAATTGAGAGTAGGCATTCAGCTAGGTATTTGGACATTTGGTGTGTAGTTTGTGGTGCTTCTTGGTGAGGTGTAGGAAGAGTGGCCTTGCTGGAGGAAGCATTTAATGGAGTGGGCTTTGGGAGCAGATGGGCACTCCCTATTTTCAGTTCACTTTCTGCTTCTCACCTACAATTGAGAACTTGAACTTCCTGACATGCCTACTACTGACAGCCATGCCTATTGCTTTTGTTCTCATCTGGTTTGTTTCTTTACTTGCCTTTTTCTAAAGAGAGAAAGAGGCATGAAGTTGGATGAGTGGGGAAGAGCAAAGTATTTGGGAGGAAATACCATGATGAGAATATTTTGTATAAAGTATATTTTTCCAATAAAAAAGAAACAAATGAAAGTGTTATCTGTCTAAGTTCACCATTCAGCCAGAAGTTCGAGCTCTGAGACAAGGTCTGTGGAACATGAGCATGCACACTGAACAGAGGACTCAGCATGAAGAAGAGGCACATCCTGCCTGAGCCTTCATCACTCCAGCCCTGTTTGCCATTTCCATAAACAGAGAAGACTCCACAGCAGAACTTATCAGCAGAGATCAGCTGATGCTCAGGACTCAGAAAACAAGGATAAAATACTATTTTGATATGCTCGACTTTGGGAGGTTTAGTATTCAGCAATAGCTATAACTATTCATGAGCAGTGAGCAATGAATGGTCTATCAGTGCTAATTCATAGCAATACTATGCATTCCAGTTGGGTAGATAACATCATCTCTGGAGTGCAAAGGGAATGAAGACTGTACAAAGAGAAGTGGATACTTTGAGCCAGACTGGAAAATCTACTTTTGCAAGTCTGCTCTCACAATGGTTTTCTTTGAAAAGCCTCCTCTGCCACAGTCTTTCTGCATTAACAGTTGAATTTAAATCATCTTTTCCTCCTCCTGCAGTTTAGAAAGGTCCTTCACAAAGGGGGTGCCAAGGACTGGCGAGGTAAAATAATCCTCTGCCTGGCAGATGGAAGCTGAGATGGTTATCCCTAGAAAGTGTTAATATCTGAAGAAAAGGCATATGTGATGGTAAATGATGATTGTTGACTTGGCAAGACTGAGACTCACCTGTGATACAAGCCCTGGGTGTGACTGTGCGGGTGTTTTCCAGTCAGGTTTAACTGAGGAGGGATTATCTGTAGGTGTGAGAGTCTCATCCTATGGCCTGTGGTCCTAGACTAAATATAAAGGAGGAAAGAAGCCTGAATATCACTATTTGCCTCTTTGCTTCCTGACAACAGACACAATACAGCTAACTACCTCATGCTTTCACGGTTACACTTTTACTGACACACTGGACTAGACCCTCAACCCACAAAGGATGAGCCAAAATAGGCCTATCCATCTTTCTTCCCTTCTTCCTTCCTTTCTTTTTTTCTCTCTTTCTTTTTCCTTCCTTCCTTCCTTTCTTCACATAAGTTGTATTGTTTAGTAAAAAAATGTGACCACTTCTATCTGATGGGTAATAGAAGTGTTATACCATTTATTCTCCTACACCCACACAACACCAAAATCCCAATATTCAGTTCTGTGTCTGTAATCTTTGTTGGCAATAAGCTGTAGTTGGAGTATGAACACCAGCAAACCATCTGCCTTTAGAAATTCAGTTTTGAAATGTTTTATGGACTAGCATGGCTAAGAGAGACAGTTGCTACTTTATTGATTACTTTTCTAAAAAATTAAAAAATCTCCATCAGATCAAACTCTTGCTTTGAAAAGCAAGTTTCTGCTTTGGAAAAAAGAAAAAGTGAGTTTTGTTTGCTTGTTTTTAATGTGTACCTAAAGGATAATTGCCCAATTCAAGAAAAGACTCTGTATTAACTGTTTAAGAAGAATGATTTTGAATATGCATATATGTATAAAGTGTATAGTCATACACACATCCACTCTTCTTACCACCACATTCACGCTCATATACCACACCTATCTGTGCATGCAGACATGACCATACATCTTCTCAGATCAGAAATCACTTTGCAAGCAACATTTTACAACGTCCAATTGTAATCTTCTGCTTCAAAAAGTAAGACATAACATAAACTAAAACCTGCTACATATTTACTTATTTGCTTTATAGCATTTATAAAATTCTTTCAAGCATATCTTGGCGGTAATGCCACACCACTTTAATTCCAGCATTCTCGAGACAGAAAAGAGTAGATCTCTGGGAGTTCAAGGCCAGCCTGGTCTACAGAGTGAGTTCCAGGACAGCTAGGATTACATAGAAAAACCCTGCCTCAAAAAAGCGAATAAGTAAGTAAATAAATAATAAAATGCTTTAAAAATAGTTCTGAGATATTTTCCCAAACCATGTGACTTTGTTTTCCCACTACACCTGCCACTACAGACACATCTGTTTCCTGAAACAAGACTTCACATTGTTAAATATGATACAGTTCTAGAGAAACTACTGTACTAAGAACCCAGGATTGGTTTGGAGAGATGGCTCAGAGGTTAAGAGCACTGACTGCTCTTCCAGAGGTCCTGAGTTCAATTCCCAGCAGCCACATGGTGGCTCACAACCATCCATAATGAGATCTGGAGCCCTCTTCTGGCGTGCAGACATACACGGAGGCAAGACGTTGTATTCATAATAAATAAATAAATCTTTAAAATAAAGAAGAACCCAGGACTATGGGACTAATATAGATTATGTATCTGATACATAACTGGTGATTATTAAAAAATACTGAATTTATACCTAGACACAAGTTATCAGTGTGATAACAGCATACAGTGGCTATTACTGCCCTATAATAAGAGTCAGAGAGTCAGCTCAGTGAATTACAGTGATTGTTACCAAATCTACAACCTAAATTCAATTCCCAGGACCCAAACGATAGGAGGAAGGAAGTACTCCTACAAATATTCCTCTGACTTCCACATACACACTATATCAAACACACTCAAGAACACACACACGCACACACACACACATGCACAAACACACACACGCACAAACACACACACGCACAAACACACACACGCACACACACACATTTTAAAATACATTGTTCTTTTGAAAGAGCTAGAACAAACACACTACTGCTTCTACAGATTTTTCCAAAGACAGTAAATACAAAGTATAATCTCATGCAAGACTGTGACACTGGGACCCAGCCTGGTACTGGAGACATTAGGAGATGGCATGGCACATCTTGGATTCGTGCAGTGGGCCGAAGCATCATGGACTTCTTCAAAAAGTGTGAAAACTGTAGACCTGAGCAAATAACTCTCATTTAATCATTATTAAGCTCTTTAATTCTATCTATTTCTATTGGCAGATAAACTGAATGTATATATCTAAAATAAGTGTGAAATATATGTGGACTTCAGTTCTTTGGTATTCTGCTTGATCACTTTATGAGGAACATGGCTATGCGAACACCGTGGTCATGTGGCATGACTTGGCATGCGAGTAAGTGCTCAATCTCAGCTGCATGCTTTGAGCAAGATAAGAGTAATAATGTTACTGTTTTCCCAAATAAGTGTGCCTAGGATTATATATGCTAATTTACAGAAGGCTTAGACTATACCAAGAGAGCAACCAATTATTGAAAAGATTGATGTCATTGATATTATTGTACTACTTTTCTTTGCTCACATAAAAAATACTTTTCTGGCTGAGCAGTGGTGGTAAACACTTTTAATCCCAGCACTCAGGAGACAGAGGCAGGTGAATCTCTGAGTTTGGGGCCAGCCTGGTTTAAAAAGCAAGTTCCAGGATAGCCAGGGATGCACAGAGAAACCCTGTCTCAAATAAGTGAAACAAAACAAGACAAATAACAAATCAAATTATTTATGAAACATAAAATATTATAGTAGAAAATTACCTCATTTGCAATCATGAGAACCCATATTTTCCCTCAAATATATAAAGTTTGTGTGACTTTTCTAATGATAAGGTTGATATATGCTTTTAAAATAAAAATGGTATAGGATAGTATGTCTGAAAACACACATCTCTCATTAATATATAGCTAGAGTATCTGGGTTTACACTTATTGATTCATTTAAATATTTTTATAGGTGTATTGTGCTGATATATGAATATATGTTAAGTTTATCTTAACAATGTGATACAGAGCTTTTAGAAGCTATTATGTTTATAAAATCCATTACTCTTAAGTTCTGCATTCTGTTGGTGAACTATGATTTTATGATCTTGCTAGGAGGAAGCTTAAAGCTGTACAAATCTCATGTCAATGAAAATAGGTGCATGACAATCTTTTTCTAGAAAATTTTAAAGAAATATTTACATCTTTAAAGAATTATTAAACAGCATATGACTAGGATGGTGTTGTAATTCTTGTGTCAATAATAACAAGATGGTATGTTAACATCTCCAGACCATCAAAGCAGACATGTACTTTAAAGGTCAGAGTATTCTTTCCCCACCTCAAGGCAAAAGTTTAAGAAGATATTTGCAGGCTATATTTTAAAGGGAAGAAATGTGTCAAAATGAGATAAATGAAGATAGTGCAATGACATTTACCATCAGATGGAGTAGACATTAAAGTAGATGTTTGAAAAAAAATAGGAGGCTTCCAAGACACATATTCTTTGAGATTTATGGCAAAAGCTTCTCTGGCCAAGCATATTGATAATCACAACAACATTATGCTATAAAAGGACTATTCTGGAGTTTGTATGCTCTGCCTCATTTATATATCTTAGGCCGTGTATATTAGGGCACACACACACACACACACACACACACACATACACACACCAATTAGGGTGGTATGTTAAATTCCTACATAGAGAAGTTTCAAGATTTGTGATTAGAAAAATGTTCTATGTCCTCTCCTGTCTTAAGCTTCACCACCTGTGAAGTGGTGTGCCAACAAAGACTTTGTGAGGACAGCTCAACTAATGGAAACCAACCTCTCAGCATCCTGCAAGTATAAAGTATGTAGTAAGTACTCAGCATCTTGTTCTACTCTACTTCCCAAGTGATTCGAATGGTTTGTCAAGGTTATTGATTTGTGTCTTTACAACAGTAATCACAAAAAATGCAGAATATAAGGCTGTTTTTCCTCTGTCTTGATGTATTGACTCAGATTATGCTTCAGGAATAATAGAAGGTCATTGTTTCACAAGTATTCAATGGGTCCTCAAATGAGGGTCTACTTTCAGCCTTAGGGAAGAGAAATTCAATGTATGAACATAAATCAACCTAATTAATTTTTATTTCTCAATTTTTGTAGCTATTTATGGCCCATTTGATCTTTAAAAACTTGAAAGGGCTTTTAGAGCCATATAATATTTTACACATTGCCTGACACTAATTTCCTTTTTTCATACCTGCTAAACCCATCAAAGGTGAACACAGCATATGTTTGCATTCATCCTAAGTCTGAAAAACCCCCACTCTCTCATGAATTTTCTTCATCTTTTGTGCTCCTTTTAACATTCTGTATTTTTCTTCCTTGTTGGGGCCGAATATATTTTGATTTAGGCCTCAGCTCAACTCCAGGAGCTTGAATTTCCTATGTTCTTTTAGATGTAGGCTGGATACCTCCAGATAGCCTGGCCTCAGTGGAGAATGGCTTCTAATTTGTATAACAAAAGACCCAGACCCCAGGTGGAGCCACACCCATCTTGAGGACTAGAGCTTGAGTAGGAGTGGGAAGTTCCAGAAGGCCAGTGAGGAAGTGCAGTTTTAGGGGTGTCTCCAGGAGTAAAGGAAACATTTGATATCATCTCTATATATGATAATAGATGTCTTCTGCCAGTACCCCTGATGTTGGAAAGCTATTTAAGAGGATACTTGAATTAACTGTGGTCTCCAGTATGGCCTGAAAGCCCTCCTGAAATGACAATATGTCTCTGTCTAGTCCTTAACATCTTTGGGTAGCTAAGACTTCCCTGATCCACATTCCCCCTCTCAGGGTTGGACCTGGGCCTGTTCGGCTGGTTTTGAACACAGCCCTAAAGACATCAGTCTAGAATAGATGGCCCCTGCAGCTAAGGATTGATGCAGGCCAGACCCCAGCACTTCCTAGTATTTAGTCATTTGAATTCTACAGTTATTGATCCCCTTGTTGAATTCTAGCTACTTTCAGACTAGAAGCTGGTAGGTGGTTAGACACTGTGTGTTTTGTTCATTCTTCTATGCTGGCGGGCATGGTTTAGAACCTTATAGAATGAGCAGTATAATTTCTTGTAAATTGCTTGTAAGTTACAAACTATGATTTTGCAAGTTTCTAGTCATGAACATGAGAAGCAGAGATTGAGGTTGAAAATATGAATATTATTGACAGAGTTTCAGTTCACTGTCATATGATGTTTCAAAAATGTCTACATGCATGACAGATCAGGAAGGTCCAGTTGGGAGAAGGACAGAGAGGGACAGCAAGGTAAAAAAACCTTGAGAGAGGGAACCATTGTGAGGTTAGCAAGAATCTGGCACTAGGGAAATTCCAAGGAACCCTCAAGGATGAATCTAAGCAATAGTGGAGAGGGAACCTTAAATTCCCTCCCCCTGTAATCAGATTAATGACTACCTAAATTGTCATCACAGAACCTTCATCCATAAACATGTGACAGACTTGTTGATTCCCCATAGAGGGCCTTTACCCTCTCTATGGATGGGGCATGGGAGGGTGAGAATCTATGGATGGGGGGAGGGGCAGGACAGGAGGGAGAGAGAACTGGGATTGGTTTGTAAAATAAGATTGTTTAGAATAATAATAATGATAATGATAATGATGATGATGTTGATGATGATGAAATGCCCATATGCTCAAGACGACTGCAACTTTGAGTCCAGCTTAGGCTTTGCAGTGAGTTTCAAGCTCCCCTGGCAAGGTTCTGTCTCATAAAGACAAAAATAAAGCAAAAATGCAATGTCAATCAAGACAGATGTATGTTAGAAATATGCTTTCAAATACAGGGAGTCTAGACCTTTAGATGACGTTATTTGAAGGAATAGTTTCACATTTTTCATTGGAAATAGCATAACCCTGATTATATTATCTGTTTTGTGGTGAAAGGATTCTTTGATATAAAAATGGAAATAACAGAACAGCCATGGCAGATATTGCAAGGCAGGTATATCCCACTTTTCCTAAATTTCACTAAAACTTTTTACTATGAAGGTGATAAACTATTTTCACTGGAGCCAGTTTGAGTATACTGGTTCTTCTGTTACTAGGAAGTAAATGAGTCTTGATTGAAAGGAGTTTTCAGAGATGTATATTTTTTGGGCACTGGGCATTGTAGGATGGGTAAACATGAAAAGAGAGAAGCTTCTCCAATATCTACCAATGATTTGTGAAATTTCAGTTGCTCATAGGCACCAGATAAGTAATTTTCAATAGTGAATTACATGATGAAAATGGATTATTATTCTGTGTCCTGAAAGAGAGGCATGAATCATCTCACTGTCCTGAGTGTACATACAGTATCCACTGTCTGGTCTTTAGTACCCATGATATATTCATGCCTAACACTGAGTATCCATGCTGCACACACTTACTGTTCCTTAGCATTGAAGCTGATCACCTAACTGTGCCTTATTCTTTCTGGATGGATTAATCCCTATTCATGGTAAAGAGAAGATGCTCTCAAGGCTGAGAATAGCATTTGTCTGTCAGTGTAAGCATAGACAACTATAAGGCAATTTAGTCCATGTCAGTTATCTAAACAACACAAGTAAGTTCCCACTCCTCACTCCCACACACAGGGCCTGTGACATCTCCATCCATAGACTGATTATTTTATCGCTGAATGTAACAGTGATTACAACAGTAGTCCCATCTTACCTGGAAGGATGATGTTATAATTTATAAATTTCACAGAAAGCTATGAGAGCAGATACCTTTTCTATCTTACTGCCCTTCATAGTACCTTATGCCATTATGAAGCATTTGTTATTGGGAGGCAAGAGAAATCATCCATCTCAGTTTCTCTGTGTCATATAACCAAGGTATGGCATCATCAGCAATAATGTCTTATCATCTCACTCAGAGGAAGGATTATAAGACCAGTATTGCTTGAGGGATCTCTGGGCACCTCCCTAGTCAATAACAGCTAAGAAGTTGTCCCATACCTAGCAATTGTTTTTGTTTAATGTCCTTAGCTACTAGACACAGGAAAATACACCTAAGCACATGTAACTTTTCTAACTCAAATTTACTTTTTTCTTTTTTACCTCTTATTATTACTATTTTATTTTGGTTTGGCCTTCTAAGATGGGGTCTAATTCTATTTTTAATGGTGATTTTTAATTTAAATGAGAAACAAATTTGTTTTACATGTCAATCCCAGTTCCCTCTCTCTCCCCTCCTCCCCTGTCTCCTACCAACCCCTTATCCCATTCTCTTTCTGCTCCCCAGGGAGGGTGAGGCCTTCCATGGGGGTTCTTCAAAGTCTGTCACATCATTTGGAACAGGGTCTAGCCTCTCCCTTGTGCATCTAGGCTGAGAGAGTATCCGTCTATGCTTACATATTTTAATTGACTTGCAAAATAGTATGGCTCTATATGACTTTTACACACACTTTTGTTTGGTTAACTTTATTACCTCCTTGTTCTCCGATGGTAGGCCCGCTTAAACCTTTCCACCCCACTATTCCTCTTTTTTTTTAAATGATCCACGTTCTATGAAACCCCATTCATGAATGGATTCACCTGTGCCTTTTCATTTCTGTCATCCTAAGACAAACTGGAGTCACTTGGGAAGAGAAAACTTAAATATCTCCCTCAGACTGGACTGTGGGCATGTGTGTGGAGTAAATTTCCTGATTAATGATCGACATTGCCAGGCCTATCCTGCTGTGGGTGGTGGATTACTATGCAAGTAGGCCTGGGCTATATAAGAAAGAAAGGAAGAATGAGGCAGAGGATGTGAGGTAGTGATGAGCATTCCTCTATATCTCTGCTTCAGTTCCTGCCTCGGCGTCCCTTGATGATTACATACTATAACCTATAAACCAATCCAGTCATTTCCTTCCCCAGTTGGTTTTGGTTTTGGACAGTGCTTTAACACAGTAACTGAAATCAAACTAAGATGACCCTGGAATTCCCCTTCCTAGTTTCCTGTCACCAAGTTAATTGAATACATAGATCTAAAGAGTCAAAGCTAAGCTCCATATATGAGAAAGAATATGTGGTGTTTGTCTTTCTTGTTCTAGTGTACATCATTCAATATAATATTTTTCAACTCCATTAATTTTCTTGCAAGTTATATCATTTTTATCTGTAGCCGAATAACATTTCTTTGCATAGAAGATCTTTATCCAGAATGGCTAAAATCAAAAACACCAATAACAGTCTATGCTGGAGAGGATGTGGAGAAAGAGCAACACTCCTCCATTGCTGATGAGAGTGCAAACTGTATGACCAATTTGGAAATCAGTATGGCGTGGTGGTTTCTCAGGAAAATGTAAATCAGCCTACCTGAAGATCCAGCAATTCCTCTCTTGGGCATATACCCAAAGAATGCACATTCATACAACAAGGACATATGTTCAACTATGTTCATAGCATATGAGTAACAGAGCTCACACCTTTAATCCCAGCACTAGAGTTGTATAAAAGACAGGAGCAGGGTCTTTGGCAGCCAGTCTCAGAATTCTCCAGACACATTGAGGAGAACATAGCAGTCTAGGATAGCAGTTTGAGGTTTGGTGGAACCAGAGTCACCTTTCAGTCTGAGGTAGAGGTAAGAGCTAATGGCCCCAACTAACAATCGAGGCAGTGGTGGAGAGACTGCCTTTGATGCCCTTCCCCTATAATGAGATTGATGACTATCTTGGTTGCCATTCCTAGAGCCTTCATCCAGTAGCTGATCCAAGCAGAAACAGGCACCCACAGCTAAACGAAGAGCCGTACTCTTGGAATCCAGTTGCAGAGAGGGAGGAGGGATGAGCAAAAGAGCCAAGACAGTGCTGGAGAAACCCCAGAAACAGTTGACATGACCTCATGAGAGCATGGAAACCCCATTTGTAAAGCTGGGGAACCAGCATTGGACTGAACCAAGCCCTCTAAATGTGAGTGCCAACTAGGAGGCCAGGGCAGTGTATGGGACCTCTAACAGTGGAGCCAGTGTTTGTCCCTAAAGCACAAATAGATTTGGGGACCAATTCCTTATGGAGGGATAATATTGCAGTCCAGATGTGGGAAGGAGGGCCTGAGCCTTCCACCAAATGATATGATGAATTTTGATGGTCCCCTTTGGAGGGCCTCACTATCCCTAAGGATTGGGTGGGGGGTAGGCTGGGGGGTCAGTGGGGAGCATTGAAGGATGGGAGGGCAAGGAAATGGGGAGACTGATATGTAAATAAGTGTACTTCTAAAATTAAAAAAAGGAAAAAAATTTCATTACATATATGTACCATATTTTCATCTCTTGACAAACAACTAAACTGTCTCCACTCTCTAGATACTGTGAATAGAGAGGTAATGCACATGAATGAAGGAGTATCTGTGTAGTAGGATGCATAATCCTTTGAGCATATGACCAGGAGGAATAGCTGGGTTGAACAATAGATATGTTTCTAGTTTTTAGAGGATGGTCTATGCAGGTTTCCACGGTGGCAGCAACAGTTTACACTCCCACCAACAATGAATAAGGACTCACATTTCCCCATATTGTCACCAGCACTTGTTGTCATTTGATTTCTTAGTGGTAGCCATTAAGGCTGTGTTTATATGATATCAAAATAGTTTTAATTTATATCTCTTTTCTGACTAATGACATCAACACTTCAAAAATATTTGACAACTATTTATACTTCTCATTTTAAGAAATCTCTGTTTAGATATGTGACCCATTTATTTTTGGGTTGTTTTCCTTATAATATGTTTGAGTTTTTCCACATATTCTGGATATTAACCTTTTGGAGGTGGCATCTTTACTTGATCAATCATTTTCTTGGTTGACAGAAGCATTTTAGTTTTATGTGACTGCTTTTGTTGGTTGTTGACATTATTTCCTGAGTAAGGAGGGTTCAGAAAGTCCCCACCTGTACCAAAATCTTTCAGCATAACAACTATGTGACCTCTGAGCAGTGGCCTTGCTGTGTTTGAAGTTAGAAGTTTTGACACATTAGGGGTTGGTTTTCCTTCTTCACTTTCTCTTTATATAGTTCTGCTATAAGAGTGAAGCTTGGGACCACTGCATCTTCCGTCCCAGTGGTGGGAACCAATGCACCCTAGTCTCCTGCTTTAACCACGGGACTAGGTAAACCAGGGCCAATTTCTGGGCAGCCTGCCTGTGCTTGGGGACTGCCACCACAGCTACCATCCAGGCAGCAGGAGCCAAGGAAGCCTAGCAGCCTAGTCTGCTGCTACACCCACATAACTAAGACTATCAGGGGCTGTCTCCAGGCCACACTCCTGTGCCTCAGGTCTACCACTCAGGCTCCCATCCATCCCAATGGGATCCAAAGCACTGCAGCATCCTAGTCTATTTCTCCACCCATGAAACCAGGAAGTAGAGAGCTACCAGGGTATTGGACTTGCTTACACCCACCAGAAGGGAACCCAAGTCCCACACCCACCAGGAGAGGAAGGGGCACCTTCTGGAACCCACTATAAGACAAGATGGGAAAGAGACAATATAAAAACACAAGGAGCACCAGAAAAACCAATATGACACCACCAGAGCCAGACACCCTACAACAGCAAGAATGGAACACCCCAACACAAATTAAACAGAAGAGCATGACATTAAAAACAACTTCATGAAAATGATAGAGGCCCTCAAAGAGGATATGAGAAAAATCCCTTAAAGAGATGGAAGAAAAAACAATCCAAAAAATGCAAGAAATGGAAGAAAAGACAAAGCAAAAATTGCAAGAAACGATTCAAACAGTGCAAGGGTTGAAATCTGAAATAGAAACAATAAAAAAACACAGTCAGAAAAATGCTGGAAATAGAAAAACTGGGATGCAAGCATAACCAACAGAATACAAGAGATGGATGAGAATCTGAGGTGTTGAAGATATACTAGGAGAGTTAGATTCATGGACCAAAGAAAAATTTAAGTCCAACAAATCCCTAACACAAAATATCCAGGAAATATGGGACACTGTGAAATGACCAAACTTAAGAATAATAATAGGTATAGAAGAAGGTGGAGAGACCCACCTCAGTGGGGCAGAAAACATATTCAACAAAATCACAGAAGAAAACTGTCCCAACCTAAAGAATGAAGTTGCAACAAGCTGACAGAACACCAAATAGATAGGACCAAAAAAAATCTCTTCAACACCTAATAAAGACCCCCAAACATGCAGAATAAAGAAAGAAAATTAAGAGCTGCTAGGGAAAAAGGCCAAGTAACATATAGAGGCATACCTATCAGAATTACACCTGACATCTCCATGAAAACTATGAAAGCCAGAAGGTCCTGGATAGATATTCTACCAACACTAAGAGACCACGGATGCCAACCAAGACTACTATACCCAGCAAAGCTTACAATCAATATAGATGGAATAAACAGGATATTTCATGACAAAACCAGATTTAAACAATACATATCCCAGCCCTACAGAAAATTTTGGAAGGAAAACTCCAACCCAAGTAGGTTAACTGCAACCAGAAAAACATAGGCAATATATAATTCTACTTTACCAACAGGCAAAAGGAAAAGTGGTGGAAAACCACATACAATTCCATCACCAAAACCATTCCAAATCAAACAAGAATGAACTATCAATGTTCATTAATTTCCCTCAATATTAATGGTCTAAATTGGCCCATAAAAAGACACAGGATAACAGAATGGATTCGAAGACAGAAACCATCATTCTGCTGCATACAAGACACAGCTCAACTTCAAAGACACTTCAGAGTTAAGGTTTGGGAAAAGATTTTCCAATCAAATGGACCCAAGAAGCAAGCAGGTGTAGCAATCCTAATATCTAACAAAATTAGACTTTAAACTAAAATCAATGAGAAAAGATGAAGGAGGTCACTTCATACTCATCACAGGAAAAATACACTAAGATGAGGTCTCAATTCTGAACATCTATGACCCAAATACAAGGCCATCCATGTTTGCAAAAGAAGCATTACTAAAACTCAAAGCACATATAAAACCTCACACACTTGTAGTGTGAGACTTCAACACCCCACTCTCACCACTAGGCAGTACCACAAGATATGAAGGATCAAATACAAATTATGACCCAGTTGGGTTTAACAGACATCTGTAGAACACTCCATCCAAACACAAAAGAATAACCTTCTTCTCTGTGCCACACAGAACCTTCTCAAAAATCGACCACATACTTGGCAACATATCAAACCTCAACAGGTACAAAAAAATTGGATAACTCCATATATTCTATCAGAAAACCATGCTTTAAAGTTAGAATACAACAACACAAATCGCAGAAACCCTACAAACTAATGGAAATTGAATAATGCACAATTGCACCAATCCTGGGACAAAGAAATAATAAAAAAAATTTACCAGAAATTCAAAGAACAGGTTATACCAATTCTCCTCAAAAGCTACTGTGCAATAGAACCAGAAGGGTCTTTGCCAAACTCTTTTTATGAGTATTCAATAACCTTGATACCCAAACCACACAAAGACACAACAAAGAAAGGGAACTTCAGACCAATATCCCTCATGAACATAGATGCAAAAATACTCAATAAAATACTGGCAAATTGGATCCAAGAAAACATCAGAAAACTCAGCCACCAAGATCAAGTAGACTTCATTCCAGGGATGCAGGGATGGTTCAACATAGGAAAATCCATCGGTGTAATTCACTATATAAACAAGCTGAGAAACAAAAATCACATGATCATCTCACTAGATAATGAAAAAAACCTTTGACAAAATCTAACACCCATTCATGATAAAGGTCATGGAGAGATCCAGGATAACAGGAGCATACCTAAACATCATAAAAGCTATATACAGCATAAAATTGAATGCAGAGAAACTCAAGGCAATTCCTCTAAAATAAGGAACAAGGCAAGGCTGTTCCCTGTCTCCATACCTCTGCAATATTGTACTTGAAATTCTAGCTAGAACAATAAGACAACAAAAGGAGATCAAGGGTATACAAATTGGAAGGGAAGAGGTAAAATTTTCACTATTTGCAGATGATATGATAGTTTACATAAGTGACCCAAAAAACTCTGCCAGGGAACTCTTACAGCTGATTAACACCTTCAGCAAAGTGGCAGGATACAAAATCAACTCAAGAAAATCAGTAGCCCTAAATCAGGTGATAAAAGGGCTAAGAAAGAAATCAGAGTAACATTGCCCTTTACGATTACCAGAAACAACATAAAATACCTTGAGGGTACCACTAACCAAATAAGTGAAAGACCTGTATAGCAAGCACTTTGAGTCTTTAAAGAAAGAATTTAAAGAAGACACCAGAAAATGGAAAGACATCCCATGCTCTTGGAAAGGTAGGATCAATGTAGTTAAAATGGCAATCTTACCAAAAGCAATCTACATGTTCAATTCAATCCCCATCAAAATCCCAGCACAATTCTTCACAGACCTTTAAATATATTCTCAACTTAATATGGAAAACCAAAAAAGCAACATCTGGAAGCATCACCATACCTGACTTAAAGCTCTATTATAGAGCTATAGTCCTGAAAACAGCTTGCTATTGGCACAAAAATAAGATAGATAGAGCCAAGGAATCAAATTGTACACCCTGCGATTAATCCACAAACCTATGAAAACCTGATTTTCCACAAAGAAGATAAAATTATACAATGGAAAAAAAAGCATCTTCAACAAATGGTGTTGGCACAACTGGATATTGGCATGTAGAAGACTGTAGATAGATCCATGTGTAGCACCATGTATAAAACTTAAGTCCAAATGGATCAAAGATATCAACATAAATTCAAACACACTGAACCTTTTAGAAGAGAAAGTGGGAGGTACCCTTGAACAAATTGGTACAGAAGACCACTTCCTGTACATAAAACCAGTAGCACAAACACTGAGATCAACAATTAATAAATGGGACCTCCTATAACTGAGAAGCTTCTGTTAGGCAAAGGACACAGTCAGCAAGACAAAAAGGCACACCACAGATTGGGAAAAGATATTCACTAACCCCACATCTGACAGAGGGATGATCTCCAAAATTTACAAAGAACTCAAGAAGCAAGTCTCCAAAACACCAAAGGATCGAATTAAAAAGTGGACTACAAAACTAAATAGAGGATTCTCAATAGAGGAGTCTAAAATGGCTGAGAGACACTTGAGAAAGTGCTCAACATCCTTAGCCATAAGGGAAATCCAAATCAAAACAACTCTGCGATACCATCTCACACCTGTCAGAATGGCTAAAATAAAAAAAAAAAACACCAATGACAATTTTTGCTGGACAGGATGTGGTGAAAGGGGAACACTCCTCCAGTGCTGGTGGGAGTGCCAACTTGTACAGCATTAGTATGGAGATTCCTCAGGAAAATGGGAATAAACCTACCACAAGACTCAGCAACTCCACTCTTAGGCATATATCCAAAAGATGCCCATTCATACAACAAGGATGTCTGTTCCACTATATTCATAGCAGCAATATTTGTAATAGCCAGAACTTTGAAGCAACCTAGATGGCCCTCAATTGAAGAGTGGATAAAGAAAATGTGGTACATTTACACAATGGAGTACTATTCAGCAGAAAAAAACAATGAAATCCTGAAATTTGCAGGCAAATTGATGGCACTAGAAGAAACCATCCTGAGTGAGATAACCCAGTCACAAAAAGAGAAACATGGCATGTACTCTCTCATATATGGATTTTAGACAGAGATCTGGGGGGTGCCAGCCTACAATCCCATGGTCAGAGAATCTGGGAAACAGACCCTTCATTCAATGGCTGATGGAAGTAGAGGCAGAATCCCACAGCTAAACACTGAGCTGAACTCAAGAAATCCAGTGACAGAGGGAGGACTGATGAGCAAAGGGTTTAAGACTCGGCTGGTTTAACCCCTAGAAACAGCTGACCTGACAAGGGTTAGCTCTTGAGTCCCAGACTGGTGGCTGGGAAATCAGCATGGGACTTATCAAGACCCCCTGAATGTGGGTGTCAGTGAGGAGGCCTAGGTAATCTATTGAGACATGGGCAGTAGACCAGTATTTATCCCATGTAGACAAATGGTCTTTGGGCACCCATCCAACAATGCAAGATTCACTCTCACCCTGGACTCTTTGGGGAGGGTCTAGGCCCTGCCCTGGATGAAATGACAGACTATGGAGACCCCCATGGAGGGCCTCACCCTCCCTGGGGAAATGAGGGGATATTGGAGGGGTTGGTAGGAGGGCGTGGGAGGAGTGGAGGGAAAGGGACCTGGAATTGACATGTGAAGCAACCTTGTTTCTAATTTAAATTTAAATTTAAAAACTAAGATAAAATAAAAAAAGCTTAATGTCTAAAAAAGAAAGAAAGTGCTCAACATCCTTAGCCATTAGGGAAATGCAAATCAAAAATCTCTGAGATATCATCTTACTCCTGTCAGAATGGCTAAAATCAAAAACACCAATAAATGTTTATGCTGGAGAGGACTTGGAGAAAGGGGAACACTTGTCCATTGCTGGTGGAAGTCCCAACTTGTACAGCTACTTTGGAAATCAATATTGAGATTCCTCAGGAAAATAGGAATCAGTCTACCACAAGACCCAGTGATTCCACTCATAGGCATATGCCCAAAAGATGCCCTTTCATACAAAAAGGATGTCTGTTTCACTATGTTCATAGAAGCATTATATGTAATAGCCAGATACTGGAGGTAACCTAGATGCCCCACACCTGAAGAGAGGATAGAGAAAATGTGGTACATTTGCACAATGTAGTACTACTTAGCGGGATAAAAACAACTGAATCTTGAAATTTGCAAGCACATGGATGGCACTAGAAGAAACCATCCTAAGTGAGGTAACCCAGTCACAAAAGACAAACATGGTATGTACTCACTCATATATGGATTTTAGACATGGATCAGGGGAGTGTTAGCCTACAATCCCAGTGCCAGTGATTCTGGGAAACAGGGAGGTTCCCAAGAGAGATGCATGATACCCCAGAGTAGTGGAATGAGGCAAGATCTCCTGAGCAGATTGGGAACATGGGGGAGGGGAGAGGGAACCAGGAAAAAGAGAGGGGGATAAGAAGAGGAGAGAAGAAGACATGGGGCAGCAGGAAGGTTGAGTCGAGGTAAGAATAGAGAGGAGAGCAGGATGATAGATACCATAATAGATGGAGTCATTATATGTTTGAAGAAAGAGCTGACACTGGTGAGATTTCCATAGATGTACAAGGACAACATCAACTGGCAAACTAAGCAATAGTGGAGAGACTACATTAATTGTCCCTCCCTGATGATAAGGTTGATGACTACCTTATATGCTCTCCAAGAACCTTCATCCAGTGACTGATGGAAGCAGAGAAAGATACCCACAACTAAACACTGAACTGAACTCCTGGAACCTAGTGACAGAATGGAGGAGTGATGAGCACAAGCATCAAGACCATACTGGTAAAACCCACAAAGACAATGGGGAACTCTTGGACCCCAGATTGATGGCTGAGAGGCCAACAGGGAACTGAACCAGACTCCATGAATGTAGCATCATTGAGGAGGGCTGAGAAATCTCTGGGGCCTTGTGTAGTATATCAGTGTTCACAATGGTGTACAAATGAACTTTGGGAGCCCATTCCACATAGAGGGAGGCCACATGGGGAAGGTCCTAGGTCCTGCCCTGGATGAAATGACAGACTTTGGAGATCCACCCAAGGAGAGCCTCACCCTCCCCGGGGAATGATGTGGGCATTGGGTGGGGATCTGGGGGAGGACTGGCAGAGGGACAAGGGAGGAAGGGTTGGAGAGGGGGCTGGATACATGTGAAGCATGCATGCATGTTTTCAAGACATAATTTAATAAAAATTTTTTAAAAAGTAAAGCTTGCTTCTTAAAAGGGGGGTTGAAGTATCACTTCTACATCTATTGCATAAAAAATTTCTTTAAGGTGTGGCAGAATTCTACTGTGTGTCCATGTGGATCAGAGATTTCCTGGCTGCTGGAAAGAATGTATATTGCATTCAGTTAGGGTGGAATATTCAGTAGTTATGTTAGATCCATTTTTAGCTATGATATCATTTAAACCCAATGCTTCCATATTTACTGTTTGGAGGACCAGTCTGTGTCTTAAAATGGAGTACTGAAGTCACCTACTATTCTATGTTGGGATTAATTTGTTAATTTATGCCAAGTCATATTTGTTTTATAAGATTTTTTTTATTTTATTATTTTAACTTTAAATAGATTGCTTCACATGTCAATCCTAGTTCCCCCTCCCTCACCTCATCCCGTACCATCGCATCATCCCCCTCAGCCACCCACCCTATCGCTACTTCCTTCCACATAGGGGATATCTAGAGTCTGTCATTTCACTCAGGGCAGGGTGCAGGCACTTCCCTAAGAGTCCAGGCTGAGAGAGCATCCCTCTTTGTGTTATGGACACATGAAGTCCGTTTGTATGCCAGTGATAAACACTGATCTGCTGCCCAGGGTCCCGTAGGTTGCCCAGGCCTCCTCACTGACTCTCGCACTCAGGAGGTCTGGATTAATCCCATGATGACCTCCCAGTTGTCGGTCTGGGGTCCAAGAGCTCTCCCCTGTTCAGATCAGCTGTCTCTGCTGGTTTTGTCAGCCCATTCTTTGCCAATTTGCTCATCCCTCCTCTCTCTCTGTCACTGGGTTTCATGGGGTCAGTTCAGTGTTTAATTGTGGGTGTTTGCCTCTGCTTCCATCAGTCACAGGATGAAGGCTCCAGGATAGTTATAGACATCAAGTTCATTATCAGGAATGGGCATTCGAGGTGGTCTCTCCAGTATTGTTTAGCTTGCCAGTTGGTGTCATCTCTTTAGATCACTAGAGGTGTCACTGGTGCCTGATCTGTCTTCTAACCTATGATTCCTTCTTCCCCCTATTCTAACCCCACTCAACCTTCCTGTTCCCCCATGACCTACTCTCTTCCTCTTCTCCCCCTCTCTTCTTCCCAGCTCCCACTCCCTAACACCGCTCGCCGTGTTCCCAATCGGTTCAGATCTTGCCTCATTGCTCTTCTCTGGGGTACCATGCATATCTCTCTTAGGTTTTTTCCTGTTTCCCTGACTCTCTGTCAGTGGAAGTAAAGACTGGCACTATCTTGATCCATGTCTAAAATCCATATATGAGTGAGTACATACCATGTTTATCTTTTTGTGACTGGGTTACCTCACTCAGGATGGTTTCTTCCAGTGCTATCCATTTACCTGAGAATTTCAAGATTCCATTTTTTTCTGCTGAGTAATACTCCATTGTGTAAATGTACCACATTTGCTCTATCTACTATTCAGGTGAGGGGCATTTAGGTTGCTTCCAGGTTCTGGCTATTACAAATAATGCTGCTATGAACATAGTGGAGCAGATGTCCTTGTTGTATGAATTTGCATCTTGCCGGGCAGTGGTGGCACATGCCTTTAATCCCAGCACTCGTGAGGCAGAGGCAGGCAGATCTCTGTGAGTTAGATCAAGGGCTGGACCGATAGCCTCCAAAACAATACAGAGAAACCCTGTCTTGTAAAAACCAAAATAAATAAATAAATAAACAAAATAAAAAATAAAATAAATATTTAAAAAATGAATTTGCATCTTTTGGATATATGCCTAACAGTGAAATTGCTGGTTCTTGTGGTAGATTTATTCCCATTTTCCTGAGGAATCTCCATACTGATTTCCAAATTGGTTGTTTGAGTTGGCACTCTCACCAGCAGTGGAGGAGTGTTCCCCTCTCTCACATCCTCTCCAGTATAAATTGTCTTTGGTGTTTTAGATTTTAGCCATTCTGAGTGAAGTGAAATGGTATCTCAAAGTTGTTTTATTTTGCATTACCCCGATGGCTAACGATGTTGAGCACTTTCTTAAGTGTCTCTTGGCCATTTTAGCTTCCTCTATTGAGAATTCTCTAATTAGTTCTGTAGTCCACCTTTTAATTGGATCCTTTGGTGTTTCGGGGTCTTGCTTCTTGAGTTCTTTGTAAATTTTGGAGATCATCCCTCTGTCAGATGTGGGGTTAGTGAATATCTTTTCCCATTCAGTAGCCTGCCTTTTTGTTTTGCTGACTGTATCCTTTGCCTTACAGAAGCTTGTTAGTTTCAGGAGGTCCCATTTGTTAATTGTTGATCTCAATGTCTGTGCCACTGGTGTTATGTTCAAGAAGCAGTCACCTGTACCAACTTATTGAAGAGTATCTCCTACTTTCTCTTCTAAGAGTTTCAGTGTGGTTGGATATATGTTGAGGTCTTTGATCCATTTGGACTTAAGTTTTTTGCTAGTCGATAGACATGGATCTATCTGCAGTCTTCTGCATTCCAATACCCAGTTATACCAGCACCATTTGTTGAAGAGGCTTTCTTTTTTCCATTGTATAGTTTTAGCTTCTTTGTCAAAAATCAAGTGTTCATAGGTGTGTGGGTTAAAATCAGGGTTTCAATTTGGTTCCATTGGTCTACCTGTATATTTTTATGGTAATACCAACCTGTTTTCAGGACTATAGGTCTATAATAGAGCTTGAAGTCAGGTATGGTGATGCCTCCTGAAGTTTCTTTATTATATAGGGATGTTTGGCTATCTTGGTCCCTTTTTTCCATATAAAGATGATTATTGTTCTTTCAAGGTCTGTGAATAATTGTGCTGGAATTTTGATAGGAATTGTATTGAAAATGTAGACTCCTTTTGGCAAGACTGCCATTTTTATTATGTTGAACCTACCAATCCAAGAGCATGGGAGATCTTTCCATTTTCTGGTATCCTCTTTAATTTCTTTCTTTAAAGACTCAAAGTTCTTGATATACAGGTCTTTCACTTCTTTGGTTAACATTATCCAGAGATATTTGATGCAGTTTATGGCTATTGTAAAGGGCGATGCTTCTCTGATTTCCTTCTCAGCCACTTCATCATCTGTATATAATTGGGACACTGATTTTTTTGAGTTAACCTTTTATCTTGCCACTTTGCTGAAGGTGTTTGTCAGCTATAGGAGTTCCCTTGTGGAGTTTTTCTGGTCACTTATGTAAACTAGCATATCATCTGCTTGACTTCTTCTTTTCCTATTTGTATCCCCTTGATCTCCTTTTGTTGTCTTATTGCTCTAGCTAGAACTTCAAGTACAATATTGAAGAGATATGGAGAGGGTGGACAGCCTTGTCTTGTTCCTGATTTTAGAGGAATTGTGTTGAGTTTCTCTCCATTTAGTTGGATGTTAGCTGTTGGTTTACTGTATATTGCTTTTATTATGTTCATGTATGTTCCTGTTATCAGTGATCTCTCTTGGACATTTATCATGAAGGGGTGCTGGATTTTGTCAAAGTCTTTTTCAGCACTTAGTGAGATGATCATGTGGTTTTTCTTTTACAGTTTGTTTATATTGTGGATTACATTGGTAGATTTTCTAATGTTGAACTATCCCTGCATTCCTAGGATGAAGCCTTCTTGATCATGGTGGATGATTTTTCTGATGTGTTTTGAATCTAGTTTGCTAGTATTTTATTGAGTATTTTTGCATCGATGTTCATGAGGGAAAATTGGTCTATAGTTCTCTTTCTTAGCTGTATCTTTGTGTGGCTTGGGTATCAAGTTAACTATAGCCTTGTAAAAAGAGTTTCGCAGTGAGCCTCCTGTTTCTATTGGGTGGAATACTTTGAGGAGTAATGGAATTAGCTCTTTTTTGAATTTCTGATAGAATTCTGCACTGAAGCCATCTGGGCCTGGGCTTTTTTTGGTTGGGAGAATTTTGATGACTGCTTCTATTTCATTAAGGGTTACAGGTCTGTTTAGATTGTTTATCTGTTCTTGATTTAGTTTTGACAAGTGATATCTATCCAGGAAATTGTCCATTTCCTTGAATTTTTCGAATTTTGTGGAGTACAAATTTTCAAAGTATGCCCTGATGATTTTCTGGATTTCCTCCGTGTCCATTGTTTTGCTTTTTGGGTTTCTTTTTTTTTTTTTTTTTTTTTTTTTTGGTTTTTACAAGACAGGGTTTCTCTGTATTGTTTTGGAGGCTTTCGGTCCAGCCCGGCCTCGAACTCACAGAAATCTGCCTGTCTCTGCCTCCCGTGTGCTGGGATTAAAGGCATGCACCAACACCACCCAGCTCCTCAGTGTCCATTGTTATGTCCTCCTTTTCATTTCTGATTTTGTTAATTAGCATGCTCTCTCTCTGTATTTTGGTTAGTTTGGACAGAGGTTTGTCTATTTTGTTAATTTTCTCAAAGAACCAACTCTTTGTTTCGTTGATTCTTCTCAATGTTTTCCTGGTTTCTACTTGATTGATTTCAGCCTTCAATTTGATTATTTCCTGGCCTCTGCTCCCCCTGGGTGAGTTTGCTCTTTTTGGTCTAAAGCATTCAGCTGGTCTATTAATTCTCTATTGTGACTGTTCTCCAGTTTTTTCATGTGGGCACTTAGGGCTGTGAACTTTCCTCTCAGCTCGGCTTTCAGTGTGTTCCATAAGTTTGGGTATGTTGTGACTTCATTCTCATTGAATTCCAGGAAGTCTTTAATTTTTTTTATTTCTTCCTTTACCCAGGGATGGTGCAATTATGCATTGTTCAATTTCCATGAGTTTTTAGGGTTTCTGCTATTTGTGTTATTGTTGAATTCTAATTTTAATGCATGGTGGTCTGATAAGATACAGGGGGTTATTCCAAATTTTTTGTATCTGTGGAGGTTTGCTATATTTCCTATTATGTGGTCAATTTTAGAGAAGGTTCCATGTGTTGCTGAAAAGAAGGTATATCCCTTTGTGTTTGGGTGGAATGTTCTATAGATGTCTCTTAAACCCAGTTGGGTCATAACATCTATTAGTTCTTCTGCTACTTTGTTAAGTTTCTGTCTGGAGTTCCTGTCTAGCAGTAAAAGTGGAGTGTTGAAGTCTCCTACTATTAGTGTATGAGATTTTATGTGCAATTTGAGCTTTAGTATTGTTTCTTTTACAAATGTGGGCGCCTTTGTATTTGGGGCATAGATGTTCAAAATTGAGACTTCATCTTAATGGACTTTTCCTTTGATGAACATGAAATGTCCTTTTTTATCTCTTTTGATTGATTCTAATTTGAAGTCTAGTTTCTTAGATATTAGGATTGCTACAGCTGCTTGTTTCTTGGGTCCATTTGATTGGAAAATCATTTCCCAACCCTTTACTCTGAAATACTGTCTGTCTTTGACATTGAGATGTGTTTCTTGTATGCAGCAGAAGGATGTGTTCTGTCTTCATATCCATTCTGCTAGTCTGTGCCTTTTTATAGGCAAGTTGAGACTGTTGACATTTAGGGATATTAATGACCATTGATTGATGATTCTTGTTTGTGCTTGATTTATTGGTAGTGGAGTTATTGTGTGTAGGTTCTCCTCCCTTTTTTTCTTGGTACTTGGTAAAGTGGGATTATCTATTGCCTGTGTCTTTGTGACTGTAGTTGTCTTTCTTGGGTCTAGGCTTTTCTTCTACCACTTTTTGTAGAGCTGGATTCATGGATATGTATTGTTTATATCTGGCTTCATCATGGAATATTTTGTTTTCTCCATCTATGGTAATTGAAAGCTTTGCTGGGTATAGCAGTCTGGGCTGGCACCCTTGTTCCCTTACCGTTTGTAGGATATCTGTCCAGGATCTTCTGGCTTTCATAGTTTCCATTGAGAAGTCAGGTGTAATTCGGGTATGTCTGCCTTTATATGTTACTTAGCCTTTTTCTTTAGCTGCTCTTAATATTTTATCTTCATTCTGTAGGTTTGATGCTTTGATTATTATACGAGAAGGTGACTTCTTTTTCTGGTCCAGCCTATTTTGTGTTCTGTAAGATTCTTGTATTTTCATAGGCATATCCTTCTTTAGGTTAGAGAAGTTTTCTTTTATGATTTTGTTGAATATATTTTCTGTACCTTTGAGCTGTATTTCTTTGCCTTCTTCTATACCTATTATTATCAGGTTTGGCTTCTTCACAGTCTCCCATATTTCCTGGATATTTTGTATTAGGGATTTGTTGGTTTTGAGATTTTCTTTGGGTGACAACTGTATATCCTCTAATGAGTCTTCAACACCTGAGATTCTCTCTTCTGTCTCTTGTATTCTATTGGTGATACTTGCATCTGTATTTCCTGATCGTTTACCCAGCTTTTCTATTTCCAGCATCCCCTCATTCTGTGTTTTCTTTATTGTTTCTACTTCAGCTTTCAATCCTTCAACTGTTTGAGTTGTTTCCTTCATTTGTTTGGTTGTTTTTTCTTGGTACTCTTTAGATTCTTTGAGAGATTTGTTTATTCCTTGAATTTTTTCCACATTTCATGGATTTTTTTGTTTTTATTCTCTTCTATTTCTTAAAGGGATTTCCTCGTTTCCTCTTTGAGGGTCTCTATCATCTTCATAAAATAATTTTTAAGGTCTGTCTCCTCTGCTTCGTCTATGTAGTGATTTTCAGGTCTTGCTGCCATTGGTTCTTTAGATTCTGGTGGAGTCATGTTGGTCTTTCTATTTCTGAGTGAGATCTTATTCTGTCTTCTTCCCATCTCTTATTCCAGTGGATGCAATTGGGGTCTTTCTGTTTCCAGCAGTCTCTTTCTTTCCTGAAGCTGATGCTGGAGGTGCTGAAACTGAAGTTGGGGTCACCGGAGGTAGTGGTCTGGAAGGACTAATGTCTTTCCAGTGTGGGCCGGTCCTCTAGATGCCAGGTGCTGAAGCTGGTGTTGCTGGAGGTTGGGGCCTGGGAGGGCTGATGCCTTTCCTGTGTGGGCGGGTCTTCTGGATGCCAGGAGTGGATCCCTGGAAGATTGAGGGGATTGGTGTTGGGCAGGGGATGGGGAATGGCCCCTGGAGACCCAAGCTCACCTGAAGCTGGGGTCGCAGGAGGTTGGGCCTGGAAGGGCTGATGCCTTTTGTGTGTGGGCGGGTCCTCTGGATCTGTTTTATAAGATTTGGCATCTGTTATTTTGGTGCATATATGTTTAGAATTGCTTTGTCCTCCTAATGGATTGTCCTCTTGTTCTGGATTAAGTGAGCTTCTTTATCTCTTTTAATTAGTTCTGACTTTAATGTTTATGTCATTTGATAATAGGATAGAGTTCTGCTTGTTTACTAGTCCCATTTACTTGGAATCCTTTTTCAAACCTTTCATTCTAGGATAATGTCTATCTTTAAAGGTGAGGTGTGCCTCTAGTAGACAATTATGTATCATATCTTCTAATCAAGTTGACTAGTATATTTCCTTTGATTGGGGAATGTAAATAATTAATACTGAAAGTAATTATTGACAGATGTGTATTAATTATTGTCATTCTATTAGTTTTGTTGTGTTTGTTTTCTTAGCCTTTACTCTCATAGCAGCTAAGTGTAGTATGATAAATAAAAGACCCAGATACAGATATTAAGGTTCAAGTTTAAGCTGAAGATCAGAAAAGCAAAGCAGCCAGTCATTAGCTCTTACCGCTACCTCAAACTGAAAGGTGACTCTGGTTCCACCAAACCTCAAACTGCTATCCGAGACTGCTATGCTCTCCTTAATGTGTCTGGAGAATTCTGAAACTGCCTGCTAAAGACCCTGCTCCTATCTTTTATGGCACTCTAGTGCTGAGACTAATGTTGTCAGCTCTGTCACTCTTTTAGACTGATTCAATCTCACGTAAGCCGGGTGGCCTTGAACTCAGAGAGATCCACCTGCCTTTGTCTCCTGAGCCCTGGGATTAAAGGTGTGGCCATCACTGCCTGATCTATATATCTTGAGGTTGACTTTGCCTTCTGAATCCTCAGGCAAGCTTTAATAAATCATAAACAATATATAACCACATCTAAGCATCATTTCTTTTTCTTGTACCCTCTTAGACATGTTTATCCTTGTTTTCACTCCAAAGTGTTCCTTTCAGTATTCTTTTTGTGGCTGGCTTGGTAGTCATAAATTCCTTTAGTTTTACTCTTTATTTAAATGAAGACAGTTTTACCAGATTATAGAATGTTGGGTTGATATCTGTGTGCTTTCAGAACTTGAAGTATCTTATTCTTAGTCCTTCTGTCTTTTAATGTTTTGTGAGAAACCATCTGTTATTCTTGTAGACATTCCTTTATGTATAACATGGCCTTACTTTTGCAGCTTTCAATACCCCTTCATGGCTCTGTATATTTACAGTTTTCATTCTGTTGTGGATAGCTTCTTTTCTAAAACAGTTTGAACATCTGTGTGCCTTTTGCCCTTTATAGGCATCTGCTTCCATAGTTTTGGGAATTTTTCCTCTAGCATTTTGTCCATATATTTCCATGCCTTTGACATGGATTCTTCTATTTATTATAGTCTCATAAATCATAGATTGGTTCTTTCTATTGTGTCTCAAAGATGCTGCCTGTGTCATTTGTGTAAATACATTTAAATTTATCATTTTTAATCCTTTACCTCTTTTTCAATCCCTTAAATTCTGTCTTCTATAAACATACATTGCTGCATAAACTGAAGTGTCTTCCTTTTACATGCTATCCTTCCCTTTAGCATTCTAATTAGTGTATGTGCTGATGAATGAGCACAAGTTTCTTTTTCCAAATTATTTCTCACAACAACATGAGAAGTAACCAATACAACGAATTGATTGCTGTCTTCATTATGGGATCAATTATTGTCCTGAGTCTGGGGAGTCAGGCAGAGCCTAACAGGTGCAGAGAGCCTTGTGAGAAGCCTTGCAAGGACTGTCTCTTGAAAACAGCAGCAACAACAAAAAACTAAACAAATAAACCAAGTATAAGGCTACAGATTTTCTGGCACCAGCTAATAAAGTTGGCCAGCACCACTGTCTGCCCCTGGCTCAGTCACAGAGCATACCAGAGTCTCTGAATGCAACCTGGGGCTCGTTAAAATATTAAACTGTACAACCCTGGTTGCAGATTTAATGTAGTAATGAGATATGTGGTACATGAAATTATGTGTGGAACAGCTTGTAGTGGAGGATGTATGGAAAAGTCTGTAGGATGCAAATGAGCTTCATCCTCCAAAATACACTAGACTCTCACAAATGTCCCAGCTCATCACAACAGGGACATTTAAAATATTTTCTTTTTTTTTCTTTGTTTTAGCCAGTCTTTGCCACACACTTGGGAAGGGTACCTTCATTAATTAACACCATGTATCTGCTGAAAAAGTGTCTTTTCTCATTTCCTCATGAGGGGACATAAAATCTTCAAAATTCCCAGAGTTCCCACTGAAATCTTCTATCAGCCTACATCAGTATCTTCATCTCATGTAGTATTTAAGTTAAAGTCATGCTTACTTTGCTTAAGCATCACCTTCAAACACAAGTGTAATATGTTACCAATTCAGATATGGCAAGAAGTCAAGCAATTCATTCTTTAAAAGGCACGGTGGATGTTCTCAGTTTAAGGAACGTACACACACACACACACACACACACACACACACACACACACACACGAAAGATAGAGCAGGTAGGAGATAAAGTCTCCAAGATTTGGTATGTTAAACAGGAAAAGAAACTCAAGTTAGTCTCCTGTAACACCTCAAACAACAGAAGTTATGGCCCCAGCATGTGATATGTGTTTAGTAAGATGAAGGAACTGTTAACTTTGTAGGAGAGCAAATAAATAGAACTCCTGCAATCTAGTTGTAAAGAGGGAGGAGTGATGAACAAAGGGGTTATGACTAGGCTGAGGAAACCCACAGAAACAGGTGACCTCAATAAGGAGGAGCTCATGGTCTCCAATTGACAGCAAGGAAACCTAGGACTGAACCAAGCTCCCTGGATGTAGGTTCTCTCGTAATGGAACAGTGTTTATGCCTAGTGTATGAATTGACTTTGGGAGCCCATTCCCCACAGAGGGATACTCCCTCAGACTAGATACATGGGGAGGGCCTAGACCCTGTCCCAAATGATATTACAAACTTTGATGATCTCCCATGAAAGGCCTCACCCTCCTTGGGGAGCAGAATGAGGATGAAATGGGGGTTGGCAGGGGCCATGGGAGGTGGGGAGGGAACTGGGATTGATATGTAAAATAAGATTGTTTTAATTTAAATAAAAAGATAATGTTATTTAATTAGGAACAGCAAGTTGAGTTGAATTTCCCTTCCCTCCATTAGGTAAGCTCTGTATTATCATGATGGGAGACTACAGGAACACAGTGCAGTAGGCTACTTTGAGAGAGAAACTGTTTACAGAACTTGTATTATAGTATTTCATAATTATTGAATTTACTAATTATGGTTGTTAATTTCTTACTGTGTCCATATAGAAGATATATGTGCATATATTTGGCATATTAAATCTATGTAGCTTCTATCATATTTTCAATTCTGTGAGATGGTTTCCAAGTCCTGGATATAAACAATTCTATGTAATAAATCTCATCTACATCTCAAAGGAATGGAGAAGTATGCAAGTTTTCTTGAATACAAAAAAAACATGCTGCAATACAAATAAGGTAAATATCTGGAATCAGATGGAAGCTTTAAAAGATAAGTTTACCTCGGTCAGCCATTGACATATACCCTGTACACTCCTCTGTGCTTCTTGTGCAACCACTGCATGCAGAAGTCACAATAGCACACCAAAGCTTCAGCTGCTGCAGGAAATGTCCTACATATCTTTTTGGAGTTGCTCCTCTGAAAACCTGTTGCAACTCCCAAGCCAAGTTTTCTGGAAACATGAATTAGTCCCATCACAGCTAAGAAACCTCTTTCAATATAAGATCATGGAAAGGGTATTCCAAGAACAAGAAAAAACTCTGTGTGTGTGTGTGTGTGTGCGTGCGTGCGTGCGTGCATGTGCATGCAATTTTATTATATATATGACATATATATATAAATATCTTATTATATGTGTCTAGTATATTGGACCAGGTAATTGATACATAGCAGGTACTCAAGAAAGTATGCTTGTTAATTTGTTATTTATTTTTATAACACATTTTGAATTTAATAAATGAAACATTTGAAAAATTATTGAAGGAGAAATTGCTTTTGGGGGGCCTATGAATACACTTTGATTATAGCCATGTTTTGTTAAATCTGCATGATAATTTTCTTTTTGTATACTTATGGATTGTTTGCTGTTAGAAGTTTAGACTAGTTTTGATAATTTCAAATGAGGAGGTTGTATAGGAAGACTTAACTTGGAGTACCCTCTTATTGGCATATCTTTCAGTTGTTCACAAGTTTTTTGTTTCTTCTTATAAACATTACTTGAATGTGTATTCCATTAAAGATTATTTAGTATGCCCAGTATAAATTCAGTGAGGAGATACTGTTCAAGCATAGGAGCAATTAACATTTAACATTTTAATGATTGTGATGATATTCCCCTAAAAATACCTAGACTGTTCTGTAGCTTCATGAATACACACGACGTCTTCCTTACCACCCTCTAACACTTCGGAGAGCTTGCTCCAGTTGGGTGAAGCTGCACTTTATTGACATGGCTTTTTCTGATGGCTTATGGGACATACCTCTTTTCTTATGCTACATGGTGAGTGGTGTCTGCAATAAGTTCTGCTAACTTAATCTGTGAGCATCTTTCAACAGAGGGAGAATTCCATCTGAGATACATGTCTTCTCTGAAGCCATTTTTCTGTCCCTACCCTGCCTCCTCCATGATGAAGTTCACATTATTGTTTTAACAACATCCTCCCTCATCTACAAGGTGGGATTTGATCAATCATCAACAGTATTATCAAATGACCTCCAATGTTGAGAACCTGGAAGTAAACAAATTGTTGAAAGGGGAGTGACCGAATTTAGACAGTGAGGGCTTCCAATAAAAAACTCAGAGTGCAAGCATGTGCAGGAATGTCAGTGTTTCCATCTTTGCAATAACAGTGCTGCATAGTAAACGTTTATTCAATGAGTGCTGTGGTGCAGCTTTGAATAACAGATTATTACAAACACAATCAGCTCACACTCTTATAATGCCTGTAATAAAATTTGCCCTTTATGCTGATGAGCTGATTCCAAGGGCCCTCACACTGTTATTAGGTTAATTCTCTGAGAGAATATATAGTGGATGCCGTGCTTCAAAGTCTCTTCTTTAACACCTGGATGACTCAGGGAGTGAAGATGGGGCCATTTGTGGTTGCTTTTACTTTGCTTGTTTTCTACTCCTACCTGATGCCAAGACAGTTACTTTCCTATGCACAGTTTGCACTTTCCTATTCAAAGAGAAGAATAGAGAGAATATTGAGTTGTCAGCAAACACTTTGTCTTAAATAATTGAATAGCAAGCACCGTTATCTCCAAAAAAATTGCAGGAAAAACAAGTTGTGCACCAGATAGAGAAGAAAGCAAAAATTTCCTGAATTCTATAGGGCAAGTGAGGTGACAGTCCGAGACCCCACAGTAAGACCATCAACAAAATAATGGCCATGTATTTATGTGTGGAGTGTAGAACTTTATCATAGATGGCTGATGATCATTTCTAAGAAACCTCAACCATCTGCACAGAACCAATAGGCCGGAAGAACATATGTGAACATAGCATGATTTTGCCTGCATGCAAAGACCATCCTAAGATTTGATCCTTGGTTACTCAACAGAGATCTAAATTAAGGTAGACAACAAAGGGAAAGAAGCAATCTACACTTGACTATGTAGCCTGATTTCAGTGAGAGTTTTATTGTAATACTTTATTTAAAACCTTCTTTTGGCCCCATTCAAAAAATGTCTTCCCACTTCTCATGGGAAGCACTGCTAGTTTAAAGCCTTTTGGGAATGTTAATTAGGAAAACCTTTCTGATACTTGGCTTCTCCAAACAATTTCTTTTTTGTTTGTTTTGTTTTTGACTCCTCCTTCTGTCTCTTTTCTGCCTTTGAGAACCGTATTAAACATAGCACTCTCAGAACCTGCATTGCTTGCTACAGTATTCCAACTCTGTCACCAGGTTTTCATTTGAAGAGTTATTTAGCTACCTCTCAAAACTGATTTCTCATCCTGGGATGTCTGAAAGCTCACCACAATTATGGGATAGAAAGTGAAGAAGCTCTAAAGACTTCCATGACCCTCACCTTTTTTTATAGAGAAAAATGTATACCCCAGATACATTACATAATTTTTGTTTTAATTTGACAGATAGGTACAAGTAGGTTTCTGAAGAGACAAGGTTCATAACTCAAACTGAAATCCTGCGAAATAAACAAATACTGTTCAAGGAGTTCAGGAAAATATTCGAAGTAACCTGAATTGTGGGTATTACACTAGAGTGTCTATGAAAGGGAAGCAATGTTACAATCTCAAAAGCTGTGCCATGTACAATAGGGGTAGAAGCTAGGGTTAACACTGTCAACAATCCCAAGTGTTGAAGAAAAGTCAAATTATGTGCTCTCTCCGTCTCTCTGTCTCTCTCTCTCTCTCTCTCTCTCTCTCTCTCTCTCTCTCTCTCTCTCTCTCTGTGTGTGTGTGTGTGTGAAATTTTTGGCTTTAAAATATTTTTCAAGTAACTGAAATTGACTTAAAATTCTGAAAATGAGAAATGACTAAATCTGACCTTCGGGGCAGTTTTATATACAGTAATTTGTACATATTTCTGTAGAACCTCATGTAATTTCTCCTATATGTAGAATGATGTCCATAACTACAAGCCTCTGGAATAGGAGCTAGAGTGGTGACTCAACTATTAAAATCACTTACTGTTCTTGCAGAGGTCCCAGGTTTACATTTCTAGCACCCACGTGCTGCCTTACAATCATCTGTATCTCTAACTCCTTGGGATCTGATACCCTCTCCTGGTCTCCTTAGGGACTAGTCACTCAGGGCACATTCAACTATATAAACAAAATACCCATATATTTGAGATAGATAAATATTTAATGAAAAGAAGAGAAATAACATTGGTAGTTCTGAAATGACCTCACTTCTTAGGAAAATCATGGCTTAAGTTATCATTTACCCACACTGATCTCATGATTTCATGATAACAAAGTTAAGTTCTTTTCTCCCCTGGAATACAGTACTTGCTTTTATGTTCATTTTGGCTAGTAACTGGTTAAAGAGAGTGACACCAGGACTTGATATGAGCATGTGTTGCTCAGCTTGTCTTTTTGTACATGTGCCTTTTGCCTTGAGTAGGATATATCTTAGGCAGTGTTTACTCAAAGAAAATGAGAAGTGTGAGAAGAAAACAGATAATCACACTTCCGTGACCCAAGCCCAAGTGACATCTTCCTAGAGATGCTGAGATCCAATCTACCTATAGGTATATGTTCCTAAGGAAGAAATAAGCATGTATTGCTTTAAGAAATTGAGAGTCTGTTGTTCTTTATTATACAATACTATCTAACTAATAGAAGAAAGACACTTTCTCAAGAATACAACATTGAGTCTGTATCCAACTCAGGTTTAAAAGTCAGTATTTCAGAACTTGATCCACTGCATTTCCCACTGTTAGGTCTTTAATTTGCAACCTTCTTGTCTTTTTTTTTCCATTCACACTACCTATCTGTCAAATTGAGCAAAGAAAAATTAGTCTGCTGTTTGGTTCTTCTTTGCAAGACTTTCTTGTAGAAAGGCATTGTGTGTGCCTGCTGGAGGTTTAACCCAGCTGTTTCCATAAAGATAAATGAAAATGATGTAGCTTGATTTTCTATTAGACAATTCAGGTTTGCACAACCAGCTTTTGAATTTATATAAAAATTAAAACTATCTATGCAAGATGGAGTAGTTTAGAATTTTCAGTAATTTAATTGTACTTGCTTAAACAACTTGTAAAAGGTATGATTGCCAGTGTCTTCAGCAAGGCAATCAGGAGCCACTCAGCAATTTCTGTCTTAGAGTCAATCAAAATGTGAAACATATCTCTTTACTCTTAAAGGGAGATGCATGGTTTAGATGTTTTACCTTATTCATAGTTAAGATTTTATTGTGTTTTAATCTCTTTGTCTGAAATATGTAAATAGTTTAGTTTTTATTTCTATAATGTTTTATTCATTGTACCTAGAAAGTAATTACATGAAAATAATTTATTTGAGGGGCCACTGAAAATGATACTGATGTTGATGGCCTCTTAATGATGGTGGCATGTAAGGAATACCACCCCAAACACATGAACACAGAACCTAGAAGAGTGACAAGCACAATGTTAATAATATGCTAGGAGCAATTTTTGTTATTGTCATGGTTAATATAAGAGCTATTAGGCTCACTTTTCTGGCTATATAGACTTCTTATAATAATTAACATGAGGTTGGATTCCTAGAAAGAGAGTAGATTCCCAAATATCAACCACTTTCCTACCCTCATAACCACACAAATTTGTGAAGTTCTTTGGCTAGGAGCCTATGTGACCTTCATGGTACATTAAGTGTAAATGATGCTACCCACCTATCTGGGATGGTTGAAATGACAAGAATAAACCAACAGTTATGCATTTCAAAAAATATAAATTATATTATATGAGTGAGCATAAAATCTCTCCAGATGGTGATTCTTAGACCTCAATGTGCATATAGATTCCCTAATGATTTGGTGAAAGTATGGATTTTGATTCGTCAGTCTGTCTGGAGCCTGAATTTCACAAATTTGACAAGCTTTGATAATGCACCCAACACTGATCCACTGACCAAACTCAGAGCAGTGTGGTCTTGAAGCATAAATGAACATTTTAAAACATCAGTATTTGCCTTTGTTAGTGGCGACGTGTTGGCCTTTCCTGTGTGAGTCTTGCCTCACTGGTCCTGAAACCTTCCATTCTCTCTCCACTACTTCACTTTCACCATTAACATTATAAGAAGCAGGCTCTATGCTTTGACCCTGTGGTAGCACAGCTCCTTCAAGAACTGTCACCTTCTTAATCAGTGTCTCCGCCTTGCTTCTCAGTAGAATGCTGGTTTGTAGCTGGCTGGCATATCATTCTCAATTAAGAGAACAAAATGATGGGATGAAAAGCAACTTACAATTTGGAATACTAAGTCTAGAACTGTGAGGAGTTCCCCTCACTACAAAGTCTTTCAGATTCTTCTCTGTGTCAGTGAGCACAGTGATGTCCCACCATGTGTTAATAGACAGAAAACTGGAAAATCTGCCTTTAAAATATGCCTTATTACTTTTTATTTAATTAAAATATAATTACATCATTCTGTTCTACTCCTTCTTACCCCCCATGCCCAACACTTTCTTTCAAAGCTGTGGCCATTTATTCTTTAATTATTATTGTCACATGTATATGTACATGCATGCATGCATGCATGTGTATGTATGTGTATGCGTGATGCGTTTGTGTGACTAAAAATATTAATGCAGCCTACTGAGTTTGTTGAATGCTGCTTGTCTTTTTAGGGTTGTCACTTGGGATTGGATCATCATTCATAGGACCCTCTCTCAGGAGCCTCTAATTGCCTGAGTCTCGTGATCTAGGGTAGAGTGCTGTGTAATTTCTTCCACTCACAATGGCATGTCACTTGTGCTGTCATTCTTCCCATCTCATTTAAGCAACCACATTATTGAGTATTCATGGCTGTGGCTTCCTTGCAACATCTAGGAAACACAATGCTGGGCAGCCTTCCTTACTCTTACAATCTTTCCTTCTTCTCTTCCCCTTCTTGCATCCCCTTCTCATCTCCATGATGTCCTCTGAGCCTTAAGTGCAGGGTGTGTATCAATTAGGAAAGGGCACCTCACAGTCCATTGTTCTCTGTATTTTGACTAGTAGTGGTTTTCTGTAATAGTCTCTGAATGCTTTAAAAAGAAACTTCTTGGATGGGAGTGATAACTGTACTTATCTGTTTGAATCTTGATAAGTGTTTTGAATGCAGTTAGGAATTATGATGGTTTATAACAGTGGAATTTAGAGTTTCTTCTGTAAGAAACGTGACCTCATTAGCCATGGGTAGTTAGAACTGATCTGAAAGCTTCATTCCTACTGGCTAGATATCATAGGGACAGGAGGTGCTATTCATACTACCACAGAGAAACGTAAACACCAGTCTCAGCTTTGAATCCTGTGAGCTTCATTAATGATTGGCTTCGTGAGACATGCCTATTTGTACAAAAATAGCATGAACATCATCAGAATAATCAACCACTTTCTGCTTGGATTAAAGTCCCACTCCACAAAGTGAAACCCATACTGGGAACCATTAGTTGGCCAAGAACCTGTTAGTAGACTAAACAGATCTCAGGCTAGAATCTACCAATATTATCTGCTAATTGGACATAGTGTTAAGCTGACTTCATTTTTTTCTCTTATTCTCTTTTTATTAATTTACTTTTTTCATTTCAATCCCAGTTCTCCCCCACACTCCCCCTTCCTCCCATCTGCTCCATGGAGAGGGTAAGGCCTCCCCTAGGAAGTCTACTAATTCTGTCCCATCATATAGTTGAGGGAGGACCAAGGCACCTCTCCACCCCCCCATCTAGGCTGAACAAGGTATCTCTCCATATAGAATGGACTCCACTAAGTCAGTTTGTGCATTAGTGTTAGATATTGCACCCATGTCAGTGGCCTCATATATTGTCCCAGTCACACAGTTGTTATTTATATTAAGGGAGTCTAGTTCAGTCTTATGCAGGTTCCCCATTTGTCAGACCTGAGTCAGTGATCTCTCACTAGCTTGGACCACTGATTCTGTGGGTTTTCCCTTCATGGTTTAAGCCAGCTTCTAATGACTCATAACTATTCTTGTATATTAAGACATCACTTAACTGTCATCAGAAAAGTTCTATTTTCAGTAGATGATCATCAATACAGAGACCCACAACTGGCCAAGGGTCAGAGAAAAAGAGAGTGCAAAATATTTGGCCTTAAGTTGGGCGTATATGCTATACTTCCTCTTAGAAAGGCTTGGAAATAATTGAAGAAGAGGATGCATAGAGTGTTATGAATCAGATGGAATACATGATATTAAGGACATAGTGTTTTCTGGACACATTTGGACAGTTCCACATATGAATTAACAGTCGTTGTAATAGCTTGCTCAAGACCTGTGAATGTTCAAGACAGACCAAATCTGGCATGAAAAAAGGAGCTGGGCACACTCTTCCACCTGTATCTGAAGAGGTGTTAGAAATTGCAGCTACTAGTAGAGAAAAGGTCAGTTCAGTCTAAAATTGTAGTTTCTGATAAGTCAACTATACTCCACTAAGAATATTTGGGCAGTATAAATTGCCCTTGATGGGGAAAAACTGACACAAGTTGGATAGGAAAGGAAGGGAGTTAATCTGTGACTAGGGTTGTGGTGGGGTATTTATTATTCAAATTGTATAAAACACTCAAGTAACTAATTGAAAATGGCCTAAAAATATTAATCACCTAGAATCAGATTATTTCAAAGGAAGGGAAAAGGACATAAACTACTTCCTAGGTTATTACCTCATTTTATTTATGTCTAAAATTTCTGAGGTATGTACAAGGTGTATGATATAATTTCATGTAAATGCACATTAAAATGATTGCCACATTAACACAGTCATCACCACATTTACTAATGTAGATATTCTAAACACACAGAAGATCCAATTTCAACAAACTTCAAGTACACAATACTTATTACCAAATATAGGCAATGTGTTGTACATAGTTACTCAAAATATATTCTTAGAACTGAAAATCAGTATCCCTTGATTGACAGATTTCCACTCTCCTCACCACTTGGCAATCACAATTTCCTCAAGACACTTAGTCTCCCTTAGTGTGACATGCTATATCTTTCTTTTTATAAGAAATAAAAGGAAAGAATTTTATTGATACAATAATATAGAATAATTGACTCCCCCAAAATATTTCCTGCATCCTTTCTAGTACCATGTATCCACAACTCATAGCTATGTCAATGTTCCCTTTGCTTGCTACTATTATGGAATTAGGTACATGTTTTTACAGTTTGTAAAGGAATAATAAAGCTTATGATAATTTTGGTTTGGTTTTCCCATTCATCATATTTATGAAACATATGAAAGACCCCGGCCCAGTATATACAGGCAGCTGAGGCTTATGGAAAATTCCGTTTCCCCCACAGCTCAGCTGAATAGTCATTTTTTTATCAGAAGGGAGCTCAGCTCAAGGTCCTAATGGCTGAATGGCTGAATAGTCACTACTATCAGAAGGGAACTCTGCCCAGGGACACAGGTGTCTGCTGTCTGCATAGCCAGCCCAGCAAGATTGGGCAAGCACAGAGACCTATTGTTCCTCAGATAGGGCCAAGGCCGAGACTTGAGTTCCAAGCAAAACCTCAATTGCCCTCGTTCTGAGCCCCAGCCTCATTTAAATTGCCCAATCAGGGTCCTGTAACTAGGCTTCTCGCTTCTGTACTGCGCTTTTTGCTATAAAAGAATCCCCGAGTCCCCAGCTCGGCGCGCTCAGCCCCCCAAGACTGAGACGCCCGGGTACCCGTGTGTAAATAAAGCCTCTTGCTGTTGCATCCAAGCTCGTGGTCTCATTGTTCCTTGGGTTCGGGTCTCCCTCCCGTGAAAGTCCCCCGCTTGGGGTCTTTCACATATTCCCATTGTCTCACATTTTGGTAATTTATTTTTTGGTAATTTGGTACCAAAATAATTTGGTAAATTATTTTCGTTGAGTGAAAACATAAGAATTTGTGTACTCATTTGCTGTTTGTCATTTGAATTGTTCTCAGCTTGAAGTTATTTTGAACAAAATTCTTACAGACATTTTTGGACAAATCTTTATGCAGAGACATGTTCACTTTTTTATGCAAATGGCAAGGCTTAGAATTATAAATGTGTATAAGCCCACCTTTAGCTTTGTAACAAACTACCAAATTATTTGTCAAAATGACTGCATTAGTTTAGACTTCTACCAGAAAAAAAATTGAATGTTCCAGGTACTCTATATCTGTACTTTATCTAGATATCATTTAATATTTAGTAGCAGTATCCTCTAGTTCTCTAGTTGTATGTAATTGTGTTTTTCTTTTCATTCCCCTGATAACTAATGATGTTAGTCATATTTCTATATGGTTAGTGGCCCCTTACATGTCATCTATTGCCAAATGTCAATTAAAATGATTATATTAAAGCTATGTTGTTTGTCTTAATGAGTTGTAAGCTTTTTTTAAAATTCTAGAGACAAGTCTCATGTGCAGAATATGTACTGTCAACAGTCTATCTTAAAAGGATTTGGAACAGTGTGGTCAGGCAGGAACACAGCTAAGAGCTGAGGGAGGTGCTTTACTTTCATTTCTATTGCTGCTACAAAATAACCTTCAAAATGCAGCTCAGAGAAAAAAGCCCCTTTTCAGCTTAGTTTCAGGTTACAGACAATCATGTTGAAGAGATTCACAGTGGCAGGATTTTGAGGGAGTTGGCCTTATGATACCAATATTTAGAAAAAGTGAGCAATGGATGCATGCATTCTTGGGCTCAGCTCGCTTTCATTATGCATACAATTCATTATTCCTTGCCTAGGTAATGGTACTACCCACAGTACACAGGTCTTACCACCTTGTGCTAATTAGTTTTGTGTCAATTTCATACAAGCTTGAATCATCTGGAGAGAGAGCCTCAACTGAGAAAATGTCTCCATCACGTTGGCCTGTAGGCAACTCTATGGGGACATTTCTTCAAGTCAGAGGGTCCAGCGCACTGTGGATAGTGACATACCTGCACTGGTGGTCCTGAGGTGAATTAAAGAGCAAGATGCTTTTCCTATGGAATGCAATCTAGAACATTCTTTCATGGATTCTGCTCTGTACCTGTGTCAAGGTTCTTGCCTTTAGTTCCTGTCATGACTTTTCTTCAAGATGATAATCTATAAGATGTAAGAAACACTTTGCTCCTATAGTTACTATTGCTCATCATATTTATCACAACAATAGGAAAAATAAGACATATTTCATTTAACCTAAACAAGATAATACCCCATAGATATGCCACAACCAACCTGATCTAGGTAGTATTTCACAGAGATGCCCTTGCAGAGTGAATCTAGATTATATTAAGCTGAATATTTAAAGTATGTATCACAGAAGCATAAGCTGATTATAGAAGGATCCTTCTGCAAACACTGAAATTTAAAATCTGATATTTCACTTTATTGCCAAAAAAGTGTTTGTTTTTCATTTGTTCAGACACTCTGGCTCCTCTCTAAGCAACTCAGTTAATAACTGAGTCCTGGCAAGCCTTGCAATTATATAACACAGGGCCCTGGATCCAGTCCTCTGGGATATGCTATCCTCATTCTTCACCATCACAAGGCCCCTTGTTATAAATGTGTTGGCTCAGAGATGATGGAAGAGTCCAGGGCTTGCAATATTATTCTGTTTTTGATTTCACAGTATTCAAAAATATAAGAGAGTTATTTGAAGAACTAAACTTGTTTCATATAGATGCTCCTTTTTCTTCAGATGCGCAGAGAATATTGACACTGAAGGAAAGGCCCAGGTCTCTGACCATGCCTCACCATAACATCATTCTCAAATCCAGTGAAAGCAGATGATGTTCAAACTACATACAGATTATTCCCATGCTAGAGAAGCACAGAAGATTTTCTAAGATGAATTTCTTTATTTGGATCTGAATGTCAATGTAAGAAAGATAAAAATCAAAAGTTAATAAGAAGTTGTCACTTGCAAATTATGACAATGACAACAACACGTGTGGTAAATGTGTTTGCTTGATATCACTATATAATTTCCACTTAGGCAATGATAAAAATTTGTTTGCTGTGTATTTGTATTTTACCCATCATAGTAAGGAATATATGGATATTATTTATCTTAATCCTTACTGTGCCCCCTGTTCAAAAGTAGGAAGTCAGTGATAATTTAAACATTACACATCAGGAAAGAGAAACTAAGAAGGATACAGTCTACCTACACCACACTACTGCAAACCTAGAATCAAACTCTGGTGCTTAACCAGTACTCAATCGTATCCCAAAACTGAGGGGAAGATTAACTGCTTTTTAAAAATTGCTTTTTCGTGTGTGTGTCTGTGTGTGTGTGCTCGCACACACACATGCATGCGCGTGCGTGTGCTCCCATGAATGCATCCACATATATGTGAGAGACTTTTGAAGAGGAAAAGTTAAATCCACTGGAAGTAGAGACACAGGTGGTTGTCAGCCACTTTATATAAGGGTTGGGACCTAAACTCTGGTCATCTCTAAGAACAGCAAGCATTCTTAGTGGCCAAGAGAACTCTTTGGTTCCTAACTTATGTTATAGCACACAATACTCTTACTCCTCAGTGATATACCATACATAAATCACATTCAATGCTGCACCTACTAATTTCCACATAGATAATCCCATTCAAATTAATACAAGCATAAAGCATACTTAGGGTCATGATCATACATATTTGTTAATATCTAACTGTTAAGTATTTTATCATTTCCTGTTAGAAGGAAACACATGCAGACAGACAGGTACAGACTGAAACTTATTACACCAAAAATGATGATTATTCATCTATGCATACCCAGGGGATGACATTTCATGGTGTACTGTAACCCTCAATGATTAGTAGGTACTGCAATTCTATTTTTTGTTACTCATTTTATGGTGATGATTATCAGGAACCATTCAATTTCACTGTATACATTGGCAAAAGTGTGTTTATGGAGCACTTCTAGCACACTGTGACTAACCTTCCAGAATTTACAATATAGGTTAGGGGAGAAGAAAACAAACGCAAATAAGTAGATGACATCATATGATAGAAGGTAATTAAATATATGTATACAAGTGAAATTAAAGAAACAAGAGATAATAGTAAAACAGAACCTCCATTTTTAATTCAAAGACTTAGTAAGGGCTCATCAAAAAGATAGGACTTAAACAGAGTAAAAAGAGCCCAGCTGTCAATACAGAGCCTTCATCCAGTAACAGATGAGAGCAGGTGCAGAGATCCCACAGCCAAACATTAGGCATAGCTCAGAGAACACTGTTGAAGAGGGGAGGAAGGATTGTAGGAGCCAGAGGTGTGGAGGACACCTTGACAACACAACCCACAGAATCAACTAAGCAGGGCTTATAGGGATTCACAGAGACTGGATCGACAATCAAAGATTCTGTACAGTTCTTATCTGGGTCCTCTGTATATATGTTATGGTTGTGTAGCTTAGCGTTCTTGAAGGACTACTGGCAGTGGGAGTGGGGGATTCCTCTGACTCTTTTGTCTGCTCTTAGGACACTTTTTCTCCTATTGAGCGGCTGTGTCCAGCCTTGATATGAGGGCTTGTGCCTAGTTTATTCTAACTTTGTTATGTTGTTTTGTTGGCCTGCTCTTTTATGAAGGGATGAGGAACAGATCTGAGAGAGATGGAGGGGGTCTGGGGAGAGGGAAGGTAAGGGAAGCTGCAGTTGGGATTTAATATGTGAGAGAAGAATACATTTTTAAAAATTAGAAAGGACATGGGATAAAGAAGCATGTTCAGTTATTGGAACACAACTTTTCAGATCAACAGGATGGCTAACACGGCAGAATAGAGAAGCTCAACCTAGAATCTCAGAAGAATCCTCTCTGCGTATAGATTCTGCTTAAGGCCAGGAGGAGGAATGGGATTTTCTAAGTGAGAAACAAAAATTGCTGCTGACAAAGGATGGTTTTGCATTGCTGCTGACTGACAAAGGATGGTTTTGCTGTGTGGACAGGGTAGATGGAGAGAGCAGGAGAAGAGAGACTGGTGAGCATGGAGGTCTGTGTTGAAAATGATGAAGCAGTGATGCCATCAGGAAGAGGGAGACTGGCAAACCTGAAGGCCTGTATTGAAATGACAAGGCAGTGATGTCAGCCCTGTCTGCATCCATCTGCTCCCCACATTTTAGTTAGAAACTCTTTTTGAATAAAATGTTGATCCTCTTATGTTTCTTCTTAAAATACAAAATGAAACTACAAAATGAAACTCAGCCTTCCTGACAGGGTATACAAGTAGCTTTACAAGCTAAATCCCAGACACTTCTCCCAGCTTCTTTCCCAACATTCACTTCAGTGATTCTTTCCTCCATGTAGCAAACCAAGGCAGAACAGCTCTTAAATTCTCAGAGCTGTTTGGAGAAGGACATAGAAAGTGCACAGGGTATCTTTGTCCTTGTATTATTGACATTCGGTTACATTTTGATTATCTGTATGTCTGTATGTATGTATGTATTTATATGCATATACATATCAAGAGAATTAAATTAATAGATAGATGGAGTGAACCTAAACCTCATGGGGAAGAGAATTATTTGTTTGGTCTAAAGCTCTACCCCAACATTTGGAATCATAAACATGGAAGGTTCTAAGTTGATATCTGTTGTATGAATGGTTGGAATATAGGTAGACTCTGTGCTACAAAGGAATGAGAGACTTGACATGGAAATCCACTAAAAGGAACCTCCTTGAATAAGGTGATTATAGAAAAGTCCTACCTCCCATTCTAAATTACAGCCATTTGGAGTCTTTTTCAATTCATCAAAGGTGGGACCTCTATTTGAGCCCAGGGCTTTTGAATGCAGTATTCATTTAACTAGTGAATTATCTTTCTCACTAGCAGAGACTTTCGTTTTGACATAAAAAATGACCTTATCATTGGATATTGAACTTATATTTCAACACCTTGAACATCTTTCCTGAATATATCTACCCTCTAAATGAGATTAGGCACTCTGAACATTGCATATTTAGCTTTATAATATGCTTTATGTTAAAATATTGTTCATTGTAATGAATGAAGCTTGCTGTATATAGCCATAGCAAACTTTTATAAAGAGTTTGTTCCATGGTCTCTGTAACAGCTCAAAATAAAGTTGTAACTGGTATATTTGGCACAACTCTGTTCTATGTTGTGTCTTAGAGTGGTCATTCAATACATTTACCTCTTGAGATAATTAACATGTTTTATTCTTCGACTCTTCTGTTTATCTATTTTAATGTCAATTTTAACTGTGTGAGAATTCCAAATATTGTATTCTGATCATATCTAATCCTTCACCACCACCCCAGACCTATTACTACTACTTTCATACAGAACCAACTTCTTCTTTTAAAAAGAAGCAAGCAAATAATCAAAAACAAAAGAAAACAAAACATCTAATCCATTTTGTGCTACACATATGCTCTTGGGTATTTGGCCACTCAGCTGATCATGGGTTGTGCCTTTAAAGAAAAGTAACAATCCCTCTCCCTGTACATATTCACTATCAATAGCTCCTCATCTAGGCTTGGGCTTTGATGCCTATCTTGCTTCTTCATGCTGCAGTTCTCTGTCTTTAGCTTCTTTGGGACTTGTCCATGATGTTTATTTAGTGGTATATTTATTTATATGTAGCTTTGCTCTAAACTGTTCCTTATTTTGGTCAAACAAATGTCAGTTCTCATCAGTGTCTAACAAAGAAAACTGTCACATCAATGGATTTAGAGTTAATATTTCAGTTTTTGAGGTGAAAAGACTTTATCAATCTTACAGCATGCACTCAGATTCTTTCATTTATGGGGAACTCTTTCCTTTGTGATTTTAGGATTCTTCTATTTACAAAAGCACACTTCATTCCATGAGTATGGAAAATAGTGTCCAGGCAATTTCTAGGGATTTACACACCACTGGAGTTGCCTAACTGATAAATTGAAACATAAAAGGCAAGGGAACTTGGTTTCACGAATCTGAGTCTTTAAAGAAGGAAAGAGACTTTTAGCATGTAAAGGTCATGTCTCTCTGTTCCAGGAAATGAGACAAATGTTAAGTACATCACAAGCAGAGCAGACAAAGGGGACATAAACACTGAACCTGTCTTCATACCTCCAAGTGGTGGGGGAAAGGTAAAATAACAAACCTGTGGAACTTGTCAAGGGATCCCACTAATTCGGTTAGAGAATTGGGCAAAGGAGTTCAGACTGAAGCTTGGAGTCTGGCCTCTGGGACGGGTGGGGAGATGGGCCAGTGAAGATGAGCTGATTTCACTGCTGACCCAGTTGCCACATCAAACTACCTATATTCATTCGGGCATAAGGTGAAATAACAGTATAAATTTAAAATGGTCTGAAGTGCATGAGAACCTGACACTCCATTTGCTAATGGCAATGATTTATAGTGGCACATCTAGCTGTGTTTTAGTCCCCATGACACCATTTAGATTCATCATCTTAGCATAAGAAAATCAGAGAGGAGGTTTGTAACTAGAACCACAGTATTCTTTGCATTTGTCTTTGGTTGAAAATTTTAAAGTGGCTTTCCTCGGAGAAATATGATTTTTATTAAGATTTTTTGGGAAATAATTGCATTATTGGAACACAATCTTTTAAGGTCAGCACTTTGGATCCAATTACCAATGAATGTAATGGATGGTTCCTCTGACTCGTCATTTCTGCTCTATAGGCACTTAAAATAATCCTCTGTAGCTTTTCTGGTTACAGGGGATTTTATTGCTGACAAACATATTTCTGGAATTGGATGCTTCATCCAAATAAGGAATACAGTAAACATTCCCACTGGAAATTAGCTTTTCCCATAATACTTGTTTTTGAAAAAAACAATTCTAATTCTTGTATGCCCAACCTAAAAGGCTTTTTGAAAAGCTACATGAAAACTTACAACCATAAAACCTTGCTAAAATATTAACATATATGAAAATAACTTAAATATGGCACCATATAGTGGGAGAGACAATGCCCCAACTAGGTATCTTATACCACCAAGGAAAATTTCCAGTGCTAAGAATGGAGTACATCTTGTTGAGTCATTGGCCAAAGAGGTTCCATTGACCAACCCTCCCTGTAACCATTACAGGCTTTTGACAACGTTATTGGTGACTCTCCATAATCTAACCATAAGGTACTGCTGCTGAAAATGGTTCTTACTTACATCATCAAACATAGGGAAAAAAATCTAGCTGGTACCCAGCTAGAAGCTTTACCACTATTGATGAGTGTTCATGATGGTGGAAGGTACTTTATGTACTACTGTAGGAGAAAACCCTAGGGCCTATAAGAAAGGGGTAACTATAAACTACACTGGTCTAATAGTGGTGAAAATGTTGTGGGAGTAACCAAGCACTTTAAATTGGATTTAAGACCCAGTCCATGAGATGAAACCCATCCCTGACACCTCTATAGTGTGCAAGAACCTGAGACAAGATGGTCCATGATTGTTGTAATTTAATAAAAGCAGCAATTGAGAAAAAGACCCCACGTGACAGGGTTCAACCAGAGGGGATTTTTGTTAGGGAAAGGGATCACAAAAAGTGGAAAGGGAAGGGAGGGGAGACTGCCCTCCAGAGAAACAAGCATCAGGAAAGAGGAGAAAGGAAAGAGAGGGGGAGGGAAGGGGGAACAGGTAGAGAGGGAGAGAAAGAAAGAGAAAGGGATGGGAAGTAGGCAAGGCCCTTTTAAGGGGAACATAGTGACTATACACAGGTGGTGTTCTTAGCAGCTGTCAGAACCCCAAGCACAGGCCCATATAGATGCCTGAATACTAACTGAAATTCGCAAGGGAAAGTCTACTACTATTATTCTGCTATGAACATAGCAATAAAAAAGACTCCTGATGATATATTGCTATAGCCATAGATAAGAGAATCATTCAACTCTCAACAGATAAGCTTCTTCTAACAGTCCATAGTAATTAACACAGAAACCTACAACTAGATAATGTACAGAGCTTGAGTGACTTTGGAGCATTCAGATGTAAATGGGATGTTTTAAACACACTCCTCCCCCCAAGTCTCAGGTATCCATGTGGCAGATGAAGTAGAAAGAGTCTAAGAGCCAGAGGTGGTGGGTGACTCACAAGGAAACAGTGTCATCCCGACACAACAGGGCTGATACACAGATATGAACTCACAGAGATACACATGACCCACACACGTTCAAACCAGACAAAATCCCAGCTCAAAGAAGAGAAAGTGGGCACAAATTCCCATTCCTAGATATTAAACTATTTGCAATTGATACCTGCTAGAAAAGAATGAAATTTTTTCTAATGTATTGTCACTGGGAATATCAACCATACTCTAGGCCAGGCACCATGCTAAGAGAGCCTCCCATATTGTGGCATGGGCACTCAAAGTCTATTTGTACTCCAGGAATAAATACTACCCAAGGCCCCATAGATTACCTACGCCTTCCCACTGACACGCACAATCAAGGGGTCTGGGTCAGTCCCATGCTTTCCAAACAGCCATCAATCTGGAGTGCAAGAGCTCCCCCTTGTTCAGGTCAGCTGTTTCTGTGGGTTAAACCAGCCCAGTCTTAACTTCTTTGCCCATCAGTTCTCTCTTTCTGACATTGGATTCTAGTTCAGTTCAGTGTTTGTCTGTGGGTATCTGCCTCTGTTTTCATCAGTCACTGGAAGAAGGTTCTGTTTCCTAGATACTCCAGCAGTGGGATTATATGCTGGCACTCTCCTGATTCATGCCTAAAATCCATAAATGAGTACATACCATGTTTCACTTTTTGTGATTGGGTTACCTCACGCAGTATGGTTTCTTCTAGTGCCATCCATTTCCCTGCAAATTTCAAGATTCCATTTTTTCCCATTGAGTAGTACTCCATTGTATAAATGTACCACATTTTCTCTATCCACTCTTCAGTTGAGGGGCATCTAGATTGCTTCCAGGTTCTGACTATTACAAATAATGCTGCTATGAACATAGTGGAACAGACATCCTTGTTGTATGAATGTGCATCATTTAGGTATATGCCTAAGAGTGGAATTACTGGCTCTCCTGTACCAATTCATTCAAGAGTACCTCCTACTTTCTCTTCTAAGAGGTTCAGTGTGGCTGGATTTATGTTGAGGTCTTTGGTCCATTTGGACTTAAGTTTTGTGCTTGGCAATTGACATGGATTTATCTGCATTCTTCTACATGCCATCATCCAATTATGCCAGCACCATTTGTTGAAGATGCTTTCTTTTTTCCATTGTATATTTTTAGCTTCTTTGTCGAAAATCAGCTGTTCATAGGTTTGTGGATTAATCTCAGAGTGTTCAATTCTATTCCACTGGTCTACCTGTCTAATTTTGTGCCAATACCAAGCTGTTTTCAGGACTACAGCTCTGTATAGATCTTGAAGTCAGGGATGGCGATGCCTCCAGATTTTGCTTTGTTGAATAAGGTTGTTTTGGCTATCCTGGGTTTTGTTTCTCCATACAAAGTTGATTATTGTTCTTTCAAGGTCTGTGAAGAATTGTGCTAGGATTTTAATGGGGATTGCGTTAAATCTGTATATTGCTTTCGTTAAGATTGCCATTTTTATTATGTTGATCCTACCTATCCAAGAGCATGAGAGATCTTTCCACCTTCTGGTGTCTTTTAATTTCTTTCTTTAAAGACTCAAAGTGCTTGCTATACTGGTCTTTCACTTGTTTGGTTAGTGTTACCCCAAGGAATTTTATGGTGTTTGTGGCTATTGTATAGGGCAATGTCTCTCTGATTTCTTTCTCAGCCCTTTTATCATCTGTATATAGTAGGGCTACTGATTTTCTTGAGTTGATCTTGTATCCTGCCACTTTGCTGAAAGTATTTATCAGCTTTAGTAGTTCCCTGGTGGAGGATTTTGGATCACTTATGTAAACTATCATATCATCTGCAAATAGTGAAAGTTTAACCTCTTCCTTTCCAATTTGGATCCCTTTAATCTCCTTTTGTTGTCACATTGCTCTAGCTAGAAGTTCAAGTACAGTACTGAAGAGGTACGGAGAGAGTGGACAGCTTTATCTTGTTCCTGATCTTAGAGGAATTGCATTGAGTTTCTGTCCATTTAGTTTGATGTTGGCTGTTGGTTTGCCATATATAGCTTTTGTTATGTTGAGGTAAGTTCCTGTTATCCCAGATCTCTTCAAGACTTTTATCATGAAGGGGTGTTGGATTTTGTCAAAGGCTTTTTTAGCATCCAGTGAGATCATCATGTGATTTCTTGTAGGGAGCCGCCCCCACATTCTCCGTTACAAGATGGCGCCGACATTCGTTGTCAGTTGGAGTAAACAACCTTGGTGCGCACGTGCCTGCTACTTTTCTATCCCTTACTCTCTGCCTCTCTCGTGGCGTCATATGGGCTGACGAGCAGGAGCCAGTCAGGAGATGACACGTCCCAGGCGGGGACTGCTGAGCTATATAAGGGTTGGGCCTTTCACTCCCCGGGTCTCCGCTCTGTAAGCTTATGCTCTCCCTCTCAAGACGCATTAAAGCTGTTCTGCAGAAGGATCCTAAGTGTGCTGCGTCATTCTTGCTGGCGAGACAGTAGCACGGGACATCATTTCTTTCTCAGCTTGTTTATATGGTAGATTACATTGATGGATTTTCGTATGTTGAATCAACCCTGCTTCCCTGGGATGAAGCCTACTTGGTCATGGTGGATGAAGTTTCTGATGTGTTCTTGGATCTGATTTGCAGTATTGTATTGAATCTCTTTCCATCAATGTTCATGAGGTATATTGGTCTGAAGTTCTCTTAGTTGTGTCTTTGTGTCGCTTGGGTATCAAGGTTATTGAAGCTTCATAGAAAGAGTTTGGCAAAGACCCTTCTGCTTCTATTGTGTGGAATACTTTGAGAAGAACTGGTATAAGCTGTTCTTTGAATTTCTGGTAGAATTCTGCACTAAGGCCATCTGGACCTGGGCTTTTTTAGTTGGGAGACTTTTGATGACTGTTTCTATTTCCTTAGAGGTCATATGTCTATTTAAATTGCTTATCTGTTCTTGATTTAATTTTGGCAAATGATATCTATCCAGAAAATTGTCTATTTCCTTTAGATTTTCAAATTGTGTGGAATACAGGTTTTCAAAGTATGACCTGATGATTCTCTGGATTTCCTCAGTATTGGTTGTTATGTCCCCCTTTACTTTCCTGATTTTGTTAATTTGCATGTTCACTCTCTGTCATTTGGTAAGTTTGGATAAAGGTTTGTCTATCTTGTTGATTTTCTCAAAGAACCCACTCTTTTTTACACTGATTTTTTTGTTTTGTTTTCCTAGTCTCTCGTTTATTGATTTCAGCCCTCACTTTATTTACTGGTATCTACTCTTCCTGGGTGAATTTGCTTCTTTGTGATCTAGAGCTTTCAGTTGTGCTGTTAATTCTCTAGGGGTAACTATCCTCCAGTTTCTTCATGTGTGCAGTTAGTGCTATGACTTCCCTAGTGATACTGCTTTAAAAGTGTCCCATAAGTTTGGGCGTGTTGTGTTGTCATTCTCATTGAATTCTAGGAAGTCTTTAATTTCTTTAATTTTATTTCTTCATCGACCCAGGAATGGTGCAATTGTGCATTATTCAACTTCCATGATTTTGTAGGGTTTGTGCGATTTGTGTTGTTGAATTATAATTTTAACGCATGGTAGTCTGATAAAATGCTTGGAGTTATTCCAATTTTTTTTGTTCCTGTTGAGATTTGATATGTTACGAAGTATGTGGTAGATTTTTGCGAATGTTCCCTGTGGCACTGAGAAGAAGGTATATTCTTTTTTATTTAATGTTCTATAGATGTCTGCAAATCCCAATTGGGTCATAACTTCTATTAGTTCCTTTGCTTCTATGTTAAGTTTCTGTCTGGTTGTCCTGTCTATGGTGAGAGTGGGGTGTTGAAGTCTCCCACTAAAAGTGTTGGGTTTTATATGTGATTTGAGTTTTAGCAATGTTTCTTTTATGAATGTGGGTGCCTTTGTATTTGGGGCATAGATGTTCCAAATTGAGACTTCATCTTGGTGTATTTCACCTGTGATGAGTATGAAGTGCCCTCCTTCATCTCTCTTGATTGATTTTAGTTTGGAATCTAATTTGTTAGATATTAGGATTGTTACCCCCGCTTGTTTCTTGGGTCCATTTGATTGGAAAATCTTTTCCCAATCCTTAACTCTGAGGTAATGTCTGTCTTTGAGGCTGAGGTGTGTCTTGTATGCAGCAGAAGGATGTGTTCTGTCTTCGAATCCAGTCTGTTAACCTGTGTCTATTAATGGGCAAGTTAAGACCATTAATATATTGAGGGTTATTAAAGACCATTGACTGCTCATTCTTGTTTGTTTTGAAATAGTTGATAGTAGTGGAATTATATGTGGATTTCCACCTCTTGTATTTTGGCTGTTGGTGAGGTGCGATTATCTATTGCCTATATTTTTCTGGTTGTAGTTAACTCCCTTGGATTGGGGTTTTCCTTCTAGAACTTTCTGTAGGGCTGGATTAGTGGATATGTATTGTTTAAATCTGGTTAAATATTTGTCATGGAATATTTTGTTTTCTCTGTCTATAGTGATTGAAAGCTTTGCTGGGTATAGCAGTCTGGGCTGGCATCCATGATATCTTAGTGTTGGTAAAATATCTATCCAGGACCACCTTGCTTTCAGAGTTTCCATGGAGAAGTCATGTGTGATTGTGATAGATTTGCCTTTATATGTTACTTGGCCTTTTTCCTTCGCTGCTCTTATTATTTTTTCTTTATTCTGTATGTTCTGGGCTTTTACTATTATGTGGTGAGCGGATTTCCTTTTGTGGTCTACTTTATTTGGTGTTCTGTAGGCTTCTTGTACTTTCATTGTCATATCTTTCTTTAAGTTGGGAAAGTTTTCTTCTAAGATTTTGTTTAATATGTTTTCTGCCCCTTTGAGGTGGATTTATTCACCTTCTTCTATACCTATCATCCCATTCTTAGGTTTGGTCTTTCCACAGTGTCCCATATTTCCTGGATATTTTGTGTTAGAGATTTGTTGGACTTAAGATTTTCTTTGGTGGATGAATCTATTTCCCCTAGTGAATCATCAACACCTGATATTCTGTCTTCCATCTCTTGTATTCTGTTGGTTATGCTCATGTATGTAGTACTTGACCATTTGCCCAGCTTTTCTATTTACAGAATTTCTTCATACTGTGTTTTTTTATTGTCTATATTTCAGCTTTCAACTCTTGTACTTTTTGAATTGTTTCTTGTAATTTTTGCTTTGGCTTCTCTTTATTGCATTTGTTGAAGTTTTTGCTTCGTCTTTTCTTCAATTTCTTGCATTTTTTGGATTTTTCCCTCTATTTCTTGCAGTTCTTGTATTTTTTGGTTTGTTTTTTCTTCCATGTCTTTAAGGGATTTTGTCATATCTTCTTTGAGGGCCTCTATCATTTTCATGAAGTTGCTTTTAATGTCTTTCTCATATGCTTCTTCTGCAATGGACTGTGGAGGTCTTGTGGGACTAGATTCTCTAGTTTCTGGTGGTATTATATTGGTTTTTCTGTTGTGGGTGTGTTTTGTATAGTCTCCTTCCCATCATTTCTTCCTGTGGGTGCAGAAGGAGTCTCTTCTTCCCCTGGTGGGTATGTGACCCCTTTCCAGTGGATGGGAGCAGGTCCAATACCCTAGTGCCTTTCCTCTTGCATGGATGGAGACTGTCCTAGTATCAGGACCTTAGCAAACTCTGGGTAGGCTGGACCCTTGCCTCACCTGTCCTGTGGGTGGAGACTGGGACTTGGAAACTGGCAGTCTCTAGGCGGCTGAATCCCATTGGGTAGGGATCCTGGTCTGCTGTGTGCAGTCCTCAGGTCTCCAGTGGTTTTGCTTAGGCCACTGGAAAGCAGGCTGGAGACAGACCCACCCTTACCTCACCTGTCCTGTGGGTGGAGAATGGGCTGCTGCACAATTTTTAATAGAAGATGTATATGGGTATAATATATATATGTATGTGTGTGTGTGTGTGTGTGTGTGTGTGTGTATTCAGTTGCCTTTTAGATGACCTGAAAGGATGGCTTTGAAATAAACTCTATGTTGAAACAATATTTTTCCAAGGAATTTTATCCTTTTTTTTTTGGTTTGTTTTTTTGTGTTTAGAGACAGGGTTTCTTAGTAACTGTGAAGCCACTCCTGGAACTTGCTCTGTGTAGACCAGGATAGCCTTGAATTCATAGGGATCCACCTGCCTCTGCCTCCCTAGTGTTAGGATTAAAGGCATGAACCACCACCACCTTTCTTGAATTTGATCTTTTTAATGAGGCAATGTTCCCAATAGGAATCTCTATGGTTTAACTCTCAGTGTTTTATTTATTAAAAATTATTCCAATTAAATATTTTTATTTTAACATTTAACATTAGGCATTTCTTCATTTAAATAACATTGGAACTCAGTATTAAGATAAAATTAACATTGAACTTAGAAAATCTCTCATTAATGAGCTATAGAGAATAATATCTGTCTTCTTAAACACATAACAATAGAAAACTAGGACTATATTAAGTTCTGTGTGAAATGAAGTTAAAAGCAAAGGTGAAATTATTGTTGGTCAGAGAGATGATTTTGATAATGAAAACATTCTATGGGTTACCCAGGTGGGCTCAAAGTAATAACAGTGGTCTTTAAGACCAGGGAAAAGCAAACCAAGCAGAGGCACCAGTAATGTTCTGTGAGAAACATTTGATTAACCATTACTATGCTTAATGGAGGGAGAAAATAAATCATAGACAAGCAGAAATTGCCTCTAAAATCTGAAAAATTTAGAGAAACAAATTCTTCCCTGGAGCTTCTGTCAAAAATGAATGACGAGTTAACTCCTCCTTGACTTCAATCCAATGAAATCTGTATTCGGAGCTGGAAAAGTAATCAGGGGTGTAGTGCTGGACATTAAAGGCTCCAGCAGGAAGGAGGGGCAAGAAAGAAGTGAGTAGGGACTGGATTAACTAAAGCAAGGGACACATGAGCTTTTAAAGGGACTTTGAGTGGAAATATCCTGAACAGTCTACGACACTCCTATAAGCACAGGGTTATTAAATGACAGTCTCAATGCTAGAGATGAGGCAAGTCCATACTAAATTGTTGGTTAAGAACCCTCCAGAGGCAACTAATACAACACAGACTACTGTCGATGTCCTAGGTTGTACACCATAGCTTGATGCCAAGACTTACCACACACTTTGTTTACAGGACAGAGAATTTTGAATTCACCAGGAAAGACTCTTGCCACTGGGGCATGTTTACATAGCACCTGACTGTGCTGTTCAGACTGCTAGGGGGGGAAGATCATCAATGGTGAGACATTGCATGCTGAAATACTGACCTTCCAAGTAAGATGTCATCACTGAAGCAATAGTGACATGACAGTGTTGGGGATAACCAATGGCTTTTTGATTAGACTTGAGTCTTGCTCCACCGGAAGGAATTTTATTCCTGGTGCTGTAAACCTGGTCAAAATCCCGTGTCTGGGGGAGATCATACTACCTATGGAATCTTACTATTGTTATTTTGTTAAATCATCATGATGTCCAATTGTCTCCTAAATATTTACATTTTTGCAAATAGATTTGTGCTGTTGTCATCTTGGTCAAAGAAACTGCTTTTACAATAAATAACAGCTAGTCCAGAGATTTGTTTCTAGTCAAAATGCTGAGGAAAGTTAACTTTAAGTTTTCAGATGGAGAGGTTGTCTATATCAACCTCCCCACCTCAGGGAGCATCACCGGAAGGGAGCAAAAAGAACTTAACAGGAAGAGAATGAAAGAAGAGCTGTGAAACGTCAACTGGAAACAACATAGCTGTTGCATACATGAATTTATGCCAGTTATAGTTACTTGCACAAGATCAAGCCACAAAAAATCAGTATAGATGGGTATGCTGAATAGTTTTATGTCAACTTGACACAGGCAGGAATCATTTGAGAGATGGGAACCTGCACTGGGAAAAATGCCTCCATAAGATCAGGCTCTAGGAAAGCCTGTAAAACATTTTCTGAATTAGTGATTGATAACAAAAGGCTCAGCCCATGATGGGTGGTCCCATCCCTAGGTTGGTGGCCTTGGTTCTATGAAAAACAGGCTCAGCAAGCCCACGTGCAGCACTGCTCATGGCCTCTAAATCAGCTCCCATTTCCAGATTCCTGCCCTGTTTGAGTTCCTGTTATGACTTCTTTCAATGATGGACTATGATGTGGAAGATAACCCAAAGAAAACCTTCCTCCCCAACTTGTTTTTGGTTGTGATGTTTCATCACAGCAAGAATAACCCTAACTAAGACAGTAGGAGAAGGCCTCATGAGCTGAGGCCAATAACTGAGGAATACTGTCAGCTAATGGATGAAGGAGAGAGAAACATTTTTCCTTGCGATTGTGGGCATTGGTAACTTGCCTACACCTCAACAAAAGGCCCCCAAACTGTATACATATAGGCAACTTTAAGTGGGTTCAGTGATTAATATTTTTTCTGTCGAGAGGGAAACATGTTGGGATTCTGAGAAATGGGGTAAGTACTGGACTGTGAATATAATCAAAATACCTTGCAAACATGTATAAAATTCCCAAAAGAATAAATAAAAACATCATGTAATGAAAAGTGTAAAGTAATTTGGATTGTTTCAGAAACTGTGTGACAAGGTGGTAGAGCAGTAATAGGAAACTTAGCAATTATTATAGCCTATTTGTGTAAAACTTGTTTGTAGATGGTTAATTTGTATGGATCTATAGATATAGTTTCACACTTTTTTAGATACTGGGGGATCTACTTCAGTGAATACAACAGTGATACAGGGAATAATACCCCAGACATGAGGAGAAAGTAGTTTGGACCAGGACATTGGAAATAGTAGCAACTAAACATATTACAGACACATTTCAAGTTAGAGCCATCAAAATTCACTAGCAGATAGGATGTGCCACAAGGAAAGACAGATTCAATGTAAACAGAATTTTAGAGGTTTATTTTATCTTGTGTACATGGCTGTTTTACTAGGATGGATGTCTGCGCACCACATGTATGCAGTGCTCACAGAGGCCAGAAAGTGGTGAAAGTTCCCCAGGAACTGGAGGTCCAAACAGTTGTTAGCCCCCAAGTATGTGCTGAGAATTGATGTCGGATCCTCTTGAAGGGCAGCCAGCATTCTTAACCTGTTAGCATCGGAAGCCTCTAACTAATTTGTTTTTAATGTCAGCATTAGTTAAGAGAACTTATGTGTAAAACATTCAGAAAATAAGATAGGTTTTGAGGTTTCATTTTAGATCTATTCGGTTTGAAAAGCTCAGTAGACATATGGTGGAGAATCCACACTGCAACCTGTGTGTACAAGTCTGGAATTTCTAAGAACTGTGTAAACTGAGAATGTATAACATGTTGGTGACACATAAAGTCATGACCCAGGAGAGGACAACCTGAGGAGTAGGCTAGTGTGCTGAGAATAAAAAGACTTAAGAATTGAATTCCAAGATACAGCAAGCTTTTGAGTTCTGGGAAATGGGATTTAAAAGCCATGGATCCAAAGAAAACTTCCCAATAAGGCATAATAATAGGAGACTCTGATTCCTGAAGGTGAATGATGATGGGGTTTCTCATATACTTAGTAAAATGCCTGTGCACTGTGCTCTGTGTATCTTTGAGTATAAGTACATACAATGGTATGTGAGTACAGGTTTTACACATAACTAAAACACATCACTCAATTTAAGGCAACATATAAAAGAATCACTATCTTAACTCAGCTTCATGAATCACAAACACACATGAGCATGTGCAATACACACACATATTTATACAAAGCAGCGGATTAACATATTCACATGTAAGTATAACTAGTACATCTGAGCAAAACATCATGGTTCCCAAAAAAGTATGTAACATTAAGATATACATTCAGAGATTTAGTAAGGAGGCTGCATATATAGATAGCACACGTATATATGCATATGCATGTCAAAAGAATGCCCCTAGTTTTGTCAATGAAAAATTGGAAAATATCTCCAGACTTTGCCAAATTTCTTTTGGAGAAAAAATTACCCCTGACTGAGACTCACTGCTGTACATACATTTTGGCTTTGTCTCATTTCTTTAGCTCCTGCCAAGTTGGAAGCTTAGACTGATAGCAGATGAAAATCCTTGGTGTTTATAGCGATAGATTCTACCAGGATAGGTGAGAGTCAGCAGAAAGTCAGTAGACTTTGTTGCAGTCAGATGGGCAGACCATCCTTTGGAGTCAAAGTGCCTTCAATGATAGCTTGATTAGAACCATTTTCTACCAGTATATCTTTGCAGTGCTTCTCCAGGAATCCAGCTCAATCATCCCTCAGGGTGGAATACAAATCCACTGACTTGAAGTTTTTAGGCAAATGTCTAGACTGAGAACCGCCTAATTAACTTTGTTTTCTTGGTATCTCTGTGCCTGGAGGACCAGAAACAGAAGCAATTCTGCAGACCAAAAAAAAAAACCTAATTTCCTAGCAAGGTAATTAGAGTTACCGCAGTGGTACACCCACCCTAACAGCCACTGGGGTGGAACAAACTGACGACACAGCAGTCTTAAGAATCTTTGTCCATTGGTGCCTGCAAAGAAGTCTAGGTAAAATGAAAATTAGAAGTAGATACATCAGTAAACATTAGGTGCTACATAGCTAGATTTCAAAGAAACCTATTTATAAGCATAGATAATTGTCTATCATGATAGTAAATGATAATAGAAGTTAGAAACATTTATTCAGTTTACTTTCAAACTACCCATTGAGGAACTCCTACATATACTTAATTCTTGGGGATATGGTTTTGTAAAAGGGAGTGAAGCAGTAAACAGATACCTGTAGAGAGATAAATGCTAACATGAAAATCTAGGCAAGAAAGAGAGACATGAAATGTTGACAGCATTGATCTTTTAATAATTGGAGGTAAGAAATAAGATTCCAGGTGTAAAAAAAGAAAAAATTCCCATAGAATCATGAATTTATCAGGAGCAGCAAAAGCAATGTGATGTGTGTTGGGTGGGAGGGGGTCAAAAAGATTAAGAAAAAGTCCAAAGGTTAGCGAGCAAATGGGTGGTCAGACATGAAAGGCTCATACCTCATGCTACTCCATAGTAGAAACATTGGCTTTTATGCTGAATAAAACAGAAGTCAATACAGCAGAGGTGTGACTTGGTCAGACTTACATTTTATCAAATGATTCTTATTTTTATATTTAGAATAGCTGATACCTAGGGAAGGAACAGAAGAAAGAAAACAAGTTGTGTTTGTTCCAACAATCCAGGAGTAATGCGTTCATGGCTTGAATGAGGCTGGAGGCAATTACGATCATATGAAATAGCCTAACTGTATATAAATGTGCAGGTAAATTAGCATGGCCATCATGTAGGATCTGAATAAAACAGAGATAGATTTCAGAAGTGGAAACATGGACTTTCCAGTTATTAAAGGAGTACTTCTACAGTATGTGCTTTAGAGAGAAGATAAATCATGTTTTATTTTAGACAAATTAAGAAAAGGAGCATGCCCAGTAGGAAGCAATATAAGCAATGTACAGTTCAGTATAGAAGGCCAAACCGGAGTAAGATTTGTGAGTCATACGCATACAGATAATGATGACAAATGACTCATTTTCTCTTCTATATCCAGACCTCCTAAATTACACTCAAACTGCACAGGGTCAGGCAGTTGCCACAGTGGTTAACATCTGGACAAATCTAGAATTTATAAGGCAAAGAATCAGTTTTCCCAATAAATAACATCAGTCAAAAGAAATGTGGAAATTATACATTCAAAACAATTAAGAGACCTAACAATCAAACATAGGTGGTGTTTAGAACCTGAATCCAGCAAATAAATTCTCAGTAAAGGCATTTTGGAAACGATAATGAAATTTTTTTAAATGTAGTGAATATTTAGGAATCTATAAAAATATTGTAGATTTTGTTGAACGTTTGATAATATGCATACATGTATGTGTACATATGTATATATGTAAATGCAAATGCATAGAGAGGTTATGCAGACTGTATATCAGGTTAGCTAAAAAACAAAATCAGTGTAAATAAAGTGGTAATATGAATAAATTGTGTTTCAAAGAATTTCCAAATATTTGAGTGAGGGACTCAAAGGCAGGCAGATCCCTAGTAGGCTGACAGATGAGGAAAAATCGAGGCTCAAGGTAAATTAGTGTACATTATCTCACTAAAACAAAGACTTGGTACATTCAAGATTTCCCAAGGCAGAGAACTGTCCACCAGGATTTTTAAATTTCCCCAAAAAGGTTCCTGTGGTGGGAACAAATCAACCTTCCGTCTTTGTCAAGATTATCCAATCCCCTGTGATGGACCAAAACAACCAGTTCCAAGGAAGATAAAGAACATAGGAACTTGGAGAAAGTCCCAAGTTAACACACTGTTTTGCCTTTCCACTTAAGAAGTCTCTTTCTTTCTTTTTCTTTTATTCTCTCATGCTTTACACCCAGACTGCAGCTTCCCCTTCTTCCTTTCTTCCCAGTCATGTCCCCCACCTTTCCTCTTCCCCAGATCCACTTCTCTAATTCCCAGCAAAAAAGAGCAGACCTCCCATGGATATCAACTTAACAGGGCATAACAAGTTACAATAAGACTGGGTATAAACCCGTACTTCCTTATGAGTATCCCTCCCACCTACCACACTGTGTGCGTATGTCTCCCCGCCCTCTGTGTGTGTGTGTGTGTGTGTGTGTGTGTGTGTATCTGTGTGTGTGTCGGTGTCTGTGTGTGTGTGTGTGTGTGTGTGTGTGTAAACTTTTGCTTTTAGTAGAAACTGGCAGAGTGCTGACACTTTGCTTTTCCTGCTTTTTAACTTAAATTATCAGGGAAAATGAATTCATTCCTGCAACTCCAGATGACATCCTGATAGCAAAAGCTGACAGCTATAAAGGACAAGTGACCAGGGCCTAGAAGCCTTGCAACCCATTTCCTCTACTTATGTGTGTGTCTATATATTTCTCCAACAGTGAAGACCATGACAAAATATAATCCACTTGCAAACAGGGTTTTGCATTTATCTGTTTATAGATGCCTATCAGGCAAGCCTAGCCCATTGCAGGTGCTTAATAAATAGTCAAAATGGTCAAAAGAAATAAAAACACTATTCAAGAGAATTGAAAAGCTTGCTGGCACTTTGCACACCACCTCACTGATTTACAGCATGGCCAGGAGTAGCATTATATTCTCTATTACTCAGTTGACATAGGTAAGTGATTAACCAAATTCACACAGCTAGAGACAGATGGAGAGGCTCATCATGCCTTAATTCCTTGGTTCTTTCCACTTTCACATCTCAACCAACTCTGATAATACACTGCCCTTGTTTGCCAATTCAATACAGAAAAGGCCTCTTTAGAAGTGCTTAGTGGTCTGAATGATTTTTTTAAAAAATCCTTTAACGCCTCACAGTATCATTTCCTACAAATTACACATTGATTCATTCTTGCTATGAGGTCTCTGCTGCAGGTCATGATACACATGGATGGTGCAAGTGAATGATATGCTGTGTGCCACAGTGCTCTGCATTCTGTCCAATAATCTCAGAGTATCAAAACCAGCACACTGGTTTGACTGCTGTCATCAGTCTGGTTGTGAGTCTCTAGCATATTCCTAGTTTAAAAATAGTTCTTTTTTATGGCATAAGAATTAAATTACCAACTGGTCTATTCAGGTCAGAAAAGAGAGGTCAACTGCCTCTTAAAAAGTTGATTCTGCAGAATATAAATGCTAACAGTACCAGGAATTCAGAATCTTTGAAGGAAGGGTTATGGTAGAGGGTTTTTGGAATCCAGTGCAAAAATATAAAGGTCCTTGTTCAAAATGCAAGAAACGATTGCCGTTAAAGGTGCTAAAATATAAAAGCTTTGTATTATGCAGTTTCTCATAGTGTTTTTTCCTATTGTTTAAGGTCATTATGAGAAAGAAATAAATGAAGATTAAAAACTATTGGTATATAATGTTCAATTAAATTAAATTAAACTACAAATGATAGTTCAAATGCTAATATCAGAGCACTTATTTATATCCAGAATCATAAGGTTATATAATTCATTTCCTTAAATGGTGCCCCCAGGTAGATCAACAGAGGCAAGACTGAAGAATCCTGATAGCTGCCAGATCTAATGGCAGATTCTGGGTTCTAGGACTCATTCTTCAGATGTAGGCAAGTCATGAGTTCATGACCATGTGTGGCTATGTAATGAGATATGTCTCAAACAAAAGAAAACAAGATTCTCCAAGCAGAAATGTAATTCCTTACAATCCACACATGAATTGATCCCCAAGAAATGCCCTCTGTAACACAAGAACTCTCATATAGCCCAAAGGTCACTGTGAGTGCCCAGGGCCCAGCTCCTCATTTGAGACATGGCTCTATTCTTCAGGCCCCTACACTGTTGAGCTTCTCTCCTATCATCTATGACACTGCCTGGTGGTTGTCCAGTGGACGCCATGGGTGAAGAAAGTTGAATCAAGCATGTCTCCTTCCCACAAGTGCACTGTTCCAAGTCATGGTGGGAGAAGCAAATTCTAAGGATGTTGTCTAGGATTTAGCACATAGATGATGCATAAGTTTGCTATTCAAGATAAGTAACCTCTGGGTCATCCCACAACCAATTCTGCCAACACAGGATTGTAGCAGATACATCCTGAAACACTGATGTTCTGTTCATACAGTAGGATGTTACCTATGGAAGCACTCAGGCCCTTGCCGGGAAGCATTGGGTTAGAAATCAGGGCTCCAAGATCCTTTTTTCTGTAAAAGAATGTCTGCATGTAGACTAGGCTCTGGTTCCTCCAGGGCATGGTCCTTTGTCTCGCTGATTTCATTTAGGCAACACTAACTCAGAGGTGAATGTGCTATGAATTTATAGAGTTACTACCTTAAGTATTTTAGAGGTGTTTTGTCAAATTTCCCTGGAAGATGAAACTTTCAACAGACCCACATTCATATTTTAACAAGGACCAAGTAAATGTAATATCCAAAAGAGTGACTCTGGCATCATTAAAAGCAGAAGTTGTTATACACTAATTTCAAACTTCTATTCACCACTGGATCATGCAATATCCAGTTTTAGGAAAGTTAATATTAAAAATCAAATCCTGTAATTACAGATATCACCTCAAAGTTTTGATGGTCTAAAGGAGTCAGTCTGTTTCACATGAGGAGTGGGAACCTGGACACTCGCTTGAACAGGCTCTGAAGAAGTGCTGCTTACTGGCTTGTTCATCATGGCTTGTTTGTCCCGCTTTCTTAGAAAGCCTAGGATGACCAGCCCAGGAATGGTATTGCTCATAGAGGACTGAGCCCTCCCCTATTGCTCACTAATTAAGAAATGTCCTACAACTGGGTCTTAGGGAGGCATTTTCTCAATTGAGGCTCTCTCCTTTTGGATTACTCTGAGGAGATATCAGAAGGGGAAATTTACTGCCCATTTCTTTCTTAGTCAGTGTTCTATTAATGTGAAGAGACATCATGACCATAGCAACTTTATAAAGAAAATCGTTTGATCAGGGCTTTCTGACAGTGTCAGAGTTTTAGTCCATTGTTATCCTTATGGTGATCATGGCAGCATGAAGGCAGACATAATCTTGAAAAAGTAAGTAAGAGTTCTATACCCAGATCTCTAGGCAGCAGGAACAGAGACACTAGGCCTGGCCAACCCTAACAGTGAGGCTCTTACTCCAACATAGTTACCCCTACTCCAATAAGGTTACATCCTTTTAAATGACCAGGCATTCCAATCTATGAGCCTATCGGGACCATGTTTCTTCAGACAAGTACAGTCTCCTACAGGTAGGTAACTGTCTTACTCATCATTCTTCTGATAATGACAACTCTTCACGTGGCTCCTTCATGTATTGTCATTTTTTTCATCTCTAAGGTAACTGTAGCACTAAACAGGGCATATTCCTAAAATATATATACCACACATTTGTTCTAGAATGATTTTCTCTTCAGATGATATTCAGATTTCAGATAAACAATATTCTGTACATTATCTTTGTGGGAACCCTTTATTTTCTCCAGATTCCAAGCTGAATGACTTCTTGTTCCCAGTGACTCATCCTTTCTTTATATGTCATTGCCCATGTATCCATGTATTTATAGGAAGGTGTGTGTGTGTGTGTGTGTGTGTGTGTGTGTGTGTGTGTGTGTGTGTGCTTTGTAGAAAGAGAGCACAAGGAGAATAAAGCATAACACCCCTGGATACTTGATATAACAGTCAAGTTGTATAAGAGTTTCAGAATAGTTCATTTTATTGAAATGACCTCTTTTTTAATGACCCTGTAGTTTCTGCTTCAATCATTAATTGTGTATCAGGAATACCAACAAACTGCTAGGAAGAAAATTTTCTACATTGTCTCCACACAAATTGCTGTGAAGTAATGAGCCATAACCCATGGAGCTGTCCAGCAAGCTTTGCAGTAGCTTATTCCTGAGGTCTCCATGAAGAAATGAGTCTGCAAGTTTCTACAAGGCACAAGAAAACATCAGGCACAGACACATGCTTCCTTAAGGGCTACCAAGTGAGGAAGCCACTGTATGATCATCTCACTGATGGAGAGAGGCCAGCTTCACATGACTTGTGAAGTGATTTCTCATGTTAAAAGCAGAAAAGAATAGAGTTTAGAAAATTAATTTTTTTGAGTTTTACATTTAAAACTTAACCATGTAAACTTCAATTTACTATAATTATGTTGTGCTCTACCGAACATGAAATTTATTGTTTAAATATTAGGTAATAATATCCCATCACTTCTGGGCCCTTATAAAGTAGTCAACATCATATGAACATAACCCACTGTAAATATGGGACATGGATGCCCACAGTATACAAGAGCATTAGAGAGCATGATCTTATGATCTTTCCTATCACAGACGAGAGCAAAATGATCTGAAAGTTCAGGTGGATAAGAAGCTGTCTCCAAGTAATCCTGTTTGCCCAACATTCTTCTGGTTTATCACCATGTCTTCTGATTTGTCTGTCTTCTACTGTCACCATGAATCATCATTCCACCAACTCCCTGCAATTATCATTACAAAGATACAAATAGCAGTCTTCTATTTTGCAAGCATTCACTTGTCCAGTCAGTTTGATTAATAGCAACAGGAAGTTAGACAAATTGTTATTAATGCACCACTATGTTCTAAGACACATAGTATTCGGTCCTTCACAACTTTGAATCTAAACTCCACAGGGCTGGTGGCAGCGTGAATCTTAAGCTTCTAGTAGTTAGATGTTGGCTTCTAATCAGAGTTAATCCTTTGGGTTTTGTTCTATTAAATACATAGAGGCAAAGGGGGGATATGATTTGGCTGGATTATTGGGAGCTTTACTAAATCAAGCTACTAAAACAGCTGAAGAGTAGGGTGAAGTGCTCCATCAGAATTTATGAGACTCCATGCTTCACAGGAATGATATATTTTGTGTTGTTGCAACTGCTTATTGATGTTTTCTTTGATTGTTGTAAGGCTACAAGAGCCAACTAAATTCATGTCCAGTAGGCCAGTTCGCCATCCATGTTGTCAACCCAACACTCATGCCCTTCCAAACAGCTGGTAAGCAAGCAAGGTACTTACACAACACCCCTCAGGGACCTGATGTGCTTTGTACAACAGAAAGTACACAGGCTTTTCCTGTAGATAGAGGATCCTAAATTGGCATGGGTTGCATAGGATCATTTCTTCTGGGGTAACTAAATGTCAGTAACTAAATGACTTCAGGTGAACTGGCTGTTACAACCCCTAAGTTCATTCCATGCTATAATTTCCATAGTTTTATTATAAGTCTTACAATATTCCTAGAAAGAGATAGAAAAACTTTTATTAGTAGATATTCAAACATATTCTTGTGTGCCAAGACTTGTGAGTAGGAGAAACACCACCCAAATTTGATCCACAGATATTTTTGTGATTCTGTTGCTTGCAAGGGATTATATTCTGAATCACCCCATAAATGTCAGAAGGTTTCATATGCCCACATACATGCATATGTATATATTTATAGTTGGATGGATAGATTCAAATTTTGGCATTTCTTAAATAAGTTTTTGGGTAAATTCAAGTAAGCTTAAGAATCTGTGCAGATGGGGCTTATATTCCTGGATGGCAATCAGCTACTTAGAACTGAAGGGTAGGTTCTACCTTCACCTGAGTAGGGTATTCGTGTTCAACACAGCTCTTTTGCCTTGATGCTGAGACTGTATCATCTGTCAAGTAAATGTAACATCATGCTAGAATATATTTTGGCCTCATAAAATACTCACTGCTTAATGTTAGTGACACTGTCGTTTATTCGAGAATGTGGGTTAAGAATTTTCTCTATGCCAGCTGTGGACAATGAGGAATAAGTCTTGAGTCTGTGGGAACATTGCATACGTGAGTGATACCTTCTCCTATCACACATCATATGTACATTGAGTAAAGATCACAAAAGTATTCCTAGAAATAGGAGAACTAGAGGCTTCACAGAACAGGTGATATTTCAATAAGATTGTTGAAGAGAAAGATTTGACACAGCACAATGTGTACCCAAAACATTAGATGTAGAGATACATTTGGAACCAGTAACTTACAGGTATTTCATAGAACACAGAAGGGACTATTGAACAATGATGTATGACAGTTAGACTTTTTGAATGTTATGCTTAATGAGTTGTGAAATACTATCAGTAGTTATCAGAGTAATTACTTATGCTAATAGCTGAAATTTCTATGATTCTATCTGTATTTGATTCCATATCTTATGTTTTCCAAGGATGTGTTCTCCCCTTATAGCTATTTTCACGCTTAAAAATATTCATTTAGATAAACTTACTTCAAGATAATCCAATCTTACTTAGCATTCTAGAAAGGGGGGCCTGTTTTCAATGTCTTATATATCTTTTGGTCACCAGTAGTTTTGTGAAACAGGAACCCTAACTGGTCTTTTCCTATGTTATGGACAGATGACTCAGATTATGGAGTTAGTAGCCCTTGACCACAGTCTAGAATAGACATACTATGAATAGAATTTGAAAATTAACAATGCTCATTATAGGATGTTTAAAACACAAATGCACCTGTTCTCCAAAATACTCAGAGTTCTAAAGGATCACAACCACCATAACTTCGGGAAGTTTTCAAACTCTAAATTATCTCTGTTATCATCACATCGCACACCTTATGTAAGATCAAGTGTCTAAACCATGTCTATTATCTTTTCAGTCTGCTTAGAAATTTTTATTAGAAACTTCTTTAGTTTATGGATGTTTTCAACTCAATAGTAACAAATGAGAAATTCCAGGAATTATGGAAACATATAACAGAAGATGACCTGTGTGTGAAAGTTTCAGACAGACTTAAAGAAGACACAGGGGAAGCCAAATCTGTCTGGATTTTCTAAGTTAAAATAGGGAGAAAAATATTCCAATCAGAAAGAAATTTCATCAGAGTTCTGGTACAGAAAAGATATCAATACTTTTATAAACTTTTAAATAAATGAATACATTTCTAAAAGCAATTCATGAGACTAGATACCAGTATGACTAGAGCATAAATGACTTTTAAATATCTATGAGGAATGAAAGATTCTGTCAGTAAAATATTTTAAGTATTTTTATATCTCCAATTTTGTTTCATTGTTAATATAAATTTCTAAAATTTAAATAAACAACAATCTTATTTTACATGTCAAACCCAGTTCCCTCTCCCTCCCATCTTCCTCTGCCCACCACTGACCCCGTTATCTCATATTTTTTCTGCTCCCCAGGAAGGATGAGGCATTCCATGGGGGATCTTCAAAGTCTCTCACATCATATGGAGCAGGGCCTAGGCTTTCCCATGTGTCTAGTCTGAGAGAGTATCCCTCTATGTGGAATGGGCTCCAAAAGTCCATTTGTATACTAGGGATAAATACTGATCCATTACCAGAGGTCCCATAGACTGCCCAGGCCTCCTAACTGACAGCAAATTTCAGAGGGTCAGGGTTGGTCCTATGCTGATTTCCCAGCTATCAGCCTGGGGTCCATGAGCTCCCTCTTGTTCAGGTCAATTGTTTCTGTGGGTTTCTCCAGCATAGTCTTGACCCTTTTGCTCATCACTTCTCCTTCTCTGACAACTGGATTCCAGGAACTCAGCTCAGTGCTTAACTATGGGTGTCTGCTTCTGCTTCCAACAGTTACTGGATGAAGGCTTGAGAATGGCATATAAGGGAATCATCAATCTCATTATTGGGGAAGGGCATTTAAGATAGCCTCTACATTATTGCTTAGATTCTTAGTTTGGATCATCCTTGTAGATCTCTGGACATTTCCCTGGTGCCAGATTCCTCTTTAAACCTATAATAACTCCCTATTTTATTGTTCTCCTCTATTCTTCCCCCGACTCAATCTTTCTGTTCACTTATGTGCTCCTCTCCCCTCCCCTTTTCCCCTTCTCTTTCTCCTAACTACCTTTCCATTCCCACCATGCTCCTGATTCCTTTCCCCTTCTCTGGAGGACCATGTATGTTTCTATTAGGGTCTTCCTTGTTTTCTAGCTTCTCTGGTGGTGTGGATTGTAGGCTGGTAATCCTTTGACATATGTCTAATATCCATATATGAGTGAGTACATACCATGTTGGCCTTTTTGTAACTGGTTGTCTCACTCAGGATGATTACTTCAAGTTCCATCAATTTGCTTGTGAATTTCAAGATTGTATTGTTTTATTCCACTGAGTAGTAATCCATTGTGAAAATATACCACATTTTCTTTTTCCATTCTTCAAATGAGTGGCAATTAAGTTGCTTCCAGGACTAGCAATTACAAATAATGCTGCTATGAACATAGTTGAACAGAGTTTCTTGTGGTATGAATGTGCATCCTTTGGATATATGCCTAAGAGTGGAATTGCTGGGTATTGAGGTAGACTGATTCCCATTTTCCTGAGGAACCAAAATACTGATTTCCAAAGAGGCTGTACGAGTTTGCACTCCCAACAGCAGTGAAGTTTACCCCTTTCTCCACATCCTCTCCAGGATAAAATATCATTGGTGTTTTTGATTATGGCCATTCTGACAGAAGCAACATGGTATCTCAGAGTTGTTTTTGACTTGAATTTCCATGATGACTAAGGATGTTGAACAATTTCATAAGTGTCCTGTACCCCATATTTAATTGAATTATTTGCTGTTTTGGTGACAGTTTCTTGAGTTCTTTGTATATTTTGGAAATCAGCCATCTGTATATTTTGGAAATCAGCCATCTGTCAGATGTGGAGTTGGTGAATATCTTTTCCCATTCTTTGTGCTGCCTTTTTTGTCTTGTTGACAGTGTTCTTTGCCTTACAGAGGCTTCTCAGTTTCAGGAGGTCCCATTTGTCAATTGTTGATCTCAGTGTCTGTGCTGCTGGTACTGTATTCAAGAAGTAGTCTCTTGTATCAATTAATTCAAGGGTACCTCCCACTTTCTCTTCTAAGAGGTTCAGTGTGGCAGGGTTTATATTGAGGTCTTTGATCCATTTGGACATAAGTATTGTGCATGGCAATAGACATGGATCTATCTGCAATCTTCTACATTCCAGCATCCACTTACACCAGCACCATTTGTTGAAGATGCTTCTTTTTTCCATCGTATAATTTTAGGTTCTTTGTCAAAAATTGGGTGCTTGTAGATATGTAGGTTTATATTAGCATTTTTTGTTTCTATTCCATTGGTATACCTGTCTATTTTTGTGCCAATACTAAGATGTTTTCAGGACTATAACTCTATAATAGAGCTTGAAGTCAGGGATGGTGATGCATCCGGATGTTCCTTCATTGTACAGGGTTGTTTGGGCTGTCTTGGGTCATTTGTTTTTCCATATAAAGTTCAGAATTGTTCTTTCAAGGTCTGTGAACAATTGTGCTGGGGTTTGATGGGGATTGAATTGAACCTGTAGATTGCTTTTCGCAAGATTGCCATTTTTACTACGTTGATCCTACCTATCCAACAGCATGGAAGATCTTTCCATTTTATAGTATCTTCTTTAATTTCTTTCTTTAAAGACTTGAAGTTCTTGTTATATAGTTCTTTCACTTGTTTGGTTACAGTTACCCCAAGATATATTATATTGTTTGTGGGTAATGTACATGGTGAAGTTTTTCTGATTTCTGTCTCAACCCAATTATTTTCTATATAAAGATGTGCAACTGATTTTTTTTAGTAAATATTTTATCATGCCACTTTGCTTAAGGTGTTTATAAGCTGTAGGTGTTCCCTGGTAGAGTTTTTCGGGTCACTCATGTAAACTGTCATATCATCTGCAAATACTGAAAGTTTGACTTCTTCTTTTCAGTTGGTATCCCCCTAGATCTCCTTTTGTTGTCTCACTGCTCTTTGTAGACCTTCAAGTACAATATTAGAGAGGTATGGAGAGAGTGGCAGCCTTGTCTTGTTCTTGATTTTAGAGGAGTAGTGCTGAGTTTCTCTATCTTTAGTTTGATGTTGGCTGCTATTTTGCTGTATATTTCTTATACTATGTTTAGGTATGATCCTGTTATCCCTGTCTCTCCAAAATCCTTGTCATGAATGGGTTTAGTATTTTGTCAAAGGCTTTTTCAGCATCTAGTGAGATGACACTGATTTTTTTCTTCAGTTTGTTTATGTGGTGGATTACACTGATGAATTTTTGTATGTTGAACCACCCCTGCATCTCTGGAATGAAGCCTACTTGGTCATTTTGGATGATTTCTCTGATGTGTTCTTGGATTTGGTTTGCCAGTATTTTATTGAGTATTTTTGCCTGAATGTTCATAAGGGATATTGGTATGTATTTCTCTTTCTTAGTTGTGTCTTTGTGTGGCTTTGGTATCAAAATAATTACAGCCTCGTAGAGTTTGGCAATGAACCTTCTGCTTCTATTGTGTGAAACAGTTTGAGGAGTATTGGTATTAGCCCTTCTTTGAATTTCTGATAGAATTCTGCACTAAAGCCATCTAGCCCTGGGCTGTATTTTTTGGGGGGGAGACTTTTGATGACTGCTTCTATTTCGTTGGGGATTATAGGTCTTTTTAAAATGTTTATCTGTTCTTGATTTAATTTTGTTAAGTGATAGCTATTCAGAAAATTGTCCCTTTCCTTTAAATTTTTGAATTTTGTGGAGGATAGGTTTTCAAAGTATGACCTGAAGATTCTTAAGCTTGGCCTTTTCATGGTGTCCCATATTTACTGAATATTTTGTGTTAGGAATTTGTTGGACTCAAAATTTTCTTTGGTCAATGAATCTATTTCTCCTAGTGTATCTTTAATGCCTGAGATTCTTTCTTCCATCTCTTGTATTCTGTTTGTTATGCTTGAGTCTGTATTTTATGATCATTTACCCAACTTTTTTAATTCCAGAATTTCCTCATACTGTTTTTTATTTATATTGAGTCTATTTTAGCTTTCAAGCAGTGTTTGAGTTGTTTCCTTCATTTGTTTGGTTGCTTTTTCTTGGCTTTCCTTGCTTTCTTTCTTTAAGAGATTTGGTTTTTTTTTTTAAATGGCAATCTTTTTGTTTTCATTTTAATTTTAATAGCTTGTTTTACATGTCAATTCCAGTTCCCTCTTCCTCCCCTCCTCAAGCACTCCCCCACCAACCACCCCAGCCTCCCAACCTATTGCCATTTCCTTCCACATAGGGGATATCTAGAGTCTCTCATTTCACTCAGGGCAGGGTGCAGGCACTCCCCTAAGAGTACAAGCTGAGAGAGCATCCCTCTTTGTGTTATGGACACACGATGTTTGTTTGTATGCCAGGGATAAACATTGATCCACTGCCCAGGTCCCTATAGATTGCCCAGACCTCCTCACTGACTCTCTCATTCAGGGGGTCTGGATCAGTCCCATGCTGGCCTCCCAGCTGTTGGTCTGGGGTCCAAGAGCTCTCCCCTGTTCAGATCAACTGTCTCTGCTGGTTTTGCCAGCCCATTCTTTGCCAATTTGCTCATCACTCCTCTCTCTGTCATTGGGTTCCTTGGGTTCAGTTCAGTGTTTAACTCTGGGTGTTTGAGATTAGTTTATTTTTTGAATTTTTGGTTTGCCTTTTCTTCCATTTCTTGAAATTTTTTGTTTGTTTTTTCTTCCATTAGTTTAAGTGGTTTTCTCATTTCCTCTTTTAGGGTATCTATCATCTACATGAAGTTGTTTTTCATTTTCAGGTTGTTCTCTTCTGCTTCATCTGTGTTGGGATGCTCAGGTCTTGCTGGTATAGTCTCCCTACACTCTGCTGTTGTCTTGTTGGCTTTTCTGTTGTGAAATATGTTCTTATATTGTCTTCCCATCCCTTCTTCCAGTGGGTGCAGGTGCGGTCTCTTCCTGTCCTAGTGGGTATTAGTTCAAGTTTCTCTTCCGGTGGGTGCAAGCAGGTCCAGTACTCTGATGGGTCTCATGGTGGGTGCAGGCAGGTCTGAGACACTCCCTTCCCCCATGGGTGGCAGCAGGACTAGCACAAAGAGAGCTAACTGGGAATTGTCTGGGCTTTAGAAAACTTAAATCTTGTCCCTGAGACATGCTATTTCCAAAAAGGACACACCTCTGAATTCTTCTCAAACAGTTCTGCCTACTGGGAACCAATTACTTAAACAATTTTGTTTGAATAATAATGGCTCCTATAGGCTCATGTTTATGTGCCCAATCATTTAAGAGTAGCACTACATGGGAGGAATTAGGAAGTGTGGCCTTATTAGAATAGGTCTTGTTAGAGGACGTGTGTCACTGATGATGTGCTCTAATATTTCAAGGGTCTAAGGCAGGTAGAATTTTCAGCTGCTTCCCTAGCACCATGTCTGCCTGCATGCTGCCATGCTTTTTGCCATGATGATAATGGGCTAAACTTCTGAAACTGTGAGCAAGTCTCTAATTAAATGGTTTCTTTTATAAACATTGTCATGGTCATGGTGTCTGTTCACAACAATAGAACACTGGCTAAAGCAGACATATTCACTGATACCACTGTATATTGTATCAAGAATAATTGAACCTGAAGAGATGGCTCAGATGGCTCTGTAAGACGATCAGAGTTCACGTCTCAGTAGTCACATGTCGTAGTTTACAACCATTTGGAAACCTCTTTTTAACCTCCATTCACCCCAGCATTTACTGGTGGACATACTGCCCCAGCAAATACCTGGCACTGCTAAGCTGACAAAGAACCTGAGATAAGTGTGCCATGATACTCAAGGGATAGCCTAATGCTACTATTCAACTAAATGCATATAGCAATAAAAGGATTCCTAATGACGCATTGCTATATGCATAGACAAGTGCATCACTTCATTTGATGTGAGATAACGCTCTGGTTTACTGGAAAGATTTGTCACTCATATTGGTTCAATAAAGCACTGATTGGTCAATATCCAGGCAAGAAGTATAGGTGTGGCTAGGAGAATTCTGGGAAGAGGAAAGCCTGAGATGCAGTCACCAGGCAGATGCAGAGGAAACAAGATGAGAATGTCTTAATGAGAAAAGGTACCAAGCCACATGGCTAAACATAGATAAGAATTATGGATTAATTTAAGTTGCATAAGTTTGTTAGTAGTAATCATAAGTAATAGGCCAAACAGTTTATAATTAATATAAGCCACTGTGTGTTTATCTGGTACTGAACAACTTTGGGACCAGGTGGGACAGAAACTTCCATCTATATCATCAAAGAAGCTTCTTCTTGGGATAGCTTATTATCAACATAGAGTCCCATAACGGAACAATATAGAGTAAGAGACCTCACAAAATTCAGCCTAAAATAGGGTGTCTTATCACACTCCTCTCTTCAAAGCTTAAGGATTTATGCAGAAACAGAGGCAGAAAAATTGTAAGGGCTAGAGGTAGGTGATTCCAAGGAAACAATGCCATCTAGACACAATAGGAATTATACACATATGAACTGTCAGATACTATTGAAGTGCACACAAGACATATACATCTTCATATCAGACAAAAACCCAGTATAAAAAAAGGGGGAAGTGGACACAATATCCCAACCATCCCAACCATAACCAAGAAGCTGTTATCCACTGATATCTCCAGGGAAAGGGTAAACCAGTTTTCTGCAATGGAGTGTCACTAGGTATATCACCCACACTCACTATTCCACATGTCCCGGGCCCAGGCCCCATGTTCTAGAGATCTTTTCCAACACAAAATAGATTCCATAGTGTGTGCAGGTGCACATGTGTGCATGTGTATGTATGTACACACATGGGCACACACGAATGTACACCTTTTGTTTTGGTATTTTTCATCTTTTTGTTTTGTTTTGATCTTTTTTTGTTTTATGGTTTTATTTTGAGGAGCAGGCCAGCATAAACTTGGTGAGCAGGGATTTGGGGAGGATCTGAGAGAAGTTGGGAAAGGAGAAGGAATATGATCCAAATATATTATGTGTAAAAATTAAGTGAATATAAATAAAACCTCCTTTTGTGGTATTAAGGACTAAACTCAGGGCCAGGAAAGAATTCTATCCCTGCATTGTACCATTATCCCTCTTAGTTTTATACCTTTTATTTTGAGGCAGAATCTCACTAAGGTTTGGTTGGCCTTGAACTAATTCTGCAGCTCAAACAAGCCTGGATTATTTAATCATTTTACCTCAGCCTCCTTAGTAGCTGTGACTACAAGCCTACACTAGCAGTCACTTCTCTATCTTAAATAGTTGCTGTCATTTGTTTTAGTTACAAACATATAAAGCTAATAGAAAAATTTGTACCAAAAAAGCGGGGTTGATTTTGATGATGTCGTAAACAAGGAAGGTTGCATAGTTAAGGAAATTAGAACTATTAGAAAGAAGTCAGGTTGCTGAAGACACAACATCCTTTGGTCTTATGAGACAGAGAAACAAACTGGCAAGGAGCTGGATGCTGCTTCCTTTCTGGCTAGCTTGTCATGATACTGCAAGATGCTATACATACTAACAGAGGAGAGGAGTCGACAGTCACACCCATCTGTGATTTCTACAAGCTCTAATGACCAACAAGATAAGACACGCCTGCCAGTGCATTAGTTGTATGAATGTCATAAGGGTAACCAGCCACACTCTGATTTCATTAAAGACTCTTTCTATAAGATGAAACTCCTGTTACCACGCCTGGGGTCAAGAACCTATGGCCGTACATATCATAGGCCCTAGGGTAGGATTTCACCACTATTATCTGCTAAATGGGTAGAGTGTAACCTGAGTCCTAATGAACTGTTGTTATATCCATAGATTAGTACATATCTGACCTGGAGGAGCAGGCCATTCTTCAATGATAGGGTCCTAAGTGGGACAACTGGAGATGACAAAATGAAGATGGCAGAAAGCTGCATTAGCTGAAGGCATATACGAAGCAAGTTAATAAGAAGTACAACATCAGTACATGAGCTAGCTCTTTGGAGCCTGTTCTCTATGGGGAGATGCCTTGATCAGCCTGGATACAGGGCAGAGGGGATTGTTCCTGCCTCAATTTGATGAGCCAGGCTTTGTTGACTCCCCATGGGAGGCCTTGCCCTTTGTGAGAAATGGATAGGGGGTGGAGTAGAGGGAAGATGGGGGAAGGAGTAGGGAAGGAAAAGGGAACTGTGATTGGTATATAAAATGAATAGAAAATTTAAAATAAAAAAACTGGCACCATTACAAAAATACAGCACCTTGTACACAGTTTCTTGAAGAGAAAATTAATGTGCAGGTAGAATGTATCATACAATGTGACAAAGTCAGCAGGAAGCTAATCAAGCAACGTTGCACAAAGCAAACACAGGATATCTATCCCGAGTGCATCGGAGACTGAGCACACAGAAGCAGTCTTGGACCTGATAACTCCAGTCTGTTTAGGGGAAAAGTCAAGTTCTCAGGAATGGAAAGCTTAACTCTTTCATGGCTCAGTTCCCTGCCCCAGATCAGGTCTTACCAAATCTGCTCCTGGGCAAGGACACACAACTAGGTTTATTTTGTTCTCTCTTCAGGAACTCTGAGAAAGTCTTGGATCAACCTGGCTCTCAACACATACCTCAACTCTCATCAAAGAAGAATCTTCCTGTAGTAGATGATGATTGACACAGAGAATCAAACTAATCATGGTGCAGGGAGGGAGAGGCTTTGGGATACTGAGCCCTAAATAGGACATTTATATCACATCACCTTTTTCCAAGGCTCAGAGATCATTACAGAAGAGGATACAGAGCGATTATAAGAGACAGAGATAGTGGATGAAAAGGAAACAGTGTCTTCTGGGTAGAACAGGACAGCTTCACATATGAACTCCTAGAAGTAATGACAGCATGCTAAAGATCTCTGCAAGCTCAAGCCAAACAAAATTACAGGGTGGAGAAAGAGGGTGAGCATTATTTCCAGCCACTAACTGAGAGAATACTGGCAACTGATAGCTACTGGGAGAGGACAAATTTTCTTAAAAAGTGTTATCTAATCAGAAAAATCATACACCATGATCAAGTAGGCTTCATCCCAGTGATTCAGGGATGGTTCAACATATGAAAATACATCAATGTAATCTACCATAAGCAAACTGAAAAAGAAAAACTACATGATCATCTAACTAGATGCTGAAAAACCTTTGAAAATCCAACACCCCTTCATGATAAAGGTTTTGGAGAGATCAGGGATAACAGGAAAATACCTAAATATAATAAAAGCAATATACAGCAAACTGACAGCCAACATCAAACTAAATGGACAGAAACTCAGCACAATTCCTTTAAAATCAAGAACAAGACAAAACTGTCCACTCTCTCTCTCCATACCTCTTCAATGTTGTACTTGAATTTCTAGCTAGAGCAATAAGACAACAAAAGGCGATCAAGGGGATATCAATTGGAAAAGAAGTCAAACTTTCACTATTTGCAGATGATACATAAGTGACTCCTACAACTGATAAGCACCTTCAGCAAAGTGGCAGGATACAAGATTAAGTAAAAAAAAAAAATCAGTTGCTCTACTATATACAGACAATAAAAAGGCTGAGAGAAACATCACCCTTTACAATTGCCACAAACAACATAAAACACCTTGGGGTAACGCTAATGAAACAAGTGAAAGACTCGTATCACAAGAACTTCGAGTCTTTAAAAAAAGAAATTAAAGAAGACACCAGAAAATTGAAAGATCTCCCATGCTATTGGATAGGTAAGATCAAAGTAGTAAAAATGGCAGTTTCGCCAAAAGCAATCTGCAGATTCAAAATCCTAGCACAATTCTTCACAGACCTTGAGAGAGCAATTCTCAACTTTATGTGGAAAAACAAAAGGCCCAGGGTAGCCAAAACAACCCTGTACAATAAAGAATATCTGAAAGCATTTACCATCCATGACTTCAAGCTTTATTATAGATCTATAGTCCTGAAAACAGCTTAGTATTGGCACAAAAATAGATAGGTAAAGCAATGGAATCCAATTGAACACCCTAATCTTTACCCAAACACCTATGAACACCTGCTTTTTGACAAATATACTGAAATTATGCATTGGAAAAAAGAAAGCATCTTCAAGAAATTGTGCTGGTATAACTGGATACTGGAATGTAGAAGACTACAGATAGATCCATGTCTATCACTATTCTCAAAACTTAAGTTCAAATCGATCAAAGACCTCAGCATAAATCCAATCTCAGTGAACCTTTTAGAAGAAAAAGGAGGTAGTACCCTTGAAAGGACTGGTACAAGAGACTGTTTCCTGAACATAGCACCAATAGCACAGACACTGAGATTAACAGTTAATGAATGGGACCACCTGAAACTGAGAAGCTTCTGTAAGGCAAAGGACAGAGTAAACAGGACAAAACAGCAGCCCACACAATGTGGAAAGATATTCACCAACCCTACATCTGATAGAGTGCTGATCTCTAAAATTTACAAAGAATTCAAGAATCAAGTCTCCAAAATACCAAAGGATCCTATTAAAATGTGGGCTACAGAACAAAATAGAGAATTCTCAATAGAAGAATCTAAAATGGTTAAAAGAAATTTAAGAAAGTGTCCTTTGCCATCAGGGAAATGAAAACCAAAACTCTAAGATACTAACATTCTCCTGTCAGAATGGCTAAAATCAAAAACACCAATGACAGTTATGTTGGAGTGGATGTGCTGAAAGGGGAACACTCGTCCACTGCTGGTGGGAGTTCAAAGTCGTATAGCCACTTTGGACAACAGTATGGAATTTCCTCAGGAAAATGGAAATCAGTCGACCACAAGACCAGCGGTTCCACTCTTAATCATAGATTTTTAAGAAGTTTAATTAAAAATTGAGTGTATTTGTTAAGAATGCTTGTTTGATATTTTCCAGTGACAACTAAATTTTATTCCAAGAATAAAAATTTCAAGAAACTTATTGTATGAGATGACTGATTAAATATTAGACTTATTTGCATTTTTGATAAATGATTTTCCATAGCAAAAATGGCTTGAATGTTATCACAAGGCACAATTATTCATTTCAATAGGTTTGTACAAAACATATTAGAAGTGTAATAGATCAACTTTTTTTATTCCACTTTCACTCATTTATGTCTGACAAACTTTCTTCTATCAACTTGATATACAGAAAAATTATCCCAATACTACGGGACTCTGAGAGAGCTTCACTTAACATCTAGGCAGGAAAATATTTAACCCATAATTCAGACAAATCAATTTACCCTTTTAATATTAAAAATATTTTAGCTCTAAGATCATCACTATTATAAATTACTATCCAAAAGTACAGTTATATCACACAAAATTAGAAATAAACTGTACTTCCATATCATAAAATTATATATATGCTTGTCAAATTAATGTTGAGAGTATCTATAGAAGCAGAAAATAGAATTTCTGTCACATTCCAGATTCAGAACTTGAAGGTATTTGAGAAGCACACACACACACACACACACACACACACACATGCACGCACACACACACAGACACACAAATGTTAATGAATGGCATGTGTAATTTCTTTGAAAAAAAGATAAAAACAAAAAATGATATAGTAGTTGCATCAGTTACTTCTGCATCATTGGGATGAAATATTGATAAAAAATTGTAGCAGAGAGGAAATAGAAACAAGGCAAAGGCAGCTATAGATAAAATTTCTTGAGTGACCTACTTCTTCCAGCTCTGTCCCACTTCCTAATTTCCAAAACCACCCATGGTAAGATCACCATCTTTTCGCCCAACACAAGGGGCTGTAGTGATTCAACCCATACCATAATCAACCTGGAAAAATTTAAACAAGCTATCAATACCAGAAAATGTCCTGTCCAAACAAATATTAGCAAGGATATGGCTGTTTTGTAACATTTGACCTCAGGCCAGTGGTTCTCAAATTACCTAATGTCGTGACCTTTTGATAGAGTTCCTCAAGTTTTGGTAACCCTCTAGCATAAAATTATTTTGTTGCTACTTAAAAACTATAATTTTGCTACTTTTATGAATCATAATGTAAATACCTGATATGCAGGACAGCTGATATGTGACCCCTGCTCAAGAGGTCATGACAAAGGTTGAGAACTGTTCCTTACACTAACTGTGTTGAATGACAGGCACCCCTGGTTTTGATCCATCAAAGTTTTGACCAGTTAGCTTCCCATGTGCTTTGCACATGGTTCAGTTGACAGTTGTGGAAGTGGGGATGTAAAAATTATAACCTCTCAATCATGATTTTTCACCCAATTTTCAGATGTAGAGTGACTCATAGATTCAAAATTCCTTGAATGCAAAAGAAGCTAAATCTCATTGCAGTGAGTACAGTAATCTCAAATGCTGCCTTTTACCTTCATTTCTCAAAGGTACATGCAGTCATTTTCCAGGGAGAAAGGAAGTTTACAACTGTTTGAAAGGTGATTATATATGAGCCGTGAGACTGCAATTGTTTCTTATGGAATGAAGAAGTCACTTCAGTTAACCAGTAAGTATGCATTTTTTAAAGTCAGTAATATTTTTTCTTAGTTCTTTCTCATAGGAGCCCAGTGTGTTTAAGAACCAACCCAGCAGTCATTTCCATTTCCCAAATGAGTATCAGGATTAGAAATGCATGACTGTCAGATACATTCCTACCTTCATTTCCCAGTCTTTGGAACAAGACCAGGGATGGTTTAAATAACACTGTGGAAAGTCTATGATCTGCTCTCCACTCAACATCCACATGGAGATAACCACAAATTGTAGCCAAAAGCAACACTGCATTACTGGAAAGATTACAGATACTAATGCAATGCCAAATGTTCTAAGTGAAGAAGCGTGATAGCACAACACCTCATTTTAAGATGCCTCATTGTTTGGGCAGAAGGTATGTCTTGGAAGGTTATATTGCTTTACCAAGTAGTTACTGAGTTAATGACCTGAATGTTAGGCACTGATAAGTTAGGCATGATGCTAAGGCAGTTATGGGATGGCCACAAAAATACAGATGTTGGACAGAGAATGTATAATCGAAGTTGTATAGTAGGAATAAATTCAAGAACTCTATTGTACAGTATGGTGATTATAGTTGATAATTAGCTAGCTGTAACCATTCCATAAATTGTATATGCACTTCCAATAGTGTCAATCTGTAGCATTTTCATTTGTATGACTGAACTGCTCAATACTTTTCTACTTTTCATCTATTAACAAAGTGCTACAGATAAAATTTCTGCTGCTTGGCAGGACAATGAACATCACTGTTCCATTGGAAATTTATCAGTTTTTGCCTTTCCATCAAGTCTACATCCATGAATCTGCAGCCCTTGTCATCCAATATAGCATAATGTTGATCAATAAATGGATGATGTAATGCTGTTTCTACTGACATGATGGCATAGTGAAATCCATGGATGCTAGTGAGTAGGAAATGAAAAAAAAATGGATTCAGTGGCCTCACTGAATTCCAATGACCTAGGAAAGGTCTCTGCATTCTCTCGTCTTCAGAGAAAAGTTACTGTGTCTTTTTCCTCAGCAAATACAAAAGAGCTACAAATGCCTAGAAGAGCTACAAATTCTAGATAAATAGATTCTACAGTCACAAGAGTTTCTTCAGTCTATTTATGAAATAAACTGTAAAGCTGACATCAACTAGGAAGATTCTGAGCAAGGAAATTGGTCAACAACTGCTCTAGGCTGACTATTTAGCATTCTCCTATTGGGATCTTTGTCCTGAATTATGATATGTAAGTCTTGGCTTCCAATAAAAATGCTTTCTGGGACTCTGGTAAACTCTAGGAAGGGAATCCAGTCTCAGCTCCTCTGAGAATAACCACTAAACTATTCTATAGAAATGCAGCTTCGGTTGGCACTATACAACTCACCTATTTAAAAAGTTAGAGACTAAATGTTTAACTGTAGATGCATGCCTGAAACTGACTGTGCAATTTGATTTTCTGATCAGTAACTAGATACCTACTGGTCATAAGCTTGAGCATGCAGTAAAGTATGCTTCAAGTCTCCCTCATTAAGTAGGAATGATATGCATGAGCACAGACCTAAGCATGCCCATAATATACAAACCAGTTGTGTGAACAGCTGACTGATTTTCAAGGCACCTGTTAGTATTTTGCTGACACTTTATCAACCCATCCCTCTGGACAATCAAAGATTATCTTGTAATTGGATTACCAGGGAAGAAAAAAATTGGATCTTAATCATTGAGTGCATCACATGCTCATGATATGCTGGCATTGAACAGAAACAGATGGTTGTGGCATTAAAGCCTTGCTATGTAGCAGCTTTAAAATATAGATTAGAAGAAGACAAAATAAGCAGAACACAAAGAAGTACATTTTATTGGGCATTTTCCAGAGAGAAAGGTGATCCTAAATGTCTATATTCATGAATGCGCAATAATTATCAATTTTAGTAAGTGTCAGGGACGTCCCCTTATCAGTACTGACTAGGGTATTAGTGCCAGGATATTGACATTAAAGATCAAAACCCACTCTTCTGGTTGGGGGTTACTCACATCAGATACCTTTCATCAATATTTGCCACCATGGCAATAACGTAGAAGACACGTCTTTCGTCTTTCTCTAGCTCCAACCATCTGTAGATTCGTTAAAGTTTTATTCCCCATACTGATCTCATATGTACCATGGCTTCTGACAAAGTAACTTAGAGCAAAGGGTAGCCAGGAAATGGCTGTCCTCCTGTAATCCCTGTGGTGAAGCTAGCAGTCTGCGAAGTTAATACACAATGGTAGGCTTTACCTGTGAGTCACAAGGTGTTAGGTTAAAAAAAAGTATGGGCAAGGGATGACTATTAAGATGGCTGAACATCGGAACCAGCATTGCACCAAACCAAGCCCTCTGAATGTGGGTGCCAACTTGGAGGCCAGGGCAGTCTCTAGGACCTCAAACAGTAGAGCCAGTGTTTATCCCTAGAGCACAAATGGACTTTGGGAGCACATTCCCTTTGAATGGATGCTATTACAGCCCAGATACAAGAAAGAGGGCCTACGCCCTCCCCCAAATGATGTGATGGATGTTGATGGTTCCCCATGGAGGACCTCATTATCCTTGCGGAGTGGGTGGGAGATGGGTTGGGGGGGTTCAGTGGGGAGCATGGGAGGGTGGGAAGGAGAGGAAATGGGGGAATTGATATGTAAATAAGAGTGCTTCTAAAATTAAAAAAAAAGTTTTTGGGAAAAAAGATGGCTGAAGATGGTCTGATAAACTTTAATCAGTCTCTGTACCTGCAACATCCCACTCTCTTTGCTCATTGAAGTTCTAAGCAGTTCATCATCCTGCCATTAAAGTAAGGCATGATTCTTCCAAGGAACTTTAATTCACAAAGAAGAAAAATCCCCAGGTTCTGGTTTGAGAGAGAAATGCCCCTTATAGGTTCATGTATTTGAACACTTGGTCCTCAGTTGGTGTAATTTGTGTATGTTATAGGACCCTCAGGAGGTAGATTCTTGCTGGCAGAAATATGTCTTTATGGGTGGGCTTTGAGAGTTTAAAGCCCCACCCTACTCTCTGTTTTTTCTATGTCACTGTCTCTCCCCCCCCCCACTTTGCTTCCTATGTGTGGATAAAATTTGATTAGCCAGCTTTCTGCTCCTGCTACCATGCTGTGCCTTCCACATCATGATGGACTCTCTGAACTCTACCTATAGAATTTACTAAACTGTGGGATTCACTCACTGACTTATGTTCCTAGGAATTTAATAAACTTCCTATGGAATTTAGCAAACTAAAATAAACTTTTTCATTCTCAAGATAATTTTGGCAAGTATATTTACCACAGCAACAGAAAAGTAACTATCAGCTGTCTACCAAAATCATGATTTCTAAGGGAATGAGGATATAGGTCACTACCCATAAAATGCATCATGACCATCTGAGGTACTGACTTGTAAGAAAGGGATGAAAATTGAAGAAATGAGAATTGAAGAAATGAAGTCATCATTAAGAAGTTGAGCACCGATCCAACAATGTGAGGGGCACTCTCACCCTGGACTCTTGGGGGGAGAGCCTAGATCCTGCCCTGGATGAAATGACAGACTACGGACACCCCCATGGAGGGTCTCACCCTCCCTGGGGAAATGAGGGCATATTGGGGGAGGGTTGGTGGGAGGGCATGGGAGGAGGGGAGGGAAAGGGAGAGGGACCTGGAATTGACATGTGAAGCAACCTTGTTTCTAATTTAAATTTAAAAATAAAAAATAAAATACATAAAAAAGAAATTTTGTCCTTTTGATTAAACATTCTTTTTACAACAGTGTCTGTATTAGCTACTTTTCTGCTGCTGTGTTAAAACATTATGATCAAGACAACGTACAGTACAAAGTTTATTTGGGCTTATGGTTCCAGAAATTTAGAGACAATAAAGGTAGACACAGATTGTCAGTAGGTGGGAAGAAACGGTGGTGGGAACAGAAAGCAGAGCTCTCACATAGTGCATAATAAGCACAAAACAGTGGCGGGGGGAGCACTCAGAACGAAGCAAGGATTTTAGACCTCAAACCCTTCTCCAGTGGCACACTTCTTCCAGCAAAGCCACATATCCTAGACCACCTGAAATAAGGCCACTAATTGGGATCAAAGTTTTCAAATGCCAGAGCTCATGAGAGATATTTCTCATTCGACCTACTATATACACTATCCTTTATGGTTTTCTTTTATTTAAAATGTCAGAAATAAGATACTTCCAGACATGGCTGTAGAACCAGTATTGTTGATATTTGTTCAGTTTCTCCCAATGTGAGCTAGACTTTCAACCAAAAAGATAAGAATTATAATGTTACAATTGAATATTCACAAACACTGACCCCATTATCCTTCTTGCAGAATATTGCATTTATTTTACGCAAATTGTTTCTCCAGTCTATTGCATCAGGATTATCTAAGGACAAAACCTATTACAGAAAAGATCTGTGTACTTATTTTTAACTCACATCCATTTGATCTGATTTTTTCATTAGTTCTTGGAGAATTTTTGACTTTCTAGTGGATTATATTTCTTCTAGACCAAGTATGCCAATCAACTTCTTGAAACTCTTATTGAGATAAAATTGTGGTGTTTACATTTGGAGCTGATACAAAAAGAATGAAATCCAGAGCCTGTGTTATAATTTAATAGCATGTCTGACCAAAATAAATGAATAAATAAAAATAAGAAGAAAAAAAGAAAAAAAACAGTAAAGACCGGAACCATCTAAACAGGGTTAAAGCCAGTGTTTTACATTAGTTTTTTGCAACTCTATTAGCTATTGGTTTTATAGATTTCATGGCTTAAAATCCTCTTAAGTAGTTTATACTAATGGTGGTGACTATGAATAAGTATGAAATTAGAATGCATGAGGCAGATAATTCAGTTCTTCAATGTTTTTGCTAAACCAAAGCCTTGAGCTCCAGAAAGATTGTTTAGTTGGTTTGTTGAATGAATTGAGTTTTGAAATGTGCAAGCTTTATAAAATGGAAAAATACTATGGTTGTTTGGATGAGAAAGGTCCTCATGGGTTCACATATTTGAATGCTTAGTTCCTAGTTGGTGGGACCATCTAGGTATGGCCTTCTGGGGGAATTGGGTCACTAGGGGTAAGCTTTAAGGTTTCAAAAGCCCATTGCTGGCCAAGTCTCTCTCTGTCTCCTTCTTGGAGGTAGGATGAAATCTCTTGGCTATTGCTCCAGGGCCATGTTCCCCACCAGGGCGGTCATTCATGGACACAGCCTCTGAAACATTAATAAGCCCCCAGTGAAATGCTTTCTTTTGTAACTTACTATGGTCATGGTGTTTCCTCACAGATAGAGCAGTAAGTAAAGCAGAAGAAAAGTGTTCACAGTACTTCATTTCCATGCTGATCCTGTTCTCCATCCGATATAGTGCTCTAAAAATCTTGTAAATCACAAATTACCAGTTTCTACTACTCTCCCTTTCCATACCCCAACCTGACCCCTCCTGTTTCTATCTCTGCCACCCCAGTGCCAAAGCATTATCTATCTATTTCTTCTTTCCAGGAAGAAAGTAGCATCCCCTCCTCCCCTGTGCACTCCTTGTTTTTTGTTTGTTTTGAGTTTGGGTTTTTGAGACAGAGTTTCTCTGTGTAGCTGTGCCTGTCCTGTAAGTCATTTTGTAAACCAGGTTGGCCACAAACTTACAGAGATCCACCTGCCTCTGTCTCCCAAGTTCTGGTATTAATGATCAGAGCCCCTTTTATTAGCTTTTCTGGGTCTGTGAATTGCAACATGGTTATATTTTACAACTAGTATTCAGTTATAAGTGAGTATATACCATGTTTGTCTTTCTTGATCTGGGTTATCTGACTCTGGACCATTTTTTCTAATTCCATTCATATGCCTTCAAATTTCATGATGTCATTGTTTTTTCCTTATTTTTTTAAATTTAAGCTAGAAACAAACTTGCTTCACGTGTCAATCCCAAATCAGGCCTCTCCCTTCCCTCCTCCTCCATCTCCCAGAACAGGTCCCCTAATCCCCCACCCAATCTCTACTCTGATCCACAGGGAGGGAAAAGCCCTCCATGGAGGATCTCCAGAACCTGTCATTTCCTTCATGGCAGGGCCTAGGCCCTCTCCCAAGAGTCCAGGCTGAGAGAGTATCCCTCATTGTGGGATGGGCACCCAAAGTCCATTTGTATGCCACAGATAAATACTGATCTACTACCCAAGGGCCCATAGATTGCCTAGGTCTCCTCACTGACACCCACATTCAGGGGGTCTGGGTCAGTCCCATGCTATCCATACAGCCATCAATCTGAGGTCCAAGAGCTCCCCTTTGTTCAGGTCAACTGTTTCTATGGGTTAAACCATCCCAGTTTTAACTCCTTTGCTCATTAGTTCTCCCTTTCTGTCACTGGATTCCAGGAGTTCAGTTCAGTGTTTAGCTGTGGGTGTCTGCCTCTGCTTCCATCAGTCACTGGGTGAAGGTTCTATTTCCCAGACTCTCTGGCAGTCGGATTGTAGGCCGACACTCCCCTTACTCATGTATAAAATTTTTATATGAGTGAGTACCTACCATGTTTCTCTTTTTGTGACTGGGTTACCTCACTCAGGATGGTTTCTTCTAGGGCCATCCATTTGCCTGCAAATTTCAAGATTCCATTGGTTTTTTTCCCCCACTGAATAGTACTCCATTGTGTAAATGTACCATATTTTCTCTATCCACTTTTCAGTTGAGGGTCACCTACTTTGCTTTCAGGTTCTGGCTATTACAAATAGTGTTGCTATGAACATAGTGGAGCAGGCATCCTTGTTGTGTGAATGTGCATCTTTTGAGTATATGCCTAAGAGTGGAATTGCTGGGTCTTGTGGTAGGCTGATTCCCATTTTCCTGAGGAATCTCCAAACTGTTTTCCAAAGAGGCTGTACAAGTTGGCACTCCCACAAGCAGTGGAGGAGTGATCCCATCTCTCCACATCCTCTGCATCATGAACTGTCATTGTTGTTTTATATTTCAGCCATTCTGACAGGAGTGAGATGGTATCTCAGAGTTGTTTTCATTTGCATTTCCCAGATGGCTAGGGATATTGAACACTTTCTCAAGTGCATCTCAGCCATTTTAGACACCTCTACTGAGAATTCTCTATTTAGTTCTGTACCCCACTTTTAAATTGGATCCTTTGGTATTTTGGAGACTTACTTTTTGATTCTTTGTAAATTTTGGAGATCATCCCTCTGTCAGATGTGGGGTTAGTGAACATCTTTTCCCAATCCATGGGTTGCCCTTTTTTATATTTTAAATATTTATTTGATGAGTGTGCAGACAGACCAATGTAGAACACATTAGACTTGAACTGACATTCATCCCATCAAGCTGTTATTAAATTTGTGTTCCACCATACCTTGTGTGAGCATTACTTAAAACAGCCCTGGATTTGAAACAATAGGGGCACCAGTATTGGAGGGAGACTGTCCCATTTGTAATTTGAGTGCTAGACCTTTGCACACCTTGTTCAAGTTCCTGTGACCCTTGAGGGTCACCATCGAGAATGGCCCAATTTCAATCCCTGCTCACTTGACTCTTAAGACTTGACAACGCAAAACCCAGAGTATGGTGACATTGTTATGTCCCTGAGGTGGATGGAAAACACTTAAGAGTAAACTATCTGTCCAAACTCACATAACTAGTTTGAACCAAAGCTAAATATGAGATTCAACCAGAGAAATCTATATCAATATTCATGATATCCCCATTCAACAAAGATTTTAAAATATTGTAAAAATAGGGTAGAAGTTTCCTTACCTGACATGGTCAAGGGAAGAATATCAGCAGTCCACAGTACAGTGGAACAAGATAATTGACCATCCTGTTCTAATCAGCAGACCTCAGTGGCAAGTGTGTCCAGTAGGAAACAGCACTCACTGGTCACTGGCCACAGGTGACCTGTTATGATCCAAATTTGTTTACAGTCATCACCATGGGAACACCAAGATTCTACCAGGTGCTGGTAGGGTTGAAGGTAGTATGATGTCATAAATCAGGCACCATCCAATGGGAAGGCTATGGGTTGCCTTTTTGTCTTGTTGACGGTGTCCTTTACCTCTCAGTTTCAGGAGGTCCCATTTATTAATTGTTGATCTCAGTATCTGTGCTACTGGCGTTATGTTCAGGAAGCTGTCTCCTGTACCAATTTGTTCAAGGGTACCACCCACTTTCTCTTCTAACAGGTTCAGTGTGACTGGATTGATGTTGAGGTCTTTGATCCATTTGGACATAAGTTTTGTACACGGTGATAGACATGGATCTATCTGCAGTCTTCTACATGTCAGACTCGTTATGCCAGCACCATTTGTTTAAGATGATATTTTTTCCATTGTATAACTTTATCGTCTTCGTCAAATGTCAGTTATTGATATGTGTATGGGTTAATGTAAGGGTGCTCAATTTTCTTCCATTGGTTTATCTGTCTATTTTTGTGCCAATATCAAGCTGTTTTCAGGAATATAGCTTTGTAATACAGCTTGAATTCAGGAATGGTGATGCCTCCAGACATTGCCTTGTTGAACAGGGTTGCTTTGCCTAACCCGGGTTTTTGATTTCCATATAAAGTTTAAAATTGTTCTTTCAAGGTCCGTGAAGTATTGTGCTGGTATTTTAATGGGGATTGCATTGAATCTGTAGATTGCTTTAGAGAAGATTTCCAATTTTACAATGTTTATCTTATCCAAGAGCATGGGAGATCTTTCCATTTTATGGTGTCTTCTATAATTTCATTCTTAAGAACTCAAAGTTCTTGTGATACAGGTCTTTTCACATGTTTGGTTAGCATTACCCCAAGGTATTTTATGTTTTTTGTGGCTATTGTAAAGGGGATGTTTCTCTGATTTCTTTCTCAGTCCTTTATCATCTGTATATAGTAGGGCCACTGATTTTCTTGAGTTGATATTGTATCCTGCCACATTGCTGAAGGTATTTATTAGCTGTAGGAGTTCCCTGGTAGAGTTTTTGTGTCACTTATGTAAACTATCATATCATCTGCAAATAGTGAAAGTTTGAACTCTTCCTTTTCAATTTCTATCCCCTTGATCTCCTTTTGATGTCTTATTGCTCTAGCTAGAAATTCAAGGACACTATTGAAAATGTATGGAGAGAGTTGACAGACTTGTCTTGTTCCTGATTTTAGAGGAACAGCATTGAGTTTATGTCCATCTAATTGGATGTTGGCTGTTGGTTTGCTGTATATATCTTTAATTATTTTAGGTAAGCTCCTGTTATTTTGGATCTCTCCAAGACCTTTATCATGAAAGGGTGTTGGATTTTATCAAAGGCTTTTTCTGCATCTAGTGAGATGATCATGTGATTTTTGTTTCTCAGCTTGTTTATATGGTGGATTACATTGATGGATTTTTGTGTATTGAATTATCGCTGCATCCCTGGAATGAAGCCTACTTGACCATGGTGTTTTCTAATGTGCTCTTGGATCTGATTTGCCAGCATTTTATTGAGTATTTTTGCATCAATGTTCATGAGGGATAATGGTCTGAAGTTCTCTTTGTTAGTTGTGTCCTTGTGTGGCTTGGGTATCAAGGTTATTAAAGTCTTGTAAATACAGCTTGGCAAAGATCCTTCTGTTTCTATTACTTGGAAAACTTTGAGGACAATTAGTATACGCTGTCCCTTGAGTTTCTGGTAGAATTCTGCATTGAGGTATTTGGAACTGGGATTTTTTTGGTTGGGAAACGTTTGATGACTGCTTATATTTCCATAGGGGTTATAAGTCTATTTATATTGCTTATCTATTCTTGATTTAAATTTGGCATGTCATATTTGTCCAGATAATTGTTCATTTCCTTTAAATTTTCAAATTTTGTGGAGTACAAGTTTTCAGAGTATGACCTGATGATTCTCTGGATTTCCTCACTGTCCATTGTTATGGCCCCCTTTCATTTCTGATATTGTTAATTTGCATGTTCACACTCTGTTGTTTGGTAAGTTTGGGTAAAGGTTTGTCTATCTTGTTGATTTTCTCAAAGAACCAAGTCTTCATTACATTAATTCCTTGTATTGTTTTCCTTGTTTCTACTTTATAGATTCAGCCCTCCATTTGATAATTTCCTGGCATCTACTCCTCTGGGGTGAGCTTGTTTCTTTGTGTTCTAGGGCTTTCAGTTGTGCTGTTAATTCTCTAGTGTGACTATTCTCCAGTTTCTTCATGTGGACACTTAGTCCTATGAACTTTCCTAGCACTACTTTCAAAGTGTCCCATAAGTTTGGGTATTTTGTGTCTTCTTCATTCTCATTGAATTCTAGGAAGTCTTTAATTCCTTTTTTATTTCTTCTTTGACCCAGGAATGGTGCAATTGTGCATTATTCAATTTCCCTTAGTTTGTAGGGTTTCTGTAATTTGTGTTGTTGTTGAATTCTAACTTTAACACATAGTGGTCTGATAAAGTACATCGAGCTATTCCAACTTTTTTTGTACCTGTTGAGGTTTGATATGTTGCTGAAGATGTGGTCAATTTTTGAGAAGGTTCCATGTGTCGCTGAGAAGAAATTATTTTCTGTTGTGTTTGGATATAGTTTTCTATAGATGTCTGTTAAACCCAATTGGGTCATAACTTCTATTGGTTCCTTTGCTTCTTTTTTAAGTTTCTGTCTGGTATTCCTGTCTAGTGGTGAGAGTGGAGCGTTGAAGTCTCCCACTGTAAGTGTGTTGGGCTTTATATGGGATTTCAGTTTTAGTAATGCCTCCTTTTTGAACGTGGATACCTTTGTATTTGGGGGCATATATGTTCAGAATTGAGACTTCATCTTGGTGGATTTCTCCTGTAGTGAGTATGAAATTACCTCCTTCATCTTTTTTTTGTTTGATTGTATTTTAAAGTCTAATTTGTTAGATATTAGGATTGCTACTCCCCGCTTGTTTCTTGGGTCCATTTGATTGGAAATTTTTTCCCAACCCTTAACTCTGAAGTAATGTCTTTCTTTGAAGTTAAGATAAGTTTCTTGTATGCAGCAGAAGGATGCATTCTGTCTTAAAATCCGTTGTCAACCTGTGTCTTTTTATGGATGAATTAAGACCATTAATATTGAGGGATATTAATGACCATTGGTTGCTTATTTTTGTTTGTTTTGGAGTTGGTGGTGGTGGTGGAATTGTCTGTGGATTTTCACCCCTGTTTTCTTTTGGTTGTTAGTAAGGTGGGATTATCTATTGCCTATGTTTTTCTTGTTGTAGCTAACTTCCTTGGGTTGGAGTTTTCCTTCCAGAACTTTCTTTAGGGCTGGATTAGTGGCTATGTATTGTCTAAATCTGTTTTTGTCATGGAATGTATTGTTTTTATTGTTTTCTCCATCTATATTGATTGAAAGCTTTGCTGAGTATAGCAGTCTGGGCTGACATCTGTGCTCTCTTATTGTTGGTAGAATATCTATCCAGGACCTTCTGGCTTTCAGTTTCCATGGAGAAGTTAGGTGTAATTCTGATAGGTTTGCCTTTGTATATTATTTGACCTTTTTCCTTAGCTGCTCTTAATATTCTTTCTTTATTCTGTATGTTTGGGATCTTGATTATTATGTGGATAGGGGATTTTTTTGTGATCCACTCTATTTGGTGTTCTGTAAGCTTCTTGTACTTTCATTGGCATGTCTTTCTTTAGGTTGACAAAGTTTTCTTATATGATTTTGTTAAGTATGTTTTCTGCCCCTTTGAGGCGGTTTTCTTCACCTTCTTCTATATCTACTATTCTTAGGTTTGGTCTTTTCACGGTACCCCATATTTCCTGCATATTTTGTGTTAGGGATTTGCTGGACTGAAGATTTTCTTTGGTCGATGAATCTATTAGCCCTGGTGTATCTTCCATCTCTTGTATTCTATTAGCTATGCTTGCATCTGTCGTACCAGACCATTTGCCCAGCTATTCTATTTCCAGAATTCCTTCACTCTTTTTTTATTGTCTCTATTTCAGCTTTAACCCCTTGCATTGTCTGAATTGTTTCTTGCAATTTTTGGTTTGTCTTTTCCTCTTTCTTGCATTTGTAGAATTTTTTTGGTTTGTTTTTTCTTCTACTTCTTGCAATTTTTGCATTTTTTGGTTTGCTTTTTCTTTTATTTCTTTAAGGGATTTTCTAATATCATCTTTGAGGACCTCTATCATTTTCATCAAGTTGTTTTTCATTTGCTTCATCTGCATTGGGCTGTTCAAATCTTGTGGGTATAGAGTCTCTAGACTCTGGTGGTATCATATTGGTTTTTCTGTTGTTGGGTGTGTTTCTATGTTGTCTCCTTCCCATCATTTCTACCAGTGGGTGCAGAAGGAGTCTCTTCCTCTCCTGGTGGGTATGTGACTATGGTTCCTTTCCGGTGGATGTGAGCAGGTCCAATATTGTGGTTGCTTTCCTCTTGCATGGATAGAGACGTTCTTAGTACCAGGGCCATGGCAATCTTTGGGTGGGCTGGACCCTGTCAGGATGGGATCTGCAGTGTGCCATCCACAGGTCTCCCCTGGTTCTGCTCAGGGCCCCAGAAGTTAGGCTTGCCTTTCCTGTGGGTGGAGGAAGGGATTATGGTGCTGGAAGCCTCTGGGCGGGCTGAATCCTGTCGGGATAGGATTTGCATTGCACAGTCCCCAGCTCTCAGGTGGTTCTGCTCAGGGCTCTGGAAGGTAGGCTGCAAACAGTCCCACACTTGCCTTGCCTGTTCCGTGGGGCTTGGGCACTGGCAGTAGTACCCCATTTTATAAATGTACTGCATTTTCTTTATTCTTTTTTCAGTTGTAGGACATCTATTTTGTTCTGGATATTAAGAATAAAGCCCTATGAACATAGATGAGTCAATGTCGTTGTGATGTGATTGAACATTTTAATTTTAATTTTAAATAGCTTGCTTCACATGTCAATCCCTGTTCCCTTTCCCTCCCCTCCTCCCACACCCCCCAACATCTCCCACAGCCTCCTACCCTATTGCCACTTCCTTCCACATAGAGAATATCTAGAGTATGTCATTTCACTCAGGCAGGGTCCAGGCACTCCCCTAAGAGTCCAGGCTGAGAGAGCATCCCTCTTTGTGTTATGGACACATGAATTCCCTTTGTATGCCAGGTATAAACACTGATCAATATATTGCCCAGGGCCCCATAGGTTGCCTAGGCCTCCTCACTGACTTTCACCCTCAGGGGGTCTTGATCAGTCCAATGCTGGCCTCCCAGCTGTCAGTCTGTGGTCCAAGAGCTCTCCCCTGTTCAGATCAGCTATCTCTGCTGGTTTTGCCAGCTCATTCTTTGCCAATTTGCTCATCGCTCCTGTCTCTCTGTCCCTGGGTTCCATGGGTTGAGTTCAGTGTTTAACTGTGGGTGTCTGCCTCTTCTTCTACCAGTCACTGGATGAATGCTCCAGGATGGTTAAAAAGACATCAAGTTCATTATCAGGGATGGGCATTCAAGGTGGTCTCTCCACTATTGCTTAGCTTGCCAGTTGGTATCATCCCTTTAGATCACTAGAGGACACTCTGGGGACACTCTGGTGCCTGATCTGTCTTCTAACCTATGATTCCCTCTTCCCCCTTTTCTACCTCCCACTCAACCTTCCTTTTCCCCCATGACCTACTCTCTCTTCCTCTTCTCCCCCTGTATAGTTGGGTCTTAAGGTCAATAGATGCATAATTTGCTGAGAAACTGCCACAATGACTTCCAAAATGGCTGTACAAGTTTGTACCTTCACAAGCAATGGACCAGTGTTCCCCTTGCTCCACAGGCTTTCCAGCATGAACTGTCACTTGTGATTTTGATCTTAGCTTTTCTGACAGGTATAAGATGGAATCTCAGAGATGTTTTAATTTTCATTTCCCTGATGACTAAAGATATTAATCATTTCTTAAAGGACTTTTTGCCTATTTCAGATTCTTTTGTTGAGGAATCTCTGTTCAGAGCTGTACCCCATTTTTATTGGATTATTTGTTTTGTTTTGTTGTTGTTTTTATGATGTCTAATTTCTTGAAATCGTTATAAATTTGTAAATTAGCCCTCTGTCAGATGTGGAGGTGGTAAAGTTCTCTTCCCGTTCTGTAGGCTGCCATTTTGTCTTACGTATAGTGCCCTTTGCCTTAAAAAAGCTCTTCAGTTTCCTGAGGTCCCATTTATTAATTTTTTATCTTAGTGCCTGCACTATTAGTGTTTTGTTCAGGAAGACATTGGAGGCATTTTCTTAATTGAGGTTTCCTTCTCCCAGATGAATTTAGTTTGTGTCAAGTTGACATAAAACTATCCAGCACATCATAACCTTATTTATAAATGAAGCCATTCCTGGATGAGCAAAAGATAGATTTTAAAGGAAATGATGTTGATCCTTTTTCTGGCTTTTCCCCTTGATCCAAAAGTGAAACTTGTGATCTCCTCTCTTGTCAGTTAATTGGACTCTGCATGAAGAACTGAATTGAATGAAGAAGGAACACACATTGGCAATTATTGATGGAGCTATTTATTCTCCAATGTCTTTGCAATTTCCAACAGGCATTAACTGTGCATCACCAGTTGTTTCTTCATCCTTTTCTTTGCCCTCTGATTGGATGGAGGGGATAGGGTTCAGTGTTCAGCTGTGACCTTCGCCCTCGATAAAACCTAAGCACTGGGGTTGCACTGTTAACTCAGAAGTTCAGATAATTCACATCAGTGGAAATTTCCTCTTTGTCCCTCTGTGAATAAAGCCATTTCTGAGCAATTCTATATACCAAAGAGGAAGTGTTTAATCTAATTCAGGCTTATCCTTAGCAACCTTGCTACCTGGTAGCATCAGTTACACAGTAAATCAACAAGAGTCACCAATTACGTACAATTCTTTTCTCTTTATTCTGCCAATTTTAAAGTCATAATATGCTGTTTTCCAAGTTGGATTTCTCCATTTGTCTAGAATTTGTTTAAAAGTTTTCCAGAATGTCTGAATTCCTAAGTTTAAATATGTAATGCTAAGTTAGAATTACTCTAGATATGCTAATTTTACATGATTGTGGTTAAATCTATCACTGTGCATCTCAGCAATATTTAAACTTATTAGCTGTGTGCTTGTGTGCACATGGCAATCATTATTAACTAAACCGTAATTATGCCATAATCACTGAGTCTGAGAAACCCAATTACAGAATCAGAGAAATCAAAGACTAAAGGGGCAAGTGCCAAAATGACTTCACTTGACAAAAATGAAATTTTGGTTTAGTTTAGCTTGGGTGTATGTGTGACTTCATGGAATGTGTGGACATGCAGGCCCATATATGCATGCAGAAGCCAGAATGGGCCATCAGGTATCCTGCTCTATGATTCTCCCCTCGATTCATTTGAGATTGAGTCTCTCACTGAAGCTGGAACTAGGCCAATAGGTAGCAAGTGCCAGTAATCCTCCTGTTTCTGGACATCACAGCACCAGGATTGCAAATGTTCCAGGCTTTTTACTTGTTTACTTGCTTGGTTTCATTTTGTTTTGTTGGTGGAGTAATCTTTTTTTAATAATGATATAAATAATGTTTTATAAGAATTTACAAAAAAGTCATGTAATTAAAACATATTTCCCAAAGGAAAATCATGGTCTAAGATCAAGAGATGAGAGAAATGTCTCCCCTTTCTTACTGCTTCTTCTAAAAATGTTTAGCTTTTTAACACGGAAGATGTACTTGAGGACTGGATTTCACACAGACAGAATGGTACAAGCACTTGGTTCTCCTTGCTTCATGGGCTGGTTATAGTCCTAAGGAGACATACAGTGCTGCCTGTATCTACCTGGCTTCCCATTCTTGGTACTGTTTAGTATTTAATCGCGTGACTGGCATGGCTTCTGTTTCTATTTTGTTCCCTCATTTAAGGCGTTCTGCTTTGAGGTGATAGGGTGCCAAAGGAGACTCTTGAGCTCCCATCTTTGTCTTCTCGGCAAAGCAGCATGGAGAAAACATCAGTTTGTTCAGCTGAAGTTCTCTTCCTGGTTTCTTACCTTCTGCCACCGCAGTTCATTTCTCTGGTGGCATAGACTGAAAGTGTCACAGGTAACTAACCGGCTTCCTCTCCTTCAAGTTCTACTGTTGAAGCATGCTCAATCTGACCTTTTTTCTGTAACTCTAAGAATGGGCAGTATCTGCTTGTTTTTTCAGCTTTTTCTGTGGTGGTCCCTACATGGACTATCAATGTGAGTACTAGGGATTTTTAATTGAGGTCCTCATGCTTATGCGGTAAGCATTCAGAGTTTGCCTTGTTCTCTAAAGGAACAAAACTGACAGTGAATAGTTTCATTCTGTGTGTGTGTGTGTGTGTGTGTGTGTGTGTGTGTGTGCATGTGTATCCTAGTAAGGGTAACTATAACTTAAATGAAACACCATACCAAAAGCAAATTGGGGAAGAAAAGCAATGTGGCTTACATTGTCACACTGAAGGAAGGCAGGACAGGAACTCACATGGTAGGAACCTAGAGGCAGGAGCTGATTCGGAGGCCTGAAGGAGTGCTGTTTCCTGGCTGATTCTCAGCCAGCATTGTTACAGAACCTATGAACCACTAATCTAGGGATGACAACACCCACAATGGGCTGGGTCCTCCCCCATCAATTACTAAGAAAATGTGCCACAACCAGATCTTGTGGAGTCATTTTCTCAATTGAAATTCCCCTTATTCCAGTAGCTCTAAATTCTGTCAAATTAACATAAAAGCAGCAAGCGATATATGTATATATGTTTATTAGAGTGGCTTACAGGCTGTGGTGTGGCTGTCCAACAATGACTTTCTCAACAGCAAAAGCCACAAATTCAGTAGTTATTTAGTCCATGAGGCTAGATATCTCAGCTGGCCTTCAGTGCACATTGGGATCCTGAAGAGGTTCTAGTACAAAAGAAGGAATGCTGCTGTCATTCCTTGTCAAGAAGAGTGAGCACAAGCAGTCAAAAAGCGAAAGCTACCTTCTCACTTGTACTTTTTTGTAAAGTGCCCACTAGAAGGTGTGGCTCAACTTAAGGTGAATCTTCCCACACATCCATTGATCCTGTCAAGAAAATCTCTCACATTTGTAGCCAGCTGCTTGAGTTTCAGTTGGTCCTGTGTATTCAAGTTGACGATCAAGATTAGCTACTACAGCAATAATACCCACTGAACTCTCTCTCAAACCCAAAATATTTTAAGTCTAATTTATTACCCATCTGGACAGTTATATAAAATAAAATATTTTACTCTTATATTTATGTGCCTAGAATTCACTCAAGAAGATAGATTCTGCACCAGTGTTAAAATACTGAGGTGTTCACCTACTATCCTGTCAGATTAGCCTTGAGACTTCCCATATAACTCCTTCTAAAAAATTGTAATCTTGTACAGTAAGTGAGAAGGATTCCATGGTTTTTGTGACTACATGACAGCCAGACATGATAATACATGCTAACTCGACAGTTATTTTGCAGATATTCTGATGTTATCAGCATTTTCTTAAGGAGTCATCAATTTATCCATCATTATATTCATTGTGCATTCTAAGACACTCTCTTTCAAGGCACCATTCTAAATTGTGGGAAACAATGCTGATCAAAATGGAGTCAGGCTTCTTTTATCAGAATCTGCATTCTAGTGGGCTAATGATGTTAATTAGTAAACCAGAATCAGCTTGTGTTAAATGCAATACAAGAAGAGAAAAGGTAATATTATGTTGTTTAAAGGAACCAAGATATTTAAGCAGAGTGGCTGAATTTATCGAACAGTAAACCGCAGGAAGATCTGAGAAAGGACTTTTCCAAAAGAGAACACAAAATTTATTTCCCTGAGACCAGAAGTTTCCAATTCCTTATACGAAAAAGATCAGGTCAAAGATAATCAGACAATAAATTAGGAACAAATAACTGTGTTTCAGCTAATTCTAATATGAATTCACTGTAGGGTTTTAAATGGGTGATTGAACATCATGATTTTATATTTATTAAGATAGATACTAAATAGAGTTTAAGTGTAGTGAAATTGGCCATTATAAAAGTGAAATTCTGCTAATTTTATATGTGCATATAATCTCATTACCACAATTGCCATATACAGTAGCTCTAGGGTTCAGAATCACCATGATCCCTTGGAGTTACCTTCATCCACAGCAAATCTCTTTTCTATCCCTGTGGCTTTCCCTTCATAGAAGGGAGATAAAGAAGACACCATGGAGGATATTGCCAATGGCCCTTCTTTAACTTACCACAATGCCCTTGATCTCCATCTACATTGCTACTGTATCTATAGTTTATTTCTTTTTATTACTTAATTCAAACTTTATCCTATTGAATCATAGTCCAGGACATATCTACTCTGAAAATTTTCCACAGTTTTCTTCCCTCAGATGTGAGGTAGACTGTATAGATATTAATATATATTTTCTCACGAATTGCTTCCCTGCAGTAAAAACCTAGAAATAGGATTACTATGTCATGTAATGTGTGTACTTAATTGTAGAAGAACATACTGAGCTGTTTTCAAAAATGGCCACACTATTTGTTGTTCTCAACAGCAAATTAGGATTTTCACTCTCCCACTCTCTTTAAGCACTCACTGCTTGTGCTCACTCTTCTTGACAAGGAATGACAGCAGCATTCCTTCTTTTGTGATTGATCCTTTCATACATATTTTAAAATTCTGGCTGTGGATGATGAAAGGAAAGTGACTGTAATGGACAATAGAAGACAGAAACAAAGCAGTTATGACATGGTCTTCAGAAGTCAAGGAGAATGACAATACTGACTTGAATGAAGGTCTAAGCAGACATACTATGAAGTGTCAGTCCCTGGTATGATTTGCAAGGTTAATTGCATGGAAGAGGATTTGCTGAGGAATTGGAGATAATGTATAAGAGAAGAAGTCAGTAAATCTAGAACTATGTGATAATATGTGGTGCCTCATATTTGAGATGAGATTTATAGATATAGGAATTGCAAAAGGAAATCAGGAAGATGTCATATCATGTAATGTTACTCTTTAACCTTTAAGGTATGAGTTAATTCAGTGACTATATTAATTAAAATTCATAAATCAGATACATGAGTCTCAGTCAGAATTGTGAAACTAACATTTGAGAGTAAATGTCCTTGTGATGTTTAAAATCTACATATGGGACAATGTTCCTAAAGATGTGTAGAGAAGTGAGCCTATGTCTTGTCACATCAACACTGAACTTAGGGAGAGAAGGAGGCGCTAGTATAGTGACAGAGGTTTAAAGTGGCCAACTAGAACAGGAGTTTTAAAAAGTCAACTTTATAACACCATTATTGCTTTATGTCATTACCTGATATGGGAGTAAAATACATACAAGAATAATGGACCAAAAATTTGTAGTTCTCAATAATCATCAGGTTTGGTGGAGGCTGGTGATCATTCACTTCGTATTTTGCAACAGATTGTCAGTACTTCAAATTTAGAAGGAAGTTTGTTATATCACAAAATGAGATGAAATTTATAAGGCCAAACTTGTTTGGATCAAATCTGAAGAAAGAAAGATTAAAAGTGAGACCTGAATGATGTGGTTAAGAGTATAGTGAATGCCTGAAAAGAGCAGTATACTTATCCATGCTATATTTTCCAGTACATAAGCATGTAAAGTTGGAAGTATGTGGGGGAGATGCCAGCATCAGAACCCAGCATGTTGGACTTGAATGCTCTATCCATCCCTTCTAGAACCTCAATATAGCAGTAAATTGATATTTCTATCTATACATCAGATCATGATGTTCTTTCTGTTCAGTTTCTGCTTCCAGTAAACAATCCAAACCTCATTTTGCTGATGGGACTCCACCCATCTGGTCCACTTCATTCCATGATCTTCTGTGAGCTTCACCTCTTACACACCATGTCAGACACTAGGCATGCAGTGGTGACTGAGCAGAATGCCCATTATATTACTTCCAATTCTACGAACACTCTCCCATCTATCTAATGTGTTCCCTTTCAAGGCATCTGCATAGCTCATAACCTAACTTCCTTTACATCATTCCTCAAAACTACCATCTCGGAGACTCTTCCTTAACTGCTCAGTATCACATTAGTCCACTGTTCTCTCCACTGCTTTGGTTTTCTCCTTAGTGCTTTCCATTAAGTGGCATACTACACACCTATATTTGTATGTATTGATTCTACTAATTGTCCATCTGATTTGTGACCTCCTTGATTCACTAAATTTTGTCTGTCTTATATAATGCTAACAGATAGTAGCTAATGGATGAATTACACTGGCTAAGTGAACTGAATGCTATACATAAGTCACATATGTCTAACATATTATAAGAATATTACAAATGATTCCATGACTATTAGTACTTTCATTTTTGTTAATAGTTATTTTAATTCTTTAAGTAGTAACCACAATAAAATTCTGAGGCATAACTCTACCAAATTAGTCTTTTCCAAAAGTGTAGTCTTCAGACTGCTTTATTGGCCTTCACGGGAGCCTTGAGACAGGTCATGCAAGAAACCTGGGAGAGCTGTGTAGCTGAGATCTGAGCCTTCAATGAGTCCTGAGCTACATTTAGATACAGCTGATACTAAAAGCCATTTTAATTTCTATATTGTATGACACAAACTTGTAAAACATGTCTGTCATTACTATAAATCTGCCAGGAAATGGGCTGTCTTTCTACAAGAAATTGTAACAGAGGAACAAGTATGTTACATTCCAAACTACCTAAACTATTGATCACTAACCTGGGCCTCTTTATATCTCTTTCCCAGCTCAACTGTCTAGAGGTGCAGCCCCCATTTCCTCTGCACTGATACAAAAACAAAATAAAACTAGTCTCCACACAATATAAAGATAGTTAATGAAAATAGTGAAATTTGTAGTGATACAAGGCCTCTGCTAACTACTTTCAATTGATGTATTTACTCTTCTAATTTCTCTGTTAAACCTAAATTTGCCTCCTCCAAAAAAGTCCTAAATATCTAGTAACTTTAGTGTGAAGTTCTGCTACTTCCCAGCTTGTCAGGAACTACAGAATCATAGGCTTTCATGGACACACCAGGGACACACTCACATGGCAAGCCTGTTCAGTTCCACCGGTGGTAACCAATAATTATGCACACCAGAGGTCACAGCCAAGCAACTGAGCACAGCACTGGAGCCAACACACCAAGAACTGCTCTTAATCAGCAAACCCTAATGGATCTGGGACCATTTGAACCCAGTGATTTCCATTGTTTCATAAACCAGCATCTCTGTCCTAGTAACTCAGCAATACACGTCAACCTCTAATCCCAAATAAATATTTTTTTTTGTTTTTATGAGACAGGGTTTCTCTGTATTGTTTTGGAGGCTATCGGTCCAGCCCAGCCTCAAACTCACAGAGATCCGCCTACCTCTGCCTCCCGAGTGCTGGGATTAAAGGCATGTGCCACCACTGCCCGGCCCAAATAAATATTATTTTAAAACATAAAGCAAATGAGTAAAGTGGAACTCTAATTCTTTACCTAACATTAAACATAATTTGTGTTTTAGAGTCTGACCAACTAATGACTAGGTGAATATCTATCTGACAGTGCTTTGGTGGCTAGTGGAATGGTTAAACTAGTTACTCAGCCATCAACAAGCACCTATCTGGTGGTACCTCGGTGCCATCAGTCAGGAGGAAATGTTAGGTCTGAAAGCAATGTTCTAGTGAGGAACGACAGTGGTAGAGACAAAAATGGTAGCATGGGTGGTGCGATCTATTTAAAGCAACACCCAATCAGGTCTTGCTAAGAGTGAGTGTAGAGGTTTTGGTAGTTGGGAGAAATGAAGGTGGATAATCCCCATTAGAAACTGACTACCACTCTTTCAGGTAAGAACGATACGTTATCTATGAGGTCTCATCATAATTCCAGACAAGTAATGCCAGCAAAATTCCTTCCTCTTCCCTTTTCTGCCTCTCCTCATTTCCTCCCCTCTTCTTCCTCCCTCTCTTGCCCCCTCCTCTCTTACACTCTTTTCCCTTCCTGTCTTTTCTCTTCCACACTTTCCCTTTCCTTCTTTTTGTTCCCTTCCCTTTATTTCACACACTTTCCCCTTCCTTTCCTCTTCACTCTCTTCTTTTCAACCATTAGATTTTTCTTCTTTTTTATTATTTATTTTTATTTTTAAATTTAAAATTAAATTAGAAACCAGGTTGCTTCACATGTAAATTCTGGTTCCCTATCCCTTTCCCTCCCCTCCTCCCACGCCCTCCCACCAACCCTTCCAATATCTCCCCATTTCCCCAGGGAGGGTGAGGCCCTCCATAGGGGTATCCATAGTCTGTCATTTCATCCAGGGCAGGGTCTAGACCCTCCCCAAAGAGTCCAGGGTGAGAGTGCATCTCTCATTGTTGGATGGGTGCCCAAAGTCCATTTGCATACCCAGGATAAATACTGATCTACTACCCAAGGCTCAATAGATTCCCTAGGCCTCCTCACTGACACCCACATTCAGGGGGTCTTGATCAGTCCCATGCTGGATTCCCAGGCTAATGATTGGGATTCAAGAGTTAACCCTTGTCAGGTCAGCTGTTTCTGGAGGTTAAACCAGCCCAGTCTTAACCCCTTTGCTCATCAGTTCTCCCTCTCTTTCACTGGATTTCTTAAGTTCAGCTCAGTGTTTAGCTGTGGGAGTCTGCTTATGCTTCAATCAGCCATGGAATGAAGGTTCTGTTTCCCAGACTCTCTGGCCATGAGATTGTAAGCTGGCACTCCACAGACCTATGTCTAAAATCCATATGTGAGAGAGTACATGTCATGTTTCTCTTTTTGTGACTGGGTTACCTCACTCAGGATGGTTTCTTCTAATGCCATCCATTTGCTTGCAAATTTCAGGATTCTATTTTTTTCTGCTGAATAGTACTCCATTGTGTAAATGTACCACATTTTTTTCTATCCACTCTTCAGTTGAGGGGCATTTAGATTGCTTGCAAATTCTGGCTATTACAAATAATGCTGCTATGAACATAGTGGAACAGATGTCCTTGTTGTATGAATGTGAATCTTTTGGATATATGCCTAAGAGTGGAGTTGCTGGGTCTTGTAGTAGGTTTATTCCCATTTTTCTGAGGAATCTCCATACTGATTTCCAAAGTGGCTGTACAAGTTGGCACTCCCACCAGCAGTGGAGGAGTGTTCCCCTTTCACCACAACCTCTCCAGCATAAATTGTCGTTGGTGTTTTTTATTTTAACCATTCTGACAGGAGTAAGATAGGATCTCAGAGTTGTTTTGATTTGAATTTCCCGGGTGGCTCAAGTGCCTCTTAGCCATTTTAGACTCCTCTACTGAGAATTCTCTATTTAGTTCTATAGCCCCCTTTTAAATTGAATCCTTTTGTATTTTGGAGACTTGCTTATTGAGTTCTTTGTAAATTTTGGAGATCAGCTCTCTGTCAGATGAGGTGGTGTTAGTGAATATCTTTTCCTATTCTGTGTGCTGCCTTTTTGTCTTGCTGACTGTGTCCTTTGCCTTACAGAAGCTTCTCAGTTTCAGGAGGTCCCATTTATTAATTGTTGATTTCACTGTCTGTGCTTCTGATGTTATGTTCAGGAAGCTGTCTCCTGAACCAATTCGTTCAAGGGTACCACCCACTTTCTCTTCTAAGAGGTTCAGTGTGGCTGGATTTATGCTGAGGTCTTTGATCCATTTGGAATTAAGTTTTGTGCATGGTGATAGACATGGATCTATGCACATTCTTCTACATGCCAGCATCCAGTTATGCCAGCACCATTTGTTGAAGATGCTTTCTTTTTTCCATTGTATATTTCTGATTCTGAGGAAGTTGGAAAGCATCCCAGTGTACTTAAGATTTTATATTTGAATTTTTGTCAGGAAAATTTATGAATGCTGTATCAACCTTGGATTTTTGTGTGTGACTTTTGATTTTGTATTTCTCCAAATGTCAAAGTAAATGCCAATTCCATATGATACACTGCAGATGAGAAGTGTCAAGATAGGGTTGATGTGTTTCTGGGGTGACCATCATATGACAGCTGCATAGATAACAAACACTTAAGCTCATTCAAAGAGGAACATAGGGGCAAAAGAAACTACAAGAAGCTCAGCTGCCCACCAGAATTCTGTAAAAAGAGAGCTGTATCAGAATGGTAGATGTTTGCTCTTCACACCGTCCAGCACATGCCATTTTCACAAAAGCCTTCCACATAAAAGCCCAAAAGACCTCTGACAGCTGTAAGAAATTCACGATGAAAAGGTAGAACAAAGTCCAAATTCCAGTACTTCATGGTTTATCTTCTAATGTGGGGTTCTAATTGTACAAATTAAAATTTAACAACAAAGATTAGTAAGGAAATAATACTTGGAAAGCTCTTTCATGGCAAATGAGCAGCACAGCTGCATTTTAAGCATCAGTAAAAATTCCCCAAATACCCAAAGGACCAAGTAGCTGAGCCTACCCTAAAATAATATCGCCAAGACACAGATGCTGACCACATTTTCCCACTGAACTTCATGACAGTATGAATCCCATGTAATTCATATTTATAGTATACTAGTGAAACTCTAGTATTCTACGTTTTAAAAACGTATCATATAATAGTTATTCCTTCATACCTAAATCACATTAAATATGTAAGAGAAATAACTTAAATGGAAAAGTGCATTCAGTCCTAAATGCTTATGATGTTCTCAATTATTTGGGGGAATACTAATCTTGATCTTTGGCATGGATTTTTGACCTTGTTCTTTAGAGTGACTGAACACTTCTGTCCAGGGAAAAATTTGAGAAAATTAAAAAAAAAACCTAGAGTTACCAATATTCAGTGTCCTGCTATGTGAGGTCTTGATTTTCATTAAATCCCTTATGAAATTTCTGGAAGGCATGTGACAGAAGCAACTAGACCATGCTCCCTGTTCATCATATACCAGAACTTCAGTGATTGCTAATGTTCTAAGAATTCGAGAGGCATTGACTGCTTTGGGCTTCAGCTGACGATATTTATCACTTTATAAAGATAATTTCAATGAAGACCAATCTTTCCTGTTGTGTGGGTTTGTAATTAACAGTGAATATTTTTAGGTTATTAAGTGTGTTTTGGCAAATTGGCGCTATCTGGAAGTACAAGCCTAGTAAAAAAGAAGACTCATTCAGGAGTGACTTTAGTTGTTTCCTCCCAGATATCCACTCTTCATGAACCTCACTATTTCTCAGCTTCTTGTTCTGGATCTTCTGGGCTTTGTTTTCTGAACTTGGTGACAGGAGTTTAAGTCACCAATTCTGTTTCTCTTTTGGATGCTGTTAGAAATGATTCATCTTGGTTCACCAGAGAACAGCCCTTTACTTAAGCGCACTGGTCCTTTGCCATCTTGTAAAGAAAGGAAGCACTGAAGAGAAACAAACACACCTAGAATCATATGTTCAAAATCCAATCTCAATAACAACAGACCCTTTTGGGTTCCAGCATGTGGGAAGAATTCCAGGTATGTACTAAGCAAATCAGCCTGCCTGTGAGTATAAGTTTATTGAACTAAACATCCCCACTGTATTAAACATGTAGAGCTGCACTAGATCTGAAGAATAGTCACTCTCTGTCTCTCTGCTGTCTCTGTCTGTCTTCCTGTCTTCCTGTCTGTCTGTCTGTCTGTCTGTCTGTCTGTCTCTCTGTCTCTGTCTCTGTCTCTGTCTCTGTCTCTGTCTCTGTCTCTCTCTCTCTCTCTCTCTCTCTCTCTCTCTCTCTCTCTCTCTCTCTCTCTCTCCTCTCTCTCTCTCCTGCAGCTAGCTTTTCTATATTTTGTGTGCCGGTTGCTTATACGTTTAATTAACATACTATACTGCACAGTCTCCATTTTCCAAGCAGGTCTCTAGGTTTATGGATACCAATTAGTCCTGCATGTACTTAAAATGCATCTGGAAAGTATTGAGAGGAATTAAATGGAGGATTTATCGTTACCAGAGTAGGCACAAATGAGGCCAATAGATTTGTACAAAGGACAACACTCAACAATGTTGCTCAAAGCTGATGACTCTGAAAATATCATGATATTAGTGCTTACTCAAGTACTTTGGGACATGCTTAGAACTTTTTTCTGCTGTTATTTCATATGTATACTGCAGATGAAGCTAGAAATATAGGCCTCTAATTCAGATCCACCAACAAGCAACTGAAAATCACATTGCTCTTATCATGGTACAGTGGGAACTGTGGATGTTGTAGAAAATTAATGCCAGGGAAAGGTTTGGGAGAATTTCAAATCATTCAGCCTTAAGTTATGAGTATTTAGCTTTGCCAATGAATATACCGTTCACTTGTTATATATGGCATTTGTGGAGGACACAGGTTTTGGAGACAGTACAGATAGATGGGTATGGAAGTGTTTAGTACTTAGCAATATCCTCATAAGCATTTTTATGTTTTGATTTATGCAATCTTTATATAATCTTCACAGAGTAGTTGGAAGGTAAGAATAATAATCTCTAAAAGGAGATGAAAGTTGAGCCCAAGTGGAAGTTGGTAAAGCTGCTTAGGAGGCGTGGTCTGAATTAAAATCCAAAGGGTCTACTCATTTGTTTTACCCTAATGTAGTTTCTACTGGGAATTGCTTGTTTTCCATAAAGTAGTTTTTCTCACATACAGAGATATTTAAAATGACTTCATTTTTTTTAATTTACCGAGTGAGGTAACACAGACCCAGAAAGATAAACACAGTGTGTACTCACTCATAAGTGGATAATAGATATAAAGGGTAACCAGCCTATAGTCCATGATCCTAAAGAAGCTAAGATAACCCTAAGAGAGACATACATGGATCCTCCTTGGTAGGGGAAATAGACAAGATATCCTGAGAAAATTGGGAGCACATTAGAGTGAAAAGGTAAAGCAGAAGGTGAATGGAAGGGAGGAGGAGGAGTGGAGGGAGGAGAACATGAGGGAACTAGATGGTGGAGATGGGGGAAGTGTTGTTAAAATGTTTAGGTTTATCCAGTAAGGAGACACAAACCGCGATTCAACGATCCCACATGGAGTTTATTGGTGGACGGGGAGGGAAAAGGGGGGTGAGAGGTAACCAACCTGTGCAGAGCAGAGAGAGGGGGGGTGGGTGGGTTTCAGATGATTTATAAAGGGGATGAGGCACATGCGCATTGAGTCCCACACGAGTGATGTAGTGGTGATGTAGCCGCGTCACTGGGCATGCCTGGTCATCAAGGGGCAGAGTTAATAAGATATCTGAGTCCCTACAGGAAGGACAGAGAGGGAGAGCAAGGAAAGAGATACCTTGTTTGAGGGAGTCATTATGGGGTTAGTGAGAAACCTGGCACTAAGGAAATCCCCGGGAATCCACAAAAATGACCCCAACTATGACCCAAAGCATTAGTGGAGAGGGTACGTGTAATCAGATTGATGGCTACCTGAATTGTTATCATATAACCTTCATCCAGCAACTGAAAGAGGCAGATGTGGGGATCCACAGCTAAGCCCTGGCCCTAGATTCCAGAGTTCAGTTGAAGAGAGGGAGGAGTGATAATATGAACATAGGGGTCAAGACCATTTTGCGAATACCCACAGAGACAGCAGACCTAAGCTAGTGGGAGCTCACTGATTCCAGACTGACAGCTGGGGAACCTGCATAGGACCAAACTGAGCCCTTTAAATGTGGGTGATAACTGTGTGGCTTAGGAAGTCTGTGAGGCCACTGGCAGTGGGACCAGGATTTATCCCTAGTGCTTGAATTGGCTTTTTGGAGCCCATTCTCTTTGGAGGGATACCTTGCTCAGCCTAGATAGAGGGGGAATTACCTTGGTCCTGCCACAAGTGATGTGACAGACGTCATTGACTCCCCATGGGAACCCTTATTTTCTCTGAGGAATGGATGGGGTGGGGTGGGTAGAAGTTGGGGAGAGTAGGGGGGAGAGAGTGGAAATGGGCTTGGTATGTAAAATGAGAAAAGATTGTATTAAAATTTTAAAAACTCAAGAAAAAAAGGAAAATAAAAAATACAGAAGAGAAAGACAAAAGGAGTAAGCAGAAAGGAAAGTAGGTTATTTTGACTAGAAACCCACTCTAGGAAATGTTTGGAACAGGATAAACATGATCTCAGCACAGACATGAGTTGGGTGCAAGGATATGTTTTGTATCTGATTAATAACTGAGATATTTCTTTTTACTTGTCTACAAACATAATTGTAAAGAAGTTAGGTGGCGTAAACTTAAGAACAAGAGCCACATGCTACAAATTACAGGGCTGTCAGCTCAGGATATAGTACACATGAAGCCACGAGTTTGTGTGAAATATAGAGAGAACCCTGCTTGTTCTTGTCTCGATCCAAAGTTTGTTATTGCCACAAAGAAACGTTGTCTGGAACATAGGTCTTTAAACTTCATGACTAAATGGGGCCCATTGTTTTAGTTTGACCTTCTAGTTAACAATGTGTTTCATATCTTAAAAAAACATTGTCAAATGTGATGAAGAGGGAGCAGAGTGAATGCTGTTTGGGACCCAGAAAACCTAAGGTGTTTACTATCTGGCTTGTTTTACTTTTTCAAGAGAGCTTTTGGATTTCTTAGATGGTTCATTAAATATTTTCTTTTGACCTTCCAACTGGACAGTGATTGGACTGTCAACATACTGTAAGCAATTCCTTTAATGTTACATCTGTCTTCTCAAGCAATTCTCTCTCTGTTAGAGAGTTCAATTTACTAGCATGTGCATCTGGATGTGCAAAGTCGATAGAGTGGTTTCCATGAGAGAGGAATATGGAAAGGGCTCAAAGAGGGTGTTATTTAATAATCTGCACTGTGATAAAAATACTGTGTTAAAGTTGCAAACAAGGACACATGGACTTTCTTAAATAGATATAGCTGCTTGAGTATATAAATAATATCATGTGTTCCACATAGTGAAAAACATAGCTGTGTCAGTAAGACAAGACTGGTTGCAAAGAAATGCTGATTATATAGATTTTCCAGGAAGCAAACACTGAGCCAGATTTAGAGGTACATTAGCCTATCCATGGTGTAACCTTGCAAAAGACAAGGGAGGAAGGAGACAGAATTGAACAGAGAAGTCTTCAAACTAAAACTAAGTATGTAATGGCAGGATGGGGTAAAATTAGGAGGAGAGAAAATAAGATAGGCAGGGGTGGTAATCTTAGACCATGCACAGAGATGACAAATCTGAGCTGGACCAAAGGAGAGTTCTCAAGGAAATTTACATCTACGGTAGAATTCCCACTGAGCTGGACTGGCCATGTCCTAGTAACTCCCAATACAGTCATCGCTAGGTCCACTAGGAGAAGAAAATCTTCTCACTCAATGCCATGATGTATTCTGAGGGAGTCACAGATGATTCTGAACTCAGAGTACTCCATGGGGAGCCTTAAGAAAACAGGGAGAGCTACTTAGAAACCGAGAGTAAGAAAGGGATCTTTAAGAAATGTTTGCATTCAAATATCCTTTTCCTGTTCTAGTAAACCAAGATTAGTTTTTTTTTCCTTTGAGGGTATATTGCTCATTTCCCATAATCCTCTAAAGAGAAACTCAGAAGTGAAATACAATTAGTTCTCAGTGTCTTATACATAAATGAATCAATCACATTAACTTTTCACACAAAAGAAAAAGGTTGTACCAATGGTTTTGGGGCCTTAATTACTTATAACAAGAAAAAACTCCATTGTGCTCCTCACATATACCCTCATCCTATGTTAAAGGGTCATAAATTTTCAACATGAGTCATAGACAAGTATGACAAAAGAACTTACTTAGAAGTACTAAGCCAGATAGAAGAAATGATATCACATATTTCCTCTTTATTGAGAAGGTCTAATTTTCCTACAATTTCACAGATTTAATGAGTTATAATGGCAAACTTGCCTCCACTGGTGCAACCCCAAATCATTTCTCCCCTGATTGTCTACCATTGGCAAAGCAGCAAACATGAATCTGCCAAAATTTCTATCATATCATTTCATTCCTTTCCTGCAAAGTCCTAAATTCAGTAACACAAAGAATGAAGTCTTCATAAATGCATGATATCTCCACACCCTGCCCTATTGCTGTCTCCTCTCCATCACTTTCCACTGCCTCCAACCATGACAAAGACACGTTTGCACAAGTTCTTCTGCTGTCTTACAGACTCATCTTCCACAATGTGTGCACCAATTTTTGTTTTGAGTTGTAAGACAGTTAAAGACTTACAAAGAAAATATCAATTCCCCATATCCTTCATTAGCTTCACCTAGTATCAGTATATTATAAAACAGATGCTATAAGAAAACTACAAAATCAATATTGAAGAACTAGTTGAATGACCTGTAGATTTTTGTAGCTGGCACTGGTTCATTCATTGAAACCCTATTTTCTCTTTCAGAATACAGTCTACTGTACAGTATTGCATTTAATTTTCACATTTTCTTAGGCTCCTCCAATTTGTAATAACTCCTGACTCTTTGCAAGTCTTCTAAGATGCTGAAATTTTGAATGCACTACCAGATGAAGCATATCCTCCAGTTTGTAATACCTTATAATTTATAAGTCGTACTTTATTAACTCACAGGTTTCAGTTCTTTCCTCAAGCTATTTCAGGGAAATCTTTTCCAGTCATTTTATTTAAAATCCCTCCAAAGACTTTCTAGCATATTTCTAGCATATTTTTATTTTATCTGCTTATAAAGTTCAGATAGTCATCCTCTCTTCATTATATTTCTACTGTCAATATTCTCTTTAAAATGTTAATTCAAGGAAGAGATTTTTTTATATAACTCTTGTCTAACAAATTTCTAGAAAGCTACTGCTTATGTAAAAGATAGTAAGTTTTCTTAAAAGAATTCAGTGATTCCACTGGATATTTTGTTCTTTTAAAGGATACCAAAACAGGGTCTTACCGTAAGATTTGAGGTACACCCAGCAGCATTAATTCCAAAGATGCTAGAATTATCCAGTCAGTAGACTTTATAGGGTTTCATGTGATCTCTCACACATAGTTGTCAATTTTCTCTTTCAGGTCAGTTGTAACTATTATTTAAACTATATTATTCTTGCTGAACTATGCATGTCCAAATTTATAAGCTTGGATTTTTTCTATTCCTTCTTTCAAAAATTGATGAAATTATGGAAATGAAAACACCTCTTAGCCTTTATGACTACTATGGTTTACTCAGTCAAATGGATTTCAGATGCAGAAACATTTCACCCTCAAATGGGGCCTTTCAAAATCATTCTCTGACATTTTCACTCATGCAAGTGCAAATGCTTCCTGATTCATGGAGATTTGAAGCACATTAAAAACTCAGGCTGCTCTCAATTATGCTAGACTTGCTATGCCATTGGCAAATTATGCAAGACTATTTTTACTCATTTCCTTTTTCCTCCCACTTTTAGGTCCAAAAATAGTATTAGAGTTTCTATCCTAAGTGAGAAAAGGTGAAATAAGTAATAGGTGAAACTTGAATCCAGTAGTTTTATTGTTGGTGCCTATTGAAGAAGAGATCCAAAAGAAGAGATCCTAGCTGTCAAGTGACTTAACTTATTTGGGATCTCACTGTCTGGGACAATAAGAAAAATGATATAGAAAAATGATGGATTCTAATGTGTAATAGTGAGCATCCTTATAACTTCCTTGAGCCGAATTTCATATTAATTTACTAATTCATAAGTTCATTTGGCAAACATTCATTTTATTCTTACTGCTGTGAAGGGAATACACACACGATAACAAAGCCTATCTCCTCAGTAGTTTCAAAGGTAGGAGATACGGAAACCCAGGAAGTACCATACAGGCTGACAGAACAGAGGAATAACATAGGAGGTGTCTTTTAGAGCAAAGAGCAAAGTAAATTATCAAATATAGTGTGTGACTTGTGCAACACTAAAATCTGTGAAATAAAGTAGAAGGAGAAGCAGGCATAATTGTTCTATTCACAAAACTGATATTCTAACTGGAAAGAAAATTAAACAAGAACTTCCAAAATTTATTGTTATATAGTATCCCAATTCCATTTTCTGTTTCTGTAATAGAATATCCTAGCCAAAGCGACATAAGTGAGAAATGGTTTACCTGGATCACAATTCCAGGTTATAGTTTGTCATTGTTGGAATCTGAAGGAAGGAGTGACATTACATATGTAATCAAAAGCAGTGGGTAATGCACACAAGAGAACACTCAGCTAACTTTCTCTGTTGTACAGCCCAGAGTCCTAGGTAATGCTGCCATCTACAATGGGCAGGCATTCCCTTTACTCAAGATAACCTCCCAGATATGCCCACCTAAAGCAAGCTAATCTAGACAATGTCATGTTGAAACTTCTTTCCAGAGTGATTATAAGTCGTGTCAGGTTGACAATTAGAACTAACAATTACATACAACTGTGGTAAGAGATCTGAAGGAGCATGCAGTCTTCAAGGGATTTAAAGCGTTGAAAGGAAGGGACTCAGTTTGGGGAAATCCCTGGGGTTTGAGAATGGCAATATCTGGTACATATTCCTTCTGTGGAAGTTGCTTTGGGAGAGACTGTGACACGAAGACTGTGGGTTCAGCTGTGGGTGTTCTGAACATGAAGCAGCTGTGAGATCCATATTCTGTTTAAAGTAGGAAGCTAAAGATACATGTGTCATCAACAGAAAAGGCAGAACATCAAAAGAAAATATGAACATTGACCTATTGAAGGTTTCAGTCTCTCAAGAAAAAAATTACAGGATGAGAAGTATAACAAGTTTAGGAGCTGAACTTGAACAACACAAATATTGAACAGTTACGCAAAGCCAGATATGTCCAAAAAGGAGGCAGAATAAATATTCTGAAAAGGAGGAAAAAGTAATAAAATACAAGGAAAAGTCAAAAACCCTATTTCACTAAAAAGAGGTTGCCCTCAGTAGAGAAGGCAAAGTATCTTTTGGATATAAATGAATGTCAGTGCATATTTTCACCAGAATCGGTCTTATACCGTGTATACCTGAGCTGGACAGGAGACAGAAGAGGACACAAAGCTAAAAACAAGGTGCTGAACATGATGAAGGAAGCAGAAAGGTGACATATATAATTACATATGTGTATCTCCTACGCCACTCCCTCCTCTCCTTCTTTCTTTCTAAGTCTCTATGCTTATAATCTGAGAGTAAACATACACATATAAGCATTTATACACTGACTATATGTATATATGTAATCAGATTACAAAGATATATGTGCATAAATATATACATATACTCAGATTAAAAACATGTTTCATAAAGCTGATGTTCTAACTAGGGAGGAGAACAATATACAAGAACTTTCCAAATTAATCATTACATAGTTTCTCACTTCCATTTCCCATTTATTTGCATATATTTGTATATGATATGTAAATTATATTATATAAATGAAATAACCATATGGTATAAAATTGCATATTATATATATCTATCCCACAACTTATATCAAACAAATGATTAGGAAATAAAATCTAATCATTCAATTGGAATTCTGAGTCATAAGTGGACTTAAATTGGAAGTTATAGTTGTTTATAAAGATAGCTGAATGGGCAGCAGTACTTACTGTACAAACATGAGGACTTGAGGTCCAATCCCCAACACCCAAAAGAGACAATCTTATGTACAAAAAAAGCTGCAAAGATGAACAAAACTGAGAAGCTGTCAGTTAGACTAGTCAGTCAAACACAATGAAAGTGTGAATGGCTAAAACAGTAACCTGAACTAAACTAAGTAGCAGTCCCTCAAAACTTTCTGGAATGTAAAGGATTTTCAGAAAATATGAGCAGTTATATGACAACAAATTAGATGACCTACATGAAGTGAGGAAATATAATAGCAAAAAAAAGACATAGAAAATGCAGATACAAAGCTGTAATGGAGAATTAGTTTGTAAGTAAAACCTTGCCACAAGAAAAGACACAGGAAGAAGACATTACCGGTTGAATCTATGAAGTATTTAAACCGCACTACAAAGAAATTCTTCAGAACATTTCTCAAAAGCTAGAAGGAAACATTTGGCCAGGTCATTCTGTGGTTATAGTATTCTCCAAAACAAATGTTTCACAAGAAAAGAAATCAACAACAACAAAGATATTTGTGAGTGAGTCTCTCTCTCTCTCTCTCTCTCTCTCTCTCTCTCTCTCTCTCTCTCTCTCTCTCTCTCTCTCTCTCTCTCTCTCTCTCTCTCTGTGTGTATGTGTGTAATAAAGGAATCTAAAGAAAATACCTTAAATTCTGAACTCAATACCTATTGAAAATATTCTACATTATCAAATGATGTTAGCCCCAATAGTAAAACAAAAATAGTCAATGTAGTGTACCATATTAATAGACAACAAAGAATAATACACGATACCTTACTGATTTGTCAAATGCAAGATCTATAGACTACAAACAGAAAGAATGTATTTATCTGGTCATATGAGGAAGCGAAAAACACCCAGTCCACGCCATAATGAAAGGTAAAGGACTAAGTGTTCAGTTTCAGCATCATGAACAGGATAAGGATGTGTGCTATCAAGTCTCATACTTAACACATACTGGAGATTCTAGCCAGGACAATTAGGCAGTTATGCAAAACAAGAGACAAACAGTTTTGAAATAAGTAAAGCTAATTCTCAACAGTTGATATGAATATGATATGGGCCCATGCCTAGGAAAATGTAATACATCAATGTGAGCATACAGACACACATTGGAGGGAAAACTTAAAGATCAATAGAATACTACATTGTTATTAAAATAGTCCTGTTATCAATTTTTAAAATCTAAAATTGAATTTAAGGAAATATTCTATTCACAGTACAACAATAAAGTTACATTTTAGGAATATATCTAACAAAAAGAAACATAATTTTAAATTATAAAAGAACGGATGTAAGCAACTAAAAGAGACATAATTAAGGCATTTCGTTGAGGACAATATTGCTAAGATGCCAGTAGCAATCGAAATAAGCCAGGAGTCAATAGAATCCCTATCAACATTCCAGAGTTTTTATCTATAGTAATGGACCACCCCATTCTCAAGTATATGTATTATTTCAAGGGGCTCCAGTAGCAAAACAATCTTTAAAAGAACAAAGTATGAGCACTTTGAGCTCCCAGTTTTAAATCACTCAAATGCAATGATCTTCAAAACAGGGTGGTGCTGGTATAAACTTACAACTGTAGTTGATGAGCTATACTTGAAATTCCAGAAGTAAAGAAATGCGCTATGGTCATTTTATTTATAACACAGAATCCTCAAAGCTCAATAATACACATTTTAACTATAATTTAAATAGCTTTAAGAGTCATGTATAATGGACTATCCATTGTTTTTTTCTCAGAGGAACAGTACCAGTTTGTATGTTTATATGTGCTTGCTTCTTGCATTTATCTGAACAAATGTAATGCCTTGCCACTGTTTGTTAGAACTCTCTGTTAAACTGTAGGACTTTGGGCAGTCCCATTTCTTTACTAATTAAGTTAATTTATGCCCTTTCTTTGTGCTTATTCAATCTAGCCTACACATTGTTTTCTGAATTACTCTCTTCAATTTTAGGTTCTCAAAATCTTTGTTTTTATGATTTCCAATATTCATGGTTTTATCTCTGAATCCAAGTTTTCTTTACTTCAGTTCAACATTTTCTATTCCCTTAAATTGCACACCTAGAACAATAACTGATTTTATCTTTTTTAAGAAAACTTCAAACTTTCATTTAAACTCACAACTGTTCATACACTATTCCCACTCATCATTTCATCTGGTAACTATTACATCATGTTCGGAAGGAAACTTCTCTTCCTTCCTTATAGATAAGGAGATTCAGTCTCCACGGCTCCCAGTGGTTAAACTTTAGTTTTGTAGTTAGACTAGAGCCTCTATCACATCACAGAACCAAGGGTTGAACCCAAGCCTTTTAGTGTGAAGTATCTTTTTTTTTTATCCCATCAAGCTATCTCCCTGCTATGCAAAGTCACTTCACATATTTGGGGAACCAGTCACTTTGACATTCACTTTCAGTGCTTCTTAAAAAGCAGTGCTGAGACTTTGGGCATCATGGCAACTGTGCCATCTGCTATGTCTGTGATTGAAACTATAGATGTGTCTCTAGAGAGAAACCAGAGAGAATGTGGGGGCTTGTTTGATTCTCCTCTTGATGGAGAATTCGTTCCACAGAACTCAAAATGTAAGAACACAGATTATGCAATTGGGAACACACACTATACAACATGAGAATATTAAACAAGCAGGGAAAAGCAAAGAAAACGTTTTTGAGAACACAACATACACACACAGATGAACAATGACAATTCTAGATCTGTATGCCTTCCTCTACGAGTACCCTTGAATTAATGTCATGTCTAGTTGTGAGACTGATTTAACCAAATAGTTTGATTTCTAAGCAATATCATAATAATTTGTCTAAGTTTTAAAAGGTCCCAAGATTGAATTTTCAAAAGATTTTGAAATTTGAGAATAACAATTTTTTTCTTTTGAGAGAAAATTTCCCTAAAGCCAATATGATTTCTAAAATGGTATTTGACTTTCCCATGTCTATATGAGAAACCTACAATAGTAACTCAAATAATGTGTGTGCATGTGTGATTAACTATCTTTTATATTGCAGACACATAGTCATATACTTAGAAATATTTTGTCTTTCAAAATAGAGTTTCTAAGAAATTGAGAATATCCTTTAAGTTTCTAGTTGTAAATGGGTATGAGATAGAAAAAACAAAACAATACAAAATAGTTCTTCTAAAGAGTCAACATTCTAGGAATCAATGAGGTTAGGGATTAGGAGATAATGTCTGATCTTCACACAGCAAATGACTTGACTATCACCATTAGATTTCTCCAGTTTAGATTTCCCACTCAGTTCTTTGACTCCCAAATTCTGAGATGGGTTGAAAACAATGTTGGATGTTCTGCCTGGGAACTGTGAACAAACAGCCCCTCACTAGTAGGAGAACAAGAGAATTTACCGCATGTAAGTATAACTTGGTTAAGAAGTGACTTACTTGCTGGAACATGAGCAAGGTTGCCTACAGGATTATGGATGAAGGTTCACTTACTTGTTGGTAGACTCAAAAGAAACATTTATTACCACTTACCCCAGCAAGGATCATGGCACACAGATATCTCCAGGGCTCCCTGTATAATTTGTAGTCAGATCCACTGAAGAGTCTCCTCTCTTCAGCAATTTTCTGTTGTTTGTGAGACTTTGAGGGTTTTGTAATTTTCAAAGCTTCTTCACCCTTGTAGGTTTTGTTCATTTATTAATCTTCTGTTCCTGTTATCTTTGCAGAATGGAATACTTTAATTTAAACAAGTGAATATTAATAAAATAGATGATGAACTGAATTGCCTTATGGTATGTTTTTAATCTATTAAAATATGTTTAAAATGAACATGCATGTGCATATATTATATTCTTATATGTACTAGCCACCAGACTGATAAGTAATCTCTAACATGTAGCCTAAACACATACAGATGTATACGTGGTATATGGAAATGTGAGATTTGGGGAACATTTTATGTTCATCCCTTCAATGATAGCTATTTTCCTACATTTGACAACAAAAATACACTTTTATATAGGGGTAAGCTCATTTTTAATTTAAAGCAATTATATCAGAGGGAGATTTGAACCAGCATCAGCACACTTAGCCAGGAGACAGTAGGAGGAGAGAACATTTATCACAGTCCATACTGAACTGAACTCAGGTAATAAGGTAAAAGGTCCCTGGAAACAAGTTCCATGTGCCTCAGCCAGGATTCAAAGAAAGGCATAGCATTCCCTAATCCTCTGCTCAGAAGTCAGATTACCCAAGGCTCTTTTGTTATGTTCAGACTTACGGGTGCTGGTATTTTTTGTGCTTCAGTCACACTGCCTCTAGATTTGAGAAGACAGTACTAGACTCTGAAGGTAGCTCTCTCCTGGGTGTGATTATTGAGCAGACTCTTTTGACACAAGCACTGGAGCATCTCTCAAGCTCGTGGAACCCTTCCTCCGAAGAGTAATGCTCTTGCTTCTCAGCTCACAGTGGACTGCTTGCTAAAATGTGACTATTCCTTTCTGTGAAGTCAGCTGAGAACCAACAGGAAGCCCTTTCACTTGTGTTTCTTCACGGCTATTAACACTGCTAAATTTTCTTATGTTAAGTCCTTAATTCTGTAGGACATGGTTTGAACATGTGTTTGAAAAGAGAATACTATGATACTCTACAGACATCAAAACATTCAGATTAAATGAGTTATTTCAGGTCAGTTAAGTTCAACAAATATTTTTGGAGAATTTGCCATGTGTATAACTTTCAGACCTGGTGAGGGACAGAAAAGCAATGATAGCTGTACCAGAAATTCATACCCCAAATATTTACCTACATTCAATTTTTCAAGGGCTCTGGGATACAGAATTGCTGGGTACTTTATCATCAGAGAAAAATTTCCATTCTTCCCACCTAGTAAATACTCATATGAGTATGCCTTGAAATCCCTCTGTTAGCTTTCCATATTGGTTGTTGAGGAGAATTAGAGAGTGTTGGAACTCATGAAGAAGGTTGATGCAATCCAACATTTTTTTTTGTGTTGGTTTCCCTTTATTCAGTGTAAAGCATTTGAACACTAATCCATAGGCTTCTATGTTTTAAAATGTCAATTTTTAAAAACACACTGAAATGCAAACCATGTAATAGGGCAATCCAACATTTTTTTATTATTTAAAATTTTTTCATGTACTACAGTTTGATCATCTTCTATCCTCTCTCTCCAAGTTCTCCCAAGCGCACTTCCCTATACACAAACTTTTGTGTTCTTTCTCTCTTTAAAAAAAGAAAAAAAAAGAAAACCAAATGAAAAATAAGCACAAACAAAATATCAAAAAAGAAAAACACAAAAGAACACGGAGTCCATTTTGTGATGCTCAACTACTCCTAAGCTTGAGGCCTGCTCTGGAGTATGGTTGATATATATACATCACTCCTGTAGATTAAACTGATTTCTCCTTCTCATAGCAGGCGTCAATTGCAAATAGCTTCTTGGTTAGGGGTGAGACTTTGTGCCCACTTCTTTTCTTCTATGTTTAGATTTTGTCTGACTTGAGTTTGCTCAGACCTTGTGTATAATCTCAAAATCTCTGTGAGTTCATATGTGCATTAGCTCTGCTGTGTCTGGAAGACACTGTTTCCTTGGAGTCATCCACAACTTCTGGCTCTAACAACCTTTATACCCTCTTCCCAATAAATCCTTCAGCCTTGAGCAAAATATTTGATGTAGATATACCATTTAGGGCTGAGTGCTTCTCACTGATATTTATTTAAATTAGAAAAAAGCTTGTTTTACATGTCAACCCTAGTTCCCTCTTGCTCTCTTCCTCCTCTGCCCCGCACCGACTTCCTATCTGATCCCCGTTCTGCTCCCCAGGGAGGGTAAGACCTTCCATGGAGGATCTTCAAAGTCTGTCATATCATTTGGAGATGAGAGAGTTCCTCCATGTGAAATGGGCTCCCAAAGTCCGTTCATACACTAGGGGTAAATACTGCTCCACTACCAGAGACACCGTAGATTGCCTAGGACAAGTCTCTAAATGTTACAGATACATTTGTGTTTCATCTTTTGAGAATTCTGTTTAATTCTGTACCCCATTTTTAATTGGACTATTTATTTTCTTGATGTTCGGGTTTTATTTGTTTATTTGGTTTTAGTTATTTGTATATTCTAGATTCTAACCCTTTGTCAAATACACACATAATTGATAAAGTTTTCTCCCATTTTGTGGGCTGCTATTTTATTTGAATACTAATGTTCTTTGCTATATGGGAGCTTTTTAGCTTCAAGAAGTCTTATTTAGTTATGGTTGCCTTATTCAGTCATGCCAATGAATTTGAATGTGTTCCCTTCTTTCTCATCTATAAGTCTGGTCTTATGCTAAAGGCCTTGATCCATTTGGGCTGAGTTTTGTGCATGCTGATAAAAAGGATAAATTTTTATTCCTATGTGTATAGCTCTCCAGTTTGACCAGAACCATTTGCTCTTCATTCTATGTTTTTTGTCTTGTCAAAAATCAGGTCTTGCTGTGTTCCAGAGCCTGCAGATCGCCTGGGAACTGCACAGAGCTCCCAATCCCGGCTGGAGCCAAGCACCCCAGACTCCAGATCTTCTCTCCCACCAACGATTCCAGGAAAGGAGAGGAGGCTGGGAGTACAGGGAAGTAGCTGTCCCTCTGGCATCATCAGGTAAACAGGCCAGCTTCCCGGCCTGTGTTCCAGAGCCTGCAGATCGCCTGGGAACTGCACAGAGCTCCCAATCCCGGCGGGAGCCAAGCACCCCAGACTCCAGATCTTCTCTCCCACCAAAGAGACCAGGAAACTACAGGAGCCATGGAGACCAGGGGAGTAGCAGTTCAGGATCAGGTACAACAGGACCCAGCATAGGGTCCAGGGGACCAGGTAGGAGGCTAAGCGCCCCAGATTCCTGTTCTTCTTCTCTACCCACGGACCAGCATTTGGACAAGGCATAGAAGAACCACCAGATTACTGGACTTACTAGCACCCACCAAAAGGGAACTCTGGTCCCCAGACCAGGAAGGGGCTCTTTCTGCACCCACTAGAAGAAGAGATGGGAAAGAGACAATACAAAAACACAGTCAGCAACAGAAAAACAAATATGACACCGCCAGATTCTAGAGACTCCACACCAGCAAGACCCCAATATTCCAACGCGAAGGAAGCAGAAGAGAACGACCTTAAAAGCACTTTCATGAAAATGATAGAGGCCCTAAAAGAGGATATTGGAAAATCCCTCAAAGAAATGGAAGAAAAAACAAACCAAAAAATGCAAGAAATGGAAGAAAAAACAAACCAAAAAATGCAAGAATTGGAAGAAAAAACAAACCAAAAAAGGCACGAAATGGAAGAAGAAATGAAGCAAAAAATGCAAGAAATGGAAGAAAAAGCAAAGCAAAAAATGCAAGAATTAGAAGAAGAAACATACCAAATAAGGCAGGAAATGGAAGAAGAAACAAAGCAAAAAATGCAAGAAATGGTAGAAAAAACAAAGCAAAAAATGAAAAAAATGGAGGAAGAAACAAACCAAAAAAGGCAGGAAATGGAAGAAGAAACAAAGCACAAAATCCAAGAAATGGAACAAAAAGCAAACCAAAAAATGCAAGAAATGGAAGAAAGAACAAACCAAAAAATTCATAAAAGGCAACAAACGGACGAACAGATAAACAGAAAATTGCAAGAAGCAATGCAAACGCTGCAAGGGTTGAAAACTGAAATAGAGTCACTAAAAAATACACAATCTGAAGAAAGGCAGAAAATAGAAAAGCTGGACAAACAGTCAGGCACTACCAATACAAGCATTACCAACAGAATAGAAGAGATGGAAGAGAGAATCTCAAGTGTTGAAGATACATTAGGAGAAATGGATTTATCAACCAAAGAAAACCTTAAATCCAACAAATCCTTAACACAAAACATCCAGGAATTATGGGACACCATGAAAAGACCAAACCTAAGAATAATAGGTATAGAAGAAGGAGAAGAAATCCACCTCAAAGGGGCAGAAGGCATATTCAACAAAATCATAGAAGAAAACTTTCCCAACCTTAAGAAACACATGCCAATGAAGGTACAAGAAGCCTACAGAACACCAAATAGAGTGGACCACAAAAAAATCCCCTCGCCACATAATAATCAAGACCCCAAACATACAGAATAAAGAAAGAATATTAAGAGCAGCTAAGGAAAAAGGTCAAGTAACATATAAAGGCAGACCTATCAGAATTACACCTGATTTCTCCATGGAAACTCTGAAAGCCAGAAGGTCCTGGATAGATATTCTACCTACACTAAGAGACCATGGATGCCAGCCCAGACTACTATACCCGGCAAAGCTCTCAATCACTATAGACGGAGAAAACAAGATATTCCATGACAAAACTAGATTCAACCAATATGTGTCCACTAACCCAGCCCTACAGAAAATTTTGGAAGGAAAACTCCAACCCAAGGAAGCTAACTACAACCAGAAAAACATAAGCATTAGAGAATCCCTCTCTACCAACAGCCAAAAGAACAAAGGGGTGAAATTTCACCCATAATTCCACCAACAACAACCATCGCAAATCGAAGAAGGATGAGCAATCAATGGTCATTAATATCCCTCAATATTAACGGCCTTAACTCACCCATAAAAAGACACAGACTAGCAGAATGGATTCGAAGACAGAACCCTTCCTTCTGCTGCATACAAGAAACACACCTCACCCTCAAAGACAGACATTACTTGAGAGTTAAAGGTTGGGAAAAATTTTTTCAATCAAATGGACCCAAGAAACAAGCAGGGGTAGCAATCCTAATATCTAACAAACTAGACTTTAAAATAAAATCAATCAAAAGAGATGAAGGAGGTCATTACATACTCATCACAGGTGAAACCCACCAAGATGAAGTGTCTATCCTGAACATCTATGCCCCCAATACAAAGGCATCCACATTCGTTAAAGAAACATTATTAGAACTTAAATCTCATCTAAAGCCCCACACAGTTATAGTGGGAGATTTCAACACACCACTCTCACCACTAGACAAGAATACCAGACAGAAACTCAACAAAGAAGCAAAGGGTCTAATAGAAGTAATGACCCAACTGGGATTAACAGATATCTATAGAACATTTCATCCACATAAAAAAGAATATACCTTCTTCTCATCACCACATGGAACCTTCTCAAAAATCGACCACATACTTGGCAACATATCAAACCTCAGCAGCTACAAAAAAATTGGAATAACTCCATGCATCTTATCAGACCACCATGCCTTAAAATTAGAATTCAACAACAACACAAATTGCAGAAAACCTAAAAACTCATGGAAATTGAATAATGCTCAACTGCACCATCCCTGGATCAAAGAGGAAATAAAAAAGAAATTAAAGACTTCCTCGAATTCAATGAGAATGAAGACACAACATACCCAAACCTATGGGACACTTTGAAAGCAGTGCTACGGGGAAGTTCATAGCACTAAGTGCTCACATGAAGAAACAGGAAAACAGTTATACCAGAGAATTAACATCACAGCTAAAAGCTCTAGAACACAAAGAAGCAAACTCCCCCAGGAGGAGTAGACGCCAGGAAATAATCAAATTGAGGGCTGAAATCAACAAAGTAGAAACCAGGAAAACAATACAAAGAATCAATGCAACGAAGAGTTGGTTCTTTGAGAAAATCAACAAGATAGACAAACCTTTGTCCAAACTTACCAAACAGCAGAGAGTGAACACGCAAATTAACAAAATCAGAAATGAAAAGGGGGACATAACAACAGACTCTGAGGAAATCCAGAGAATCATTAGGTCATACTTTGAAAACCTGTACTCCACAAAATTCGAAAATTTAAAGGAAATGGATGACTTCCTGGACAGCTATCATTTGCCAAAACTAAATCAAGAACAGATAAGCAATTTAAATAGACCTATAACCCCTATGGAAATAGAAGCTGTCATCAAAAGTCTCCCAACCAAAAAAAGTCCAGGTCCAGATGGCCTCAGTGCAGAATTCTACCACAAATTCAAAGAACAGCTTATATCAATTCTTCTCAAAGTGTTCCACACAATAGAAGCAGAAGGGTCTTTGCCAAACTCTTTCTATGAGGCTTCAATAACCTTGATCTCCAAGCCACACAAAGATACAACCAAGAAAGAGAACTTCAAACCAATATCCCTCATGAACATTGATGCAAAAATACTCAATAAAATACTGGCAAATCGGATCCAAGAACACATCAAAACAATCATTCACCACGATCAAGTAGGTTTCATCCCAGGGATGCAGGGATGGTTCAACATACGAAAATCCATCAACGTAATCCACCATATAAACAAGCTGAAAAACAAAAACCACATGATCATCTCACTAGATGCTGAAAAAGCCTTTGACAAAATCCAACACCCCTTCATGATAAAGGTCTTGGAGAGATCTGGGATAACAGGGACATACTTAAACATAATAAAAGCCATATACAGTAAACCAACAGCCAACATCAAACTAAAAGGACAGAAACTCAACGCAATTCCTCTAAAATCAGGAACAAAACAAGGCTGTCCACTCTCTCCATACCTTTTCAACATGGTACTTGAAGTTCTAGCTATAGCCATACGACAACAAAGGGGGATCAAGGGGATACAAATTGGGAAGGAAGAAGTCAAACTTTCACTGTTTGCAGACGATATGATAGTTTATATCAATGACCCAAAGAACTCTACCAGGGAACTCTTACAGCTGATTAACACCTTCAGCAAAGTGGCAGGTTACAAGATCAACTCAAGAAAGTCAGTAGCCCTACTATATACAGATGATAAAAGGGCTGAAAGAGAAATCAGAGAAACATCACCCTTTACAATTGCCACAAACAACATAAAATACCTTGGGGTAATGCTAACCAAACAAGTGAAAGACCTGTATCGTAAGAACTTTGAATCTTTAAAGAAAGAAATTAAAGAAGCCCTCAGAAAATGGAAAGATCTTCCATGCTCTTGGATAGGTAGGATCAATGTAGTAAAAATGGCAATCCTGCCAAAAGCAATCTACAGATTCAATGCTATCCCCATTAAAACCCCAGCACACTTCTTCACAGACCTTGAAAGAACAATAATCAATTTTGTATGGAAAAACAAAAGACCCAGGATAGCCAAAACAACCCTGTTCAACAAGGCAACGTCCGGAGGCATCACTATCCCTGACCTCAAGCTCTATTATAGAGCTATAGTCCTGAAAACAGCTTGGTATTGGCACAAAAATAGACAGGCAGACCAATGGAATCGATTGAAAATCCGGGTATTAACCCACACACGTACGAACATCTGATCTTTGACAAAGAAGCTAAAAATATACAATGGAATAAAGAAAGCATCTTCAACAAATGGTGCTGGCATAATTGGAGACTGGCATGTAGAAAAATGCGGATCGATCCATGTTTATCGCCATGCACAAAACTTAAGTCCAAATGGATCAAACACCTCAACATAAATCCAGCCACACTGAACCTCTTAGAAGAGAAAGTGGGTGGTACCCTTGAACGAATTGGTACAGGAGACAGCTTCCTGAACATAACACCAGTAGCACAGACAGTGAGATCAACAATTAATAAATGGGACCTACTGAAACTGAGAAGCTTCTGTAAGGCAAAGGACACAGTCAGCAAGACAAAAAGGCAGCCCACAGAATGGGAAAAATATTCACTAATCCCACATCTGACAGAGGGTTGATCTCCAAAATTTACAAAGAACTCAAGAAGCAAGTCTCCAAAACAGCAAAGGACCCAATTAAGAAGTGGGCTGCAGAACTAAATAGAGAGTTTTTAATAGAGGAGTCTAAAATGGCTGAGAGGCACTTGAGAAAGTGCTCAACATCCTTAGCCATCCGGGAAATGCAAATCAAAGCAACTCTGAGATACCATCTCACTCCTGTCAGAATGGCTAAAATCAAAAACACCAATGACAATTTATGCTGGAGAGGATGTGGTGAAAGGGGGACACTCCTCCATTGCTGGTGGGAGTGCCAACTGGTTCAGCCACTTTGGAAAGCAGTATGGAGATTCCTCAGAAAAATGGGAATAAACCTACCACAAGACCCAGCAACTGCACTCTTAGGCATATATCCAAAAGATGCCCATTCATATAACAAAGATGTCTGTTCCACTATGTTCATAGCAGCTTTATTTGTAATAGCCAGAACTTGGAAGCAACCTAGATGTCCCTCACCCGAAGAATGGATAGAGAAAATGTGGTACATCTACACAATGGAGTACTATTCAGGAGAAAAAAATAATGGAATCATGAGATTCGCAGGCAAATGGATGACACTAGAAGAAACCATCCTGAGTGAGGTAACCCAGTCAAAAAAAAGAGAAACATGGCATGTACTCTCTCATATATGGATTTTAGACATAGATCTGGGGAGTGCCAGCCTACAATCCTATTGCCAGAGAGTCTGGGAAACAAACTTCATTTACTGGCTGGTTAAGTACTGAGCTGAACTCAAGAAAGCCAGTATCAGAGAGGGAGGACTGATGATCAAAGGGATTAAGACTGGGCTGGTTGAACCCCCAGAAACAGCTGACCAGACAAAGGTTAACTCTTGAATCCCAGGCATCAGCCTGGGAATCCAGCATGGGACTGATCAAGACCCCCCTGAATCTGGGTGTCAGTGAGCAGGCCTAGGTAATCTATTGAGCCTTGGACAGCAGATCAGTACCCATCCCAAGTATACACACGGTCTCTGGACTCCCATTGAACAATGTGAGGTGCACTCTCACCCTGAACTCTTGGGGAAGGGTCTAGGCCCTGCCCTATATGAAATGACAGACTATGGACTCCCCCATGGAGGGCCTCACCCTCCCTGGGGGAATGAGGGGATAATGGGGGGGGATGGGGGGGTGGGCACGGGAGGAGGGGAGGGAAAGGGAGAGGGACCTCGTACTGACCTGTGAAGCAACCTTGTTTCTTATCTAAATTTAAAATGGAAAATAAAAAAATATTAATAAAAAAAAAATCAGGTCTTTGTAGGTATGTGGAATTACTTCCAGGTCTTTAATTCTCTTCCATTGATAAACGTGTCTTTTTTTATGCCAATACCATTCTGGATTTTTTATTAATATAATTTTGTATTACCACTTGAAATTTGGGGTGGTGGCTCCTCCAGCACTTTCTTTATTATCTGGATTATTTTGGCCATCCTGGGCTTTTGTTTTTCTATAAATAAAGACCATTCTTTGAATTTCTAAGAAGAATTGTGTTGTAATTTTTATGAGGATTATATTGAGTCTATAGATTGTTTTTGGTAGGAAAGCCATTCTCAAAATATCAATCTCAAGAATCCATAGCATGATATGATGTCTTTCTTTACTGTTTTAAAGTTTTTGTTACACAAGTCTGTGGTTATATATTATTTATGATTAATTAAATCTTTCCTGAGGGCTCAGAAAGCAAAGTCAACCTCAAACTATAGAGATCAGGTAGTGGTGATACACACTTTGGTCCCAGCAACCAGAAGCTAGGTGGTGGTTCACACCTCTAATCCTAGGACTCAAGTTAAGTGGTAGACGGATATCTGTGAGTCTAAGGCCATCCAGATCTACACAAGACTGATCCAGTCCTAAAGAGAAACAGCTAACACAAAGATGATCTCAGTACCTGGGATAACATGCCTTTAATCCCAGTACTAGAGGGGTATAAAAGATAGGAGCAGGCTCTTCAGCACTCCGTATCGGGGATTTATTCTCCAGCCACATTGAGAATAGGAAGACATTGAAGTCTCAGGATTCTCCAGTCACACTGAGGAGAGGTTACAGTCTGAGCTTTGGTGGAGCTAGGGTCGCCTTTCATTCTGAGGTAGAGTAAGAGCTTATAACCAGCTGCCTTGCTTTTTTTATCTTCAGCTTGAAGCATGAACCCCAATATCAGTCTCTGTGTCCTTTTTTGCATGCTGCATAATTATTTCATTTGGTTCATTGAAGCTATTCCAAGATATTATTGATGCTATTGTAAAGGGTATCTTTCTCAATATGTTTGTCATTTGTATATAGGAAGACTAATGATGTGATGTGTACCAATTATGTAACCTGCCACTTTGCTCAAATTGTTTTCTTTGAGAACTCAGAGAAAGTGAGCAAAAAGGAGGATACTCTGCAAAGCAAGTAGATGTATTTGCAGGTCTTTGTAGTGCTGGGCTGTGCAGAACACCAGGCTTGCAGAAGCCTGTCGTTTAAACCCTGAATGACTGTTTCTACTCAGTGCACAGGGTGGTGTGTACTGTGGTTTGCCTGACTGTGTGAAAAGATATCAAGCTGATCCGGTCCTTCTCACTCCACGAATCCTCATGTCTGTGCTGCACAATGCTTCCAATGTTCTCACATTATTCAGAGGAAGAGATCAGCACCACAAAACAGATGATGAGCTTCTTGGAACTCAAGTGTGTTGATGTTTCTTCAGCAGCAACTTCAGTAAAAAGGAACACGATGTGACTGTGATAACAAATTCAGTCTGTGAAGGCACCAGATCAAGAATGAAGGAGCCACTGATAAGAGAAGCAGATGTTGCCAGGTCAGCTGTGCAGTTCAGCTTTACAGAGAAGCCCTTGCACAGAATTGTGTTCACAGTAATGCTGATGAAGGCATAGTGCTTATTAGATTTATAATTTTGCAACTTATCATACCACTGCCAATGTGTGTGGAAATACTATATTATATCCAAAGGCTACAGAGTGCCACTTCTTACAAATGTGCCATAATTTACCACTGAATACTCTCCTGATGTACATTTTAATCTATTCCAATAGTATTGTAATGAGTATTCTTTTATATAAACCTTTGTGTATTCTTGATTTATTTACTTCAGAGAAGTATCCTGGAAGGGAATCAATGGATAAAACAGCCATTTATATTTGAAATTGATATATATTTCTTTTCTCCGGCTTAAGTGTTCAACAGCCCTCGCTAAGCTTAAGAAAATAGCAGGCTGACTTTTAACTTGTCTTTGTGTCTGTTATGGCTAAGCTTGTCTTTTCATTCAGAGTGGTCCTCTGTAAGTGTGTGTGCCTATGTTTGTGTGAATTGCATCCAATGTGGGAACATTAGCATCAGTTGCAACCTCAGTCAAGCTGGGCACTCAAGAAGATGCCCCTCTCCCATCTTCCCTTGCAAGGACTAAGATCTGGGACAATCAAAATAAGAGAAAGGACAACAGTCTGTGACCTGGTTATAAAGCTGGTCCCCCAGGATCTTCAAGCAGTGTTTCTTTCTCTGTGTGTGCTGAGTTCAGAGTGAAGTGAGACCCTAAATGTTTGGAGCAAGCACAGCATCCCCGGCATCAGCCCCCTTTCATTTTCCAACTTGCTTTAGGTGGAAGTAAGTGTGTTTATTGTAATAACCTACTGCTTTTAAATTGATTTTCTTTCAAACATACCATATGGCAAATCACATGTGTGACAGGAACTCTCAGAGTTTTCACCAGGAAGAAGACAACAGGAAGATACGCACGAGTAGATTCTAGAGGAAATTACTTGGAAATGTGGCTTGTGGGTGGAACTCCAAGAAACTTAGCAGTCCCTATGAATACATGGATTTCATGTCTTCTTGCCAAATCCCCCATTAAGGAAGATATCTGGTTTCTGCTTTTCCTTTCCAAAACTTCCAATGCTACACAAAAGGCATGAGAAATATGAGAAATAAGTTCTTATCCGCCAATTACTACCCGTCATGTATAGACAGTGTAGAGTTATAAAGGGAAAAGTGGAGGGGATGGATTAGTAAGGAGGGAAATTGGAGGGAAAGGAACAGAGGGCAATACAGGTTGTGGCATCTGCTGCGCGGCCTGTGTCCGAGAACGTGCGGAGGGTGTCGGGGATTGACAACACAGAGACTTGTTCAATGATGTAAAGAAAACTTTAAGCAGGCCCCAAAAAGGTTCAAGAAAACTTCCTAAGAAAAGCTCCCACCAGAGAAGCTTCTGCTCTCTCCTCTACCCTGGCTGGTTCTGCTCTGACTCCAAAAACTGATCTGGGCGTGGCAGAAGAGGCGGTTAGTCTTTGGACAAGGTCGAGCTCAGGGCGGTTTCTGTGGGCAGGCCTTTTCCAGGAACTATTGCCCCTGGCATTGTATTGTTTTTAGTAAACATGTTTTTAGTAAACATTGTCTTACAGCTGCCTACTCCCAGGCAGAAGGGGAAGTGGGTCTCTGCTCAAGGTCTGGTGTTCCCACACAGGTGGGGACAACTAACACTAAAGGCCATTTTAAAAGTTATATGAAATTGTTGTGGTAGGATCACTGTATTTATTGCTTGATAAACTACTGAGAGGAAACTCAAAAGACAGATTAATCTCACTTTGTATGTGATATAATGGAGATGTGCTTTGTCCATATTCATGCAACCAGAAGACAATAGAGGTAGGACTGGAACACCAGCATACCTAAATACAAAATTGGACTCTTAATTGCCACAATCAAACACAGCCTTAATTTGAGTGCTAGGTAGAACTACATTGACTGCTATGTGTGCACACATTCACAGACATGCTTGTTTAACACTACTGGTTTTTTTAATTTAATTTTCTTTTTTTATTTTTTTTATTTTAATTTTAAATAGCTTGTTTTACATGTCAGTCCCAGTTCCCTCTCCCTCCCCTCTTCCCGCACTCCCCTTCCCCCCCTCCCTCCCACCCTATTGCCAAATCCTTCCACATAGGGGATATCTAGAGTCTGTCATTTTACTCTTGGTAGGGTCAAGGCACTCCCCTAAGAGTCCTGGCTGAGAGAGCATCTCTCTTTGTGCTATAGGCACATGAAGACAGATTGTATACCAGGGATAGACACTGATCCACAGCTCAGGGCCCCATAGGTTGCCCAGGCCTTCTCACTGACACTCACATTTGGGGGGTCCAGATCAGTCCCATGCTGGCCTCCCCACTGTCGGTCTGGGGTCCAAGAGCTCTCCCCTGTTCAGATCAGCTGTCTCTGCTGGTTTTGCCAGCCCATTCTTTGCCAATTTGCTCATCATTCCTCTCTCTCTGTCACTGGGTTCCTTGGGTTCAGTTCAGTGCTTAGTTGTGTGTTTGCCTCTGCTTCCATCAGTCCCAGGATGTAGGCTCCCGGATAGTTATAGACATCAAGTTCATTATCAGGAATGGGCATTCGAGGTGGTCCTTCCACTATTGCTTAGCTTGCCAATTGATGTTATACCTTTAGATCACTCGAGGTCACTCTGGTGCCTGATCTGTCTTCGATCCTATGATTCCCTCTTCCCCCTATTCTACCCCCACCCCCTCAACTTCCTGTTCCCCATGACCAACTCCCTTCCTCTTTACCCCCTCTATTCTTCCCAGGTCCCACTACCCCCCTCGCCCTGTTCCCCATCCATTCAGAGGATCTTGTCTCCATCCTCTTCTCTTGGGTACTATGCATATATGCATATCTTTTAGGTTCTTTCCTGTTTCCCAGACTCTCTATCTGTGGAAGTGCAGACTGGCACTATCCTGATCCATATCTAAAATCCATATATGAGTGAGTACATACCATGTTTGTCTTTTTGCGACTGGGTTACCTCACTCAGGATGGTTTCTTCCAGTGCTATCCATTTCCCTGCGAATTTCAAGATTCCATTGTTTTTTTCTGCTGAGTAATACTCCATTGTGTAAATGTACCACATTTTCTCTATCCACTCTTCAGTTGAGGGGCATCTAGGTTGCTTCCAGGTTCTGGCTATTACAAACAATGCTGCTATGAACATAGTGGAGCAGATGCCCTTGTTGTATGAACCTGCCTCATTTGGATAAATGCCTAAGAGTGGAATTGCTGGGTCTAGTGGTAGATTAATTCCCATTTTCCTGAGGAATCTCCATACTGATTTCCAAAGAGGCTGTATGAGTCGGCATTCCCACCAGCAGTGGAGGAGTGTTCCTCTCTCTCCACATCCCCTCCAGCATAAATTGTCTTCGGTGTTTTTGATTCTAGCCATTCTGACAGGAGTAAGATGGTATCTCAGAGTTGTTTTGATTTGCATTTCCCTGATGGCTAAGGATGTTGAGCACTTTCTTAAGTGTCTCTTGGCCATTTTAGCCTCCTCTACTGAGAATTCTCTATTTAGCTCTGTACCCCACCTTTCAAGTGGATCCTTTGGTGTTTTGGAGACTTGTTTCTTGAGTTCTTTGTAAATTTTGGAGATTAGCCCTCTGTCAGATGTAGGGTTAGTGAATATCTTTTCCCATTCTGTGGCCTGACTTTTTGTCTTTTTGATTGTGTCCTTTGCCTTACAGAAGCTTTTTAGTTTCAGAAGGTCCCATTTGTTAATTGTTGATCTCAGTGCCTGTGCCACTGGTGTTATGTTTAGGAAGTGGTCTCCTGTACCAACTCGTTGAAGAGTATCTCCCACTTTCTCTTCTAAAAGTTTCAGTGTGGCTGGATGTATGTTGAGATCTTTGATCCATTTGGACTTAAGTTTTGTACAAGGCGATAAACATGGATCTATCTGCAGTCTTCTGCATACCAGTACCCAGTTATGCCAGCACCATTTGTTGAAGATGCTTTCTTTTTTCCACTGTACAGTTTTAGCTTCTTTGTCAAAAATCAGGTGTTCATAGGTGTGTGGGTTAAAATTTGGGCTTTTGATTCGGTTCCATTGGTCTACCTGCCTATTTTTGTGCCAATACCAAGCTGTTTTCAGGACTATAGCTCTATAATAGAGCTTGAAGTCAGGTATGGTGATGCCTCCTGAAGTTCCTTTATTGTATAGGGATGTTTTGGCTATCCTGGGCCTTTTGTTTTTCCATATAAAGTTGATTAATGTTCTTTCCAGGTCCTTGAAGAATTGTGATGGAATTTTGACAGGGATTGCATTGAATCTATAGACTGCTTTTGGCAAGATTGCCATTTTTATTATGTTGATCCTACCAATCCAAGAGCATGGGAGATCTTTCCATTTTCTGGTATCTTCTTTGATTTCTTTCTTCAAAGACACAAAGTTCTTGATATACAGGTCTTTCACTTCCTTGGTTAACATTATCCCCAGATATTTGATGCTGTTTTTGGCTATTGTAAAAGGTGATGTTTCTCTGATTTCTTTCTCAGTCACATCATCATCTGTATATAATAGGGCTACTGATTTTTTGAGTTTACCTTGTATCCTGCCACATTGCTGAAGGTGTTTATCAGCTCTAGGAGTAACCTTGCGGAGTTTTTTGGGTCACTTATGTAAACTATCATATCATCTGCAAATAATGAAAGTTTGACTTCTTCTTTTCCTATTTGTATCCCCTTTATCTCCTTTTGTTGTCTTATTGCTGTAGCTAGAACTTCAAGTACAATATTGAAGAGATATGGAGAGAGTGGACAGCCTTGTCTTGTTCCTGATTTTAGAGGAATTGCTTTGAGTTTCTCTCCATTTAGTTTGATGTTAGCTGTTGGTTTACTGTATATTGCTTTTATTATATTCAGGTACGTTCCTGTTATCCCTGATCTCTCTAGGACCTTTATCATGAAGGGGTGCTGGATTTTGTCAAAGGCTTTTTCAGCATCTAGTGAGATGATCATGTGGTTTTTCTTTCGCAGATTGTTAATATGGTGGATTACATTGATAGATTTTCTAATGTTGAACCATCCCTGCATTCCTGGAATGAAGCCTACTTGATCATGGTGGATGATTTTTCTGATGTGTTCTTGAATCCGGTTTGCAAGTATTTTATTGAGTATTTTTGCATCAATGTTCATGAGGGAAATTGGTCTATAGTTCTCTTTCTTAGTTGTGTCTTTGTGTGGCTTGGGTATCAAGGTAATTGTAGCCTTGTAGAAAGAGTTTGGCAGTGAGCCTCCTGCTTCTATAGTGTGGAATACTTTGACGAGTATTGGAATGAGCTCTTCTTTGAATTTCTGGTAGAATTCTGCACTGAAGCCATCTGGGCCTGGGCTTTTTTTGTTTGGGAGACTTTTGATGACTGCTTCTATTTCATTAGTGGTTATAGGTCTGTTTAAATTATTTATCTGTTCTTGATTTAGTTTTGGCAAGTGATATCTATCCAGGAAATTGTCCATTTCCTTTAAATTTTCAAATTTTGTGGAGTACAGATTTTCAAAGTATACCCTGATGATTCTCTTGATTTCCTCAGAGTCCGTTGTTATGTCCCCTTTCTCATCCCTGATTTTGTTAATTAGCATGTTCTCTCTCTGTCTTTTGATTAGTTTGGACAGAGGTTTGTCTATTTTGTTGATTTTCTCAAAGAACCAACTCTTTGTTTCATTGATTCTTCTCAATGTTTTCCTGGTTTCTACTTGATTGATTTCAGCCCTCAATTTGATTATTTCCTGGCGTCTGCTTCTCCTGGGGGAGTTTGCTTCTTTTTGTTCTAGAACATTCAGCTGTGCTATTAATTCTCTAGTATGACTGTTCTCCAGTTTTTTCATGTGGGCACTTAGTGCTATAAACTTTCCTCTCAGCACTGCTTTCAAAGTGTCCCATAAGTTTGTGTATGTTGTGTCTTCATTCTCATTGAAATCGAGGAAGTCTTTAATTTCTTTTTTATTTGTTCCTTTACCCAGGGATGGTGCAATTGTGCATTGTTCAATCTCCATGAGTTTGTAGGGTTTCTGCGATTTGTGTTATTGTTGAATTCTAATGTTAATGCATGGTGGTCTGATAAGATGCAGGGGTTATTCCAATTTTTTTGTATCTGTGGAGATTTGCTATGTTTCCTATTATGTGGTCAATTTTAGAGAAGGTTCCATGTGGTGCCGAGAAGAAGGTATATCCCTTTGTATTTGGGTGGAATGTTCTATAGATGTCTGTTAAACCCAGTTGGGTCATAACTTCTATTAATTCTTTTGTTTCTTTGTTAAGTTTCTGTCTGGAGGTCCTATCTAGCGGTGAGAGCGGAGTGTTGAAGTCTCCTACTATTAGTGTGTGAGATTTTATGTGCATTTTGAGCTTTAGTAATGTTTCTTTCACGAATGTAGGTGCCTTTGTATTTGGGGCGTAGATGTTTAAAATCGAGACTTCGTCTTGATGTATTTTTCCTTTGATGAATATGAAGTGCCCTTCTTCATTTCTTTTGATTGATTTTAATTTGAAGCCTAATTTGTTAGATATTAGGATTGCTACGCCTGCTTGTTTCTTGGGGCCGTTTGATTGGAAGATCTTTTCCCAGCCCTTTACTCTGAGATAACGTCTGTCTTTGGTGTTGAGATGTGTTTCTTGTATGCAGCAGAAGGAAGGGTTCTGTCTTCGTATCCATTCTGCTAGTTTGTGTCTTTTTATAGGTAAGTTGAGGCCATTGACATTGAGGGATATTAATGACCATTGATTGGTGATCCTTGTTTGCGCTTGATTTATTGTTAGTGAAGTTATTTTGTGTAGTTTCTCCTCCCTTTTTCTTTTAGTGTTTTGTAAAGTATGATTCTATATTGCCTGTGTCTTTGTGAATGTAGTTATCTTCCTTGGCTCTAGGTTTTCCTTCTAGCATTTTCTGTAGAGCTGGATTCATGGATACGTATTGTTTAAATCTGGCTTTGTCATGGAATATTTTGTTTTCTCCATCTATGGTAATTGAGAGCTTTGCTGGATATAGTAGTCTGGGCTGGCATCCTTGTTCCCTTAGCGTTTGTAGGACATCTGACCAGGATCTTCTGGCTTTCATCGTTTCCATTGAGAAGTCAGGTGTAATTCGGATAGGTCTGCCTTTATATGTTACTTGGCCTTTTTCTTTAGCTGCTCTTAATATTTTCTCTTTGCTCTGTAGGTTTGATGTTTTGATTATTATATGGCGAGGTGACTTCTTTTTCTGGTCAAGCCTATTTGGTGTTCTGTAAGATTCTTGTACTTTCATAGGCATATCTTTCTTTAGGTTAGGGAAGTTTTCTTCTATGATTTTGTTGAATATGTTTTCTGTACCTTTAAGTTGAAGTTCTTCACCTTCTTCTATACCTATTATTCTCAGGTTTGGCTTCTTCACGGTGTCCCATATTTCCTGAATATTTTGTGTTAAGGATTTGTTGGTTTTGAGATTTTCTTTGGTTGACGATGCTATGTCCTCTAATGAGTCTTCAACACCTGAGATTCTCTCTTCTATCTCTTGTATTCTATTGGTGATGCTTGCATCTGTAATTCCAGACCGTTTACCGAGCTTTTCTATTTCCAGCATCCCTTCATTCTGTGTTTTCTTTATCGTTTCTATTTCAGCTTTCAATCCTTCAACTGTTTGAGCTGTTTCCTTAATTTTCTTGGTTGTTTTTTCTTGGTGCTCTTTAGATTCTTTGAGAGATTTGTTTATTTCTTGAATTTTTTCCCCCATTTCATGGATTTTTTTGTTTGTTTTTTCTTCTATTTCTTTAAGGGATTTCCTCGTTTCTTCTTTGAGGCTCTCCATCATCTTCATGAAATAATTTTTAAGGTCTGTCTCCTCTTCTTCATCTATGTAGTGCTTTTCAGGTCTTACTGGTGTTGGATCCCTGGATTCTGGTGGGTCATGTTGGTGTTTCTATTGCTGAGTGATCTCTTATTCTGTCTTCTTCCCATCTCTTCTTCCAGTGGGTGCTGGTGGGGGCTTTCTGTCTCCACTGGTCTCCTTCCTTACTGCAGCTGAAGCTGAAGCTGGCCTCGCTGGGGTTGGGGTCTTGGAGGGGCTGATCTCTTTTCTGAAGCTGGGCTCGCTGGGTTGGGGTCTTGGAGGGGCTGATCTCTTTCCTGTGTGGGCGGCTCTTCTGGAAGCCGGGAGTGGCCCCAAAGATGGAGGGGGATGGGTGATGGGCGGGTGGTCCCAGCCAGAGACCCAATCTCACCTGAAGCTGGGCTCGCTGGGTTGGGGTCTTAGAGGAGCCTGTGTGGGCGGTTCTTCTGGAAGCCGGGAGCGGCCCCGAAGATGGAGGGGGATGGGTGATGGGCGGGTGGTCCCAGCCAGAGACCCAATCTCACCTGAAGCTGGGCTCGCTGGGTTGGGGTCTTGGAGGGGCTGATCTCTTTCCTGTGTGGGAGGCTCTTCTAGAAGCCGGGAGCGGCCCCGAAGATGGAGGGGGATGGGGGATGGGCGGGTGGTCCCAGCCAGAGACCCAATCTCACCTGAAGCTGGGCTCGCTGGGTTGGGGTCTTGGAGGAGCCTGTGTGGGCGGTTCTTCTGGAAGCCGGGAGCGGCCCCGAAGATGGAGGGGGATGGGGGATGGGCGGGTGGTCCCAGCCGGGGACCCAATCTCACCTGAAGCTGGGCTAGCTGGGTTGGGGTCTTGGAGGGACCTGTGTGGGCAGTTCTTCTGGAAGCCGGGAGCGGGCCCTGAAGATGGAGGGGGATGGGTGATGGGCGGGTGGTCCCAGCCGGGGGCCCAATCTCACCTGAAGCTGGGCTTGCTGGGTTGGGGTCTTGGAGGGGCTGATCTCTTTCCTGTGTGGGAGGCTCTTCTAGAAGCCGGGAGCGGCCCCGAAGATGGGGGGGATGGGTGATGGGCGGGTGGTCCCAGCCGGGGACCCAATCTCACCTGAAGCTGGGCTCGCTGGGTTGGGGTCTTGGAGGGGCCTGTGTGGGCGGTTCTTCTGGAAGCCGGGAGCGGCCCCGAAGATGGAGGGGATGGGGGATGGGCGGGTGGTCCCAGCCAGAGACCCAATCTCACCTGAAGCTGGGCTCGCTGGGTTGGGGTCTTCCACTACTGTTTTTTTTACACATCCTGGCCCAGTTTTCCTTCTGTCCTCTCTTCTCCCACCTCTTCTGTCCCCAACCTCCCAATCTTCTCTTCCTATTCTTTTTCTAATCAAGAATTTGCAGGCCTCCCATAGATGTCAAGCAAACATGGAATATCATGTTGTAGTATGACTAAGCACCTCCCCAAATATTAAGACTGGGCAAGGAGACACAGTATGGGTAATATGGTCCCAAAAGAATTTGAGGTAACCCCTACTCCTGCTGTTAGGAGTTCTAAAAAAGGAAAAAGCTACACAGCTGTAACATATATGCAGTGTGCCTAGGTCAGTCCCATACAGGCTCTCTGGTTGTCAGTTCAGTCTCTGTGAGCACCTTTGAGTCCAGAATACAGAAAAGGAGGATACTGAAAAAGACTACTGGAAACTGGGGGAGGGCAGTTCAGGGTCAGGTAAAACCCTGGCCCAAGGGAATCTCCCAGGAATCTACAAGGATTCCAGCTAAGATTTCTAGCAACAGCAGATTCATAGTCGGAAATCATCCATTACTTTCAACAAGAAAGTCACCTCAAAAGGTATTCACTGAAACAACCTCTTCCCCTGGGATTTTCTTAAGACAAGGTCTCAAGTAGCTCAGACTGACCTTGAGTTTGCTTTGTAGCTGAGACTGGCTTTGAACACCTGACCTTTTTCCTACCTATCCTCTCCCTTCTTTGTCTGTCAGTTTTCAAACAATCCAAATTGATTTTACACTTGAAGATTCATCTGAAGGATGAAATTTCACAAAGCATTTTAGTTATTTAGTGATTCCTATTCTCCCTATTCGTTATTCTAACATCTTTCAAATATGGACAGATACCCAGTGACTATACTAACTTGTAACTTCATCTATCAAGCTGATGCCCCCATTGAATACATTTTTGAGGAAATAAAATTATTGGGGAAATACAATATGCTCTGGGGCCCCAAAAGCATATAACTAGATGCATCTTTGGTTTCACCCAAACAAAGTCTGAAAAAAGATGTCTGATCATTTTGAATCAGTAGGGAAGTACATGTGCACCATGTACAAGATAGGACTTATCACACAATGAAAATTGTTAGCAAAATTATTTTCTTGTTTCTGTTATCGATGTTGAGTTGGTTGTTTTTATTTTACAATTTTAGAACATTTAAAATGTCGAAATAGGCCTGCATTTGTTTTCAGTGACCCATGGAATAAAACAAATTTCACTACTTTCATGTTATATTTTGCTGACCCAAATGGATTACAAAACCAATGAATAAAATTTCATGTCAAGTATTTCAATTTTCCTTTATGGCTGAATTCACAAATGTTGACGTTAAGAGTAAGAGTTTGTATTTGCAGAACATTTCTTGTATATGCTATGTTTGTCATATATCATTTACAGAATTTCATTCACCTTTGCCCAAGCCCCTAAGAATTATGGGAATTATTTCTACCTGTTTTATGAGTGATGCATATGAGAATTGGAGAACAGAGTAACTTGGTCATGATCTGCAATTCTGAATAGACACAAGGTTTGAGGCAAGTCCATATAACTACAAATTGACTATGTGTTTAGTCATACAACATTCCACATTGAATAGAAATGTGTGGAGACTCTGATTTTCCAAATGAACCAGTTTTACAGTGCACACTCTCCTGTAGTTTTCTATTTCCAGAAAGCATGCAAAGTTCACATAACACATTCTCTATTTCCTTCTTTCTAGCAGGAATAATAGTTTTATTTTTTCTCTCAGTAGATGTATCCTGCTCTGGTGTGTGTGTGTGTGTGTGTGTGTGTGTGTGTGTGTGTGTGTGTTTACTGTTACTCATAAATGATTGGATCATTTATTATCTCAAAAGAGCCTTGGAAATCATAAGTTTGATTCCAAATACCCCTTGCTCTAGTTTGTTTTGTATTGCTGTAATAAACACCATGATCAAAAGCAGCTTGGGAAGAAAAGGGTTTATGTCAGCTTAAAGTTTACAGTCCATCAAGAAGGAAGTTGGGGAAGGAACTCAAGGCAGACAGGAACTGAAACAGAGACCATGGGGGAGTTGCATTTACTGGATTGCTGTCCATGGCTTGCTCAGATTTTTTTCTTATATACCAAGAACCACCTACCCAATGGTAGCCTTGCCCTCAATGTGCTGAGCCTTGCCACATCAAATACAAGCAAGAAAATGCCCCATGGATTCCCCTGCATGCCAGTCTGATACACAAATATTCTTGATTGAATTTCTGTCTTCCCAGGATATTCTAGTGTCTGACAAGTTGTGAAAACTAACCAGAACACCCTTCAAGGTGAAATTTTGAAAGCATGGATATTGCTCTGTATTTGACTACTGCTCCATTCTCAGAGTTCTCTGATCATCATTCAACATCACTCAGTCCCCTGTCTTAGGTAGGTAGTGAGCTCATCATGAGTCACATTTGCATTTCCTCATGCATTCAAGACAAATATGCACACTCCAACTTCATACCTTTTTGTTTCCTCTTAGTGTTTATGGAATCTACTCCTTTCTTTTTTTTTTCCTTTGTGGTCTAACATGTTCCTACTGAAGTTAGTTACTTTTGGAAAAGACCACAAATTCATGCATGAACTTATATAGCAAACATGGGTGTGTGCTGCCAATTGAGCTTCTCCTGGAGTGTATGCCCTTACAATGATTTCAGTTCCCCAATCTCCCATTATTATGCTTACGTTCTCCTAACCACTCACTCCTTGGCATTCACAGGAATTATTTAAGGTGTTATTTAAATGGGTAGTGAGGAACTGAAATGCTTCTGTCCCAGAAGTACTGGAGCTTACAGAGAGAATACTAATGTGTTGGTTCCCTTTCTACTTCCTACCACTTTCACTATAGATAGGGAAAACAAAAGAAGATTGACAGAGTAAGGTTCATAAGATTTTGTTTAATATGAAAATGGAATGCGGAATATGAAGAGATTTACAACATTTACAAGATGTATACCCTTTATAGCTTGATTTAGTTTTATTTTGCATGTTATATGTATACTATCAGTGTGGTTGTGCCCACAGGAGCCTTAAGAGGACATCAGGTATTCTGGAAGTGGAGTTACTTTGTGAGTGCTTGGAACTGAACCTGGGTCCTTTGCAAGGGGGATAGACAAATGTTCTTAACTTGTCTCCGACTCCAACCTGTACATTCTTTAGCAAGACAAAGCATTGTTGGTTGGCAGTGCCTCTACCAACAGCACAGTTCAACAGCAAAAGCCAACATGCCTAAATAATGAGGCTCCAAAAGACAGATAAGAGTAAGATAAGATCAGTTGATATATGCTTGTACTTTTGGAAATCTGTTCATCACTGGGCATATTGATAGGCCCTAAGCACACAATAATTGAAGAAACATCCCTACATACCATAAAAAGTAATTCCATTAAAAATGACTTGCATGTAATCACAGAAGATATGGTGTTATATGTTTTGTAAATAATGAACAATTTATTCCTATATTTGACTAGTTTTTTAATTGACTAACAAAATGTTTCTGATATACAATCAATTATTTAGAAAAAGTGACAATGTTAGGATAATTTCTTAATATATCTTCATTGATTGTAACTTTCTTGCTTTCAAATTAAAGTAATTAAACTTGAATTGATTATTATGCCCATGACAAGAAATTTGTCCCCGCCCTCTTATTACTTAATTTCTTAAAGAAAAGTCTAATTAATCCAACTTGTATCTTTTTCCATCTTTAGAGCAATACCTAGATCCCAGTGAATGCAACACTTTGTCAGTCCTGGGTCAGATGCCAAATTTGAGGAATAAGTAAGGACCATCTGAATCTCATGGCTACCATAGATGAATTCCTGTGGGTTTGCAGGTGATGAACCAGTTACTACAGAGTGAGTAAAATCAAGTCCCTCAAATGAACAGCTGTGGAGCACATAGAATTGACACAATTAGTAGATATTCAAACCTATAAGCTCTCTCTCTCTCTCTCTCTCTCTCTCTCTCTCTCACACACACACACACACACACACACACACACACACACACACACATATCCACATTGAATTGCATCAAGCAAGCATCTTAAGGTAGGATAAAGGCAGGCCTTCAGATATCCCTATGAGTTCACAATTTATTCTGGAAGCTTCTGATATTGTTACTCACTCACCCATCCATTGTTTCAGCCACCTGTTTATTCATCCTCTTGCGACGTGTTTAGGAAGCTGAACAAACTTAAGACCAAATAATATGTGAGTCTGTGCTCAAACAGCTCCTGAATAAATATTCTGTGACTTCTGACCAAATCAATTCAAGGTGTCAGAGAGGCGGTAAGCTTCCAAAAGGGACTTAAAGAATGCTAACAGATTTCAATAGCTAAAAGACCGCTCCAAGTTGAACAGTGACTGGGAACAAAGGCCACAGAAGCACTGATTTGCTCACCGGTGGGAGGAATGACAGACAGCATGTGTAGATAGTCCACATACTGGCTGCCTAGAGCATTTGGCAGTCACAGACGTGCAGAAGGGTGCTATTTAGGAGGAAACTCATAGAGGACCTTATACTCCAGACTAAAGAATGCCGAGCCTTTTTTGTCCAAGTCATGGGAATTTTGTGGCAAAAGTTGTACCCTGTCAGATAATCTCTGTTTTATAAAGCAGTTCACATGGGCCCCACAAGTGGCCTGGCTCTTCTGACCTTCCCTTTTAGCTTCCACATCTCTGGGAATCTGAGAAGAAATTGGACATTTTTAAATATTTAAAAACATTTCCTCAGAAGAAAACAGATGTTCTGATGTTGAGCATGTTAGAAGTGAAACAGTTATGGGATTGACAGTCTTTTCCTCTTCATTTAATTTTTGGTTGTTTGTTTTTTAGACACCCAGCCTCAGGTATCCCATGGCCTCCCCCACTTCAGTTTACTTACTGTAGAATGTAGCAAGGTCATGAAATGGAGAAATACAAACACTTTTGTTTGTATTCCTGAGGCCCAGTGGAAAGGCTTTAAACCCTTTTAGCACTCTCAAAACTTCTCCTGATGCTCAGAAAAGCTGTGTCTTAGCAATCAGTCTGGGAATATGTCTGCTCCATTCTCATCTCTGCTAACCACACCATAGTCCCTACTGTCTTTGTCAAGAGAGGAGAGAGATGCCAAGGAATGTAACTTTCAGTGTATAGGAACATATCTTGAAAACAAAACCCATTTGTACTTTGAAAGAAGGTAAGAAAATATTTTGCCTGTAGATTTCATTTTCACCCCTTTTGGAATAAAAAGTCCAAAGGATAAGCATGCAGCTGTGAGTTGGTACGTGGAAGGCAGAAGACGGGATTGTCAGAGCCATAAGCTCAGAGAGTGGCATTTCTCCATCTGCACTGACAGCATCACATTTCATAGAATCACACCACCCCTTCCCAAGGACGCAAGCGGCCAGTGTGTGGGCAGTGAGCCTGCGCACTAGCAAGCAGCATGTGGCAAAGAAGCCCTTTGAAATGAGCCTTCAATTCTCACTTTAGAAGGTCTGGCCCACACAGCCACCCCAGACAATCCCACGCAAGCTCACCATTAGCATAAGGAGAAACTCACAGGGAGCTAAGATGAGAAGAAACTTTGTGTGGACTACCCCACTTTTTTCTCATGGGGAAAATGAAGTAAGAGAGCTATCATTCTTCAAAGGTTGGCATCGGTAGTAAAATTATCAGTGCTGATGTTTCAGATCCCTCGTATGTGAGTAGGAGCTGTAGTTCGTGAAGACTCTTTATGCCTACTCTCATCTCCAGGTCTCATGGAATATCACTGAAGTCAAACATTCTACTTTGCTGATGAGGGAAACAAGTCTCAAAACCACACAGAGATCCCACAGAGGTTAAGAAGTGGGTCACAAGTTATGGTGTTCCACATGTCAGGGCATAGCTTAGAGTATATTAGATCGTTCCTGAAAATATTTCCACCAGGGCTCAGTGGGTAGAGGTTCTTGCTCTTGCTGCCAAGCCTGTTGACTTCAGTTTGATTTGTAGGTTCCACAAGTTTGAAAGAAGAACTGACTTCCAAAAGTATGGTGTTCCGATTGAGCCCAAAAGTCATGGTATATATTGTCCAATCACAGAAGAATTGTTATGTAATCAGAGAAATCAAATGAGCACACAGTAAGTATACAGACTTTGATCCAAAGGAGGCTGGAACTAAATGCAACTGGGTGGTTATGACAGTATTTGAAACCAGAGTTCAGAGAGGTGAGCAGTGAGTGACACACAAAGTTCTGGAAATGCTTTCAATTATTCTACCAGGATGATGAAAGGCTAGACTTCAGAATCTCCTAAACACTGATGGACAAACCAAGCACTTTTATTTTTACAACATGGTTTCTGTACTTTTCTTTTAGCTTTTACTACATGGAACTTTTGATAAAACATCAGAATCCCTCCAAACTTCCTCTTCTGGGTTGCGAAAATCTTGGGTATATGATCAATGATAAAAACAGGCTATAATATCTTAAAGTTATTGCTGTAAGGTATGGTACAGGAATATTCTTACAAAGTTTCAATAAGGATGTTGAATTTGCATGGGTCTGTTGGACCAGAAAATCGTTGTATCTTTCATTTCATGCATGTGTTTGCTAAGAAAAAAAAAACAGCCTGACTCTTGATGCCTCATGTTGGCATCCTGCTTGGCCATGCTTTTCTTAGTCTGACATTGGGGGTGTTAGAGGACATTGACAAAGGTGTGAAAAGCTTTGAGATGTCTTTTACTCTGAAGACATCAATATCTGTAAATGGATATTTTAGAGCTTAGGAAGAACCTGAGCTATGGCTGGTAAAGGAAAACACTAGAGTGCTTTGGGGCTAAACTGAGGTCAGTACATTTTAATCATAATTATCTAGAAACTGGAGGCAATCTGGCTACTACAAAAATATCAAAAATAACTTGAAAGTATGGGCAACCTCTGTAATAAACGTTTTCTTTCTTACAAATTATTGCTAGAGCTCTTATCGTTACAATCCAAATATCTTCTTGATATTAATTAGTTTATCCAGGGATAGAGGAAATTGAATAAAATCTGCATAGGCTATAATGATAGTTGAGTGACATAAAAGAACATTCTACCAAACAATAATGAAGTGTTAAAAAAAATGGCAGAGTATGGAAAGAAGTCATTGAACTTGAAAGAGCATCTAAAGAACATAGACTAATTATCTCACTTGATGTTCCATTTGCTGCTGCAATGTTTCCACAAAGAAATGTATTATAGGAAGAGATATGGGACAGTGGTGTGGAGAAGTAGGTTAGAGGAGGGATAATTTATATTAAGAATAGGTAAAAAGACCTATGAAAACCTACTGTCATGTAAACTAAAATATGCATATATATGTTTATGGATTCATTGTTGTTGGAGTTTCTGTTCTGCCTGGTCCCACAGCTTTTCAGCCCCAAATAAGCACACAGAGACTTACAATAAACTGTTTGACTAATGGCTTAGGTTTCTTACTGTCTAGCTCTCTCTTAATTATTAATACTACTAATCTATGTATTTCTGTGTGGCTTGATATAACCAGGGAATGTTGTCATCCTATCTTCCCATAGCTACATGGCATGTCTCTCCAGCAGCTCCTCTCCCCAGAATTCTCCTTGTCTGGTAGACCCTCCTATACTTTCTGCCTGGCTACAGGGAAATCAGTGTTTTATTCATCGACTAGCAAAAAAATCCGCATATACAGAAGAACATCCTCCACCAATTCATGTAAAAGAGTTAGAGGAATAAGTTTATCCAAGAATTCAGTCTGTCAACTAAAAATTTCAATGCCAGATGCATGATAGCTCCCTCTTAGTTGTTGATCAGAGATATCCCAGAACATGGGAAGATCAAATTGATATTGTCCAGAAGGTTTTTTCATTGTTGGCTAACTTTTGTGTTACTTCAAGGTGCTACATATGCTTCTATGGGAAAACTTCTCATCAGTTTTACCCATCTGTCAACACTGTGAACTACAATAATGACTCACAAGGCAAAATATGGGTACAATAGTGGCATAAACATTATGGTGGTAACCAACCACTTTCTGATGAGGTTTAAGCCCAACTCAGCATGAGGAAACACATATCTGGTATTGTAAATCTGGCCAAGAGACCACAGTTGAGAAGACCCAGGGTTGAATCTACTACTATTGCTCTGTCAAATGAGCAAAATCAAACTCCATTCTAAATTTGTATCTCTGTACTCATAAATTCGAGCAGCTCCTAGACATCATCAGAGAAATTTCTTTGTGCACAGTGGTTTACACTGAAATAGAGTACTGATTAAAGTGTAAAGAATACGTGTCTGTGGAGTGCTCAGAAATAAAGAGCAACTGTATCACATTCCACCTCGATGGTCAGGGTCCATCAGAGAAGAATGGTGGAGGCATTTAAGAGTCAGAGATTAGGGAGGACTAGAGCATATCAGTGTCTTCTGGCCATGACAGGACCACTGCAATTATGAACCCACAACACCTGTGGTTGCCTGCAAAAGATGCAGTCAATCAACAGTCCAACAAGCAGCAAGCAAGAGATCATAGTCTTCATCCCTAGCTGAAGAGCTATGCATGACTGATAGTTTCTGAAGGAGAGGGGACAGTTTATGTAAGGGTATGACCCCTAATAGTTCAACCATCGTCTAGGAGATGATCTCACACTGAGAGTATATGGGCAGCACAAATTAAACATGATGCAATTTTTTTATCTTTTTTAAATAATAGAAAGTTGAGGATAGGGAGGTGGTGTTGGATCTAGGAATAGTTAGAAGTTGAGGAAGAGGACGAATATGATCAAAATACATTGAAGTTCCTAAGGAATTAATAAGAAAGATAATTTAAATTTATAAAAGAAAGTCTTTAGGAAAAGATAAGAACTTTCTCTGCAAAGATAGCCTACTTTATCCTTCAATAATTCTCAGTGTCAAAGTTCATGAAAATAAGGAAATGCAGTGAGCAGAAGAAACCCTAAATGAATGAATAGGTTACAACATGAGCCAGGCATGTCAAAGACCCTAGCCTCAGAACCATGGAGGAATGGCAAAGCCTCTCCTCCACTGTGTGTGTGTGTGTGTGTGTGTGTGTGTATGTGTGTGTTTGTGTTGGGATCACAGGGATGTAAACACTTTACCTGGGGGACTGAGAACAAATGTTGACAGTGTGTACAGAAAATATCCACCATTGTTTCTTCCTCTGGATATTTATGGGAGGTAGACTGCTCTCCTACAGAGACTGGTCATACCAAGTTTAACTAGACCTACCTTCAGCTAAATTTGTCCCAGCTATTTACCATAAACCCTGGCTTAAGTTTTACCTGTATGCAATAACCCCATTTCCTTGCTCAACAGTGCGTAATAATCTTGACTCCTCTGTTCAGTTCTATACACTAAAACATGCTGTGCTTCCAGGGACCTCCAGTTTCTATAGCCATGAGCCCAAAACACCCAATCCCAGCTTTCTTTCTGTCCTTACTCTTCATTCTCTGGTTATCTCAGTCATGTCTGTTTCTGAATTCCTGCTGGACTTTGTGAAGAAGGTAGACCTCATATTCCAGTACTCATCCCCTCACTCAACAGATACTTGTTAAGTAAAAATCTTAATGTGTATGTCTTTGTCCGTAACTCAGTGAATGAACACTAGATGCTATAATGTAGTATTGGGTAAAAAAGTAAGTCTTGTCCTCCAGTGTTCATGCAGGAGGAAATAGACATTGTACAAATACTTACTAGGAAAAACCTAGAATAGATGACATCTCCATAACTGATAGTCAAGTGGCCTAGTGTAGACAGGAAAGTTGGCACGTATGAAGTGTGCAGAAAAATAGAAGTTGAATACTGAAAGGAGAGTCAACCATATACTTGAAAAGGGAAGGCATTTTCAGGCAAAAAAAAAACCAACAAAAAAAAGACTGCAGTTTGAAAATTAAGCATGCCACAGATTGCAGCCTAAAATTACATAGATACTCGGTTGTTCTCTTGTCCGCTGTGACAAATGTAAAACTAATAGGCCAGGAGGTGTGACTGCAAAAGGAGAATGAACAAGAACATTCAGGCTCATGCAGCTACTGAAGGCAGTGGAGGTTTTATCTAATGCGATATGGAGTTAGAGGATTGTGAGCAGGGGAAAGCTAGGCACTGGGGAGAGGTAAGGGTAAGTGAGTGGGCTTGTTAGGAAGTTATAGTCTTAATCCTGGAAGAGTGTGAAAACAACATGCTCACCTAACGGCAGACTAGAGTCAGAGAGGAGAAATATCAGAGAGATCTAAGAATAGACGAGCTGAGTCCTGGACATGCAGTCCTTGGCTGTGTGTGAAACATAAATGGGTTCACACAGCCACCTCGCCACACTTCTCTGTTTTGCAGACATCCCTATCTCTCTCATAAATTGTACTTATCCAAAGACCAACAGCAGGGTCTTTTCAACCAATATTCACAAGCAAGTTCTATGTGCCAGTGGCCCTGCTATGCCTCTCCATTCAGAATACATTGATGCTAACTTGTAATGCCTTCAAGTACACATCTCCATCCTTAAAGACTACAATGTGATTGCAGGTAGAAGCACTCGCATAAGACTACAATGATCAAATCATTATTTGGTTTGGAATATCCCAGTAT